>NC_089873.1:154918333-155240000 GCF_040182565.1 Anser cygnoides | reverse complement strand
GGGGCAGAGCCCCCAGGGCATGGGTGGCACACGGTGGCAAACACCGAGTAGAGCAGACTGCCCGGGCTGGGGGTGCTGGTGGGCTTAACAGCGAAAACCAAACAATTTTGGTCCTTAAACATCTGTACATACATGTATATATGGAGCACATACGTGAAGCAGCAGCACAGGTGCACAGAAGGACCCGTTTGCTGCTTGCACAGTGGGGACGTTTTCCTTCCGCTGAAGGGAGCAATGACTGGCAGGGCAGAAGATGAGGTGGAGGTGCAAAGCAAGAACTTCAGGAACTTCCCAAGCGAAGCCAAGCCCCACTACCAGCCAAAAGAAATCTCCGATGTTTTATTAGCCTTCCGTGGAGCTGTATATTTAGCACATCTTTTATTGTCCCACCACGCTTTCCAGAAAGTTGCCGTGTCTTAGCCTGAAATCATAGACTGCAGTGTGAGATTTTGGCAACCTCCTTTCTGCTACAGCTGCTAGAGGAAATTTATTGTCCGGCAGAATTCATTCATCCCACAAGCCATGCCAGATATTAAGTGACTAATTCAGCCATCGGGGCAGCTCCTTGTGCAGCCAAAAAGATCAGCCCCTATATGGAGCCCACTGGAGATACGGTGAGCCTGACGCTGACCTACCAAAAGACTGGCCAATTACATTAAGCAATGATTGCACCACATGTAGCTTATATCAATTTCCATAGAACGGTGGAAGCTATGTGAGCGAATGAAGCAGCAAAAAATTCTGGGTTTAGCCCAAGTTATGGGCTCGAGCATTGAAATTTATGGGTATTGTAATCCTCGATCCTAATTTCTGCATGAATGAGATGTAGCAGTGGAAATCATGCAGGGATTTTTGTCTTTAAAATACGCTTTTTTAATACCATCAAATAATAATCCTTAAATACATTCCTTCTTTCCTTCAAGGGTTTAAGTGGATTTTAAATAATTCCTAGACCTTGTGCAGTCCCAGTATGAATAAATACCTTTTATCCTCTGTACCTGCATGCATTTTGCTAAGCAAGTCTCGTGGTGGGGTGCGTTGGAAGTATCCAGATGGACAACACAAACATCTGTGGTACTATCAGGAGCTGCTGAAGAGATAATTGCAATGTCAAGAGGCTGTGGTGGGAAACGAGTTGCAAGAACAGATGAACTTAAGAGCAAACAGACCGGCTTAATTCAATATTCCAGAATGGGAAAGACAAATAGAGACACCTCAGCAGAACTGTTTTCAAAGAATGGTTTCTATGAAATCTCAGTAGTGTTATGGGCATATCCCATTTGCTCGGGAATATTTGCTTTTCTGTTTGTTATTTGAGAGTCTTTGATGTTTGCTCAGCTGACCCATCCTGATTTCTTGCCCTTTGCTGCCCGTAGGCACCTCTCTTGCTGCATGCCTACATTCTTTATATCCAGCCTCCTTATGGATTAGAGTGTTGTCTCCTGGGCAAGCCAGACAAAATGAAACCTCCAGGTTTATTTCAACTGATTTGAACTGCTGCCAAGGCAAGGGCCACACTCCATATCGCAGGGACTGAGTTTTAAAAATCTCATGGGCTTAGGTCTAGTAAAGAACAGAACGCTCAATTGCCATTTATTTCCAGAAGGTATTTCTGCATCTTCTGAAGGCTGAATTTTACAAAGACTCACCCCATCAAATTCTAGCCCCAGGTTGCTGTTTGGTTTTACATATGTCTGCGAGGCAGCTTGCCTTCTACAAAAATCCCCATGGTTTTAAATCTGGTATGACTGAATGCTTGATTATGATCACTGTGAAAGTGACCTGGAGTTTAGCAGAGAAATAGACAATCAACTTTTTTCTTTCCTTCTTTCCGTCTTTCCGTCTTTCCGTCTTTCCTTCTTTCCTTCTTTCCTTCTTTCCTTCTTCCCTTCTTCCCTTCTTCTTCTTCCCTTCTTCCCTTCTTCCCTTCTTCTTTCCTTCTTCTTTCCTTCTTTCCTTTCCTTCTTCCCTTCTTCCCTTCTTCTCTTCTTCCCTTCTTCCCTTCTTCTTTCCTTCTTCTTTCCTTCTTTCCTTTCCTTCTTCCCTTCTTCCCTTCTTCTTTCCTTCTTCCTTCTTCTTTCCTTCTTTCTTTCCTTCTTTCCTTCTTTCGTTTCCTTCTTCCTTTCTTCCTTTCTTTCTCTTTTTCTCTTTCTCTCTCTCTTTCATGTCTTGGTAAAATGCAAAAGTTTCTGTAAAACAAGGAAATCTGAACTCTTTCAGAATTCCTATAAAATACTGACTGTCATAAGACTAATTCAGCTCCATGCAAGATTGTCTTTTGAGACATGTCTTCATTCTTAGCATGCCAAAACAAAACAAAACAATAACAAAAAAAACCAACCTGAATATTATGCTTTTGTATCTACAGAATTTACGGATTGGTAAACAAACGTAGAACTTCAACAAGTTCCTCCAAGCAAGTGTCCCAATCACCCTAAGAAGCATGAGAAGAGGCACTGCTCGCAGTGTTTGTGGGCAGCCTCCAGCGAGGAAACCAGGTGCCAGCTGGGCACCCGGAGGGACCTGCTCTCTCTCCCCAGGAGGTGGTTTCTTCAGGTCAAGATGGAGGCGAGTAGCAGGGCAGGCTGGAGTATTTTACAGGGCTGCCAATCCAGCTTTTCCCAAGATTAGCAGATTCACACCCACAAAACTATAAATACGGAAAAATGTGTGCTAACTGCAGCATACGAGCAGAAAACTTATGTGGCTCGAGGAAAAACATCGTATGTCTATCTGGGAAAAATAAAAAGCATATGCTTGAAGCTGTTATCATATAAACACGTGCCTAGAACATGAACTTTTCCAGCATGCAAATAAATTGACTTGTCACTCAACATAGTTGCTATATACTGAAATTTAAAGTAATTAGAGGACAGCTGCTGGGCTCCATTCAGAAATATTTGTTTTATTTTTATAAGACTCAGAATTATTTTATTTTATTTTTTTAAAGAGGTATTAGATTTCTGTTTGCTGCAGTTAATGTAATATAAAATTCTGCAGTCATTATTGACTGCAACTGCCAGCATACAATTTGGGAATTAAAGTCCAGCGTAGAAAACTGGAGATGGATACTGAAAGCAGTTTGTGCTCATACTTTACCTTATAACAGATGGTTAGGATGGAGCTGGTTTTTGAGGGGCTGCAAGGGGACACGTAAAGCAGTTTCAAAGAAAAGCAAGCACCCACGGACGTTAACACTGTGTTCTGAAATAAGTCTCATCCGTATTTTGTCCTCGTCTTTTCCTTTCTGTGGAGATACGGAGGCTCAGGCCCGTGACTGAAGGAGCAGGGGGGCTCCAACAGAATGGTGGTGCATGAGGAGCCTGCCTGTTTCCACCAGCAGTGGCATCAGCTGGTGTTGGGTTTTAAAGGGACTGTCTGTCTGTTTGGGGTGACATTTGACTCACGGTGTTTTCCACAGCACTGAGGAGACCAACCAGATTCTGCCTAGATTTTACCTGCAACTTTATCTGGGGAAACATTTAACTTCTTGCTGAGGAGGTGGGGACAATATGTGGCTGAGCTCTGCCAGGAGCAGAGCTCAGCACCACCCTGTTCGCTCCCCAGGGACTTCTCAGGTACCCTGGTCCCTTAACTAGTCACCCTTTGAGTGTCCCTTAATGAGAAGGACATAACGAGCAGTACCCTCCTGGCAGCACCTCACCTACAGGGATCCTACAGAAATCGCCTTGCTGTGACTGCTGATGGTAAGATCGTGTAGCTTTGGAGACACGGTCAGGGTCTCCACACCTGAGCCTGTTTTGCTGTGTGGGGTTTCCCCTTGCAAATCCAGAAATATCTCCAGAATGGAGATATGCTCGGTCATCCCTCAGGAGCACAGGTGATCAGTCACTTCAAAGCTGAAGAGCACCTGTGGTGAAATAATACAGCCCTTCTTCGCTGACCTGAGCAGATAATCCCCAAGAAGCCACTGGACCCATAGTGTTGGGTTAAATCTCCCACTCTAAACATGCAGTTAACCTCAAAGGTATCAATTGTTTGGGGATCTGTTAGAACTTTTTTGTCACAGCAGCACTGTGAGGCACACAGAGTAAAATTTCCCTCCTCACTTCAAGGGGCAAGCATCACAGGTACTCCAGATGCCCCATTCATGCAGAACAACCAGAAATGTTCAACCTTTAACTGAATTGCCAGAAAATACCAGTCCCCGGATTTATTGCAGTGAGATCCTTTGGCTCTACCACCGCAAGGCTGAATGAGAGACCCCAAGATGAAGCCCAGGATTTCCTGGATATCAGATGGCACTACGACACTTCCCACAGGGTATGGGATGCATGAACGGTAGAGCAGATTTCTCTGCTTTACTGATGCAGTATTTCAGTTTTCAGGTCCGTAGCCTCAATCCCATAGCCTCCTTATTTCACAGACTTTTGGGAACGTTGAGGAGAAATCACGCATATTTATGAATCATAAAGCAATGCATGCGTAATCTGAAATCTGACATGTGCTGCATATGCCTATCTTGTCCATGTACAGTTTACACAGTAGACACAGCAGCAGATGATTACTGGTGTCTCATACTTACAGTTGCCAAATATTTTCAATTTAATCTTCTTTCCTGTTTTTATGTGATCAATTTTCTAAAATAAATATTCTCTGGTTTCAAATTTCCTCTGTGGCTTTTGCCCCTAAACGACTTTCCTAAGTCCTTTTTACAGTGTTCCTTCATTCACTTTTGAAGTGGTGGATAAAAAAAAAAAAAAAAGGGAAAGAAAAAAGAAAAAAAATATTTTCCATATAGAATAAACCTCCCAAACCATGGAAGAGTCAGAGCAAAGTTAACACGGACAAAATCTGTATCGAAGCTCAGTGTCCTCCAGTCAGATTTCTTCTCAGCTACATTAATTTAGACTGTTCTTCAGCATGAACTTTTCATTTGGGGAACAAAATTTAAGAGATTTGACTGGAAAGGCAGATTCTTTGCATAGGTTGTCCACAGACTGAAGCCTCCAGATATATTATGCTCATTAAGTGTCTCATTCCTCTGTCTGCATTTTTGTTTCTAAGAAGCAGAGTTTGTATCCTCTTTAGGATGAATAACTTGGAAAGAAGGAATTTACAAGCTCCATGAGATTATTGGTTCCAGATTTCTTTCCTTTCTTTTTCTCCCCCATACATAATTCGAGATGTCTTTTCCTTAAAAGTTTAGGTAAATATGCTGGAAACATTAATGCACCACTCAGGTCAAAAGATTAAGCATTCGAAAGTCAGCCAACCTCAAGAATTGTTACAGCAAGATCTGCGAGATCTAGATCCATCTCAAATGACATAGCGTCAAGGACAACTGGTTTCTGACCTGCCTAAAGAGTTTGCATCACACTTAACTTGTTATTCAGACGTAAACAAGAGATAAAAGACTTTGCTAGGTTATGAAAAATTAACATGGAACTCCCCTGGTCTTGGTGGGTGATGCATGCATAAAAATGTCTGAATTAACCATTACTGAGTTGCTGTAGCTTCACTGTTTTCAGGTACGTTATCAGCCATCTAGAGACTCCAGGCTTAGAAAGTTATCTATTACAAGTTACAGTAGCATAAACACTTTCAGAAAAATAAGTAGAATGCTTCATGCATAGAAAACTGGATAAATTATGCATCAGTGATGAAAAAATCCTATGATGTTACCTTATAACAGTGGCTACTAAAACTACTAAATGTATGTTTTTTAAGTTTGTCTCTATAGGTCAGCTCTGTTAATCTGAAACTACACACCAGTGATACCCGTCCCAGTAGTAGTAAGGTTACTTTTCCCTCTTCTCCATTTTGGGATTTCTAGGACAAAAAAGCTGGGCCAGCTGTGAGGAATCAATTAATTCTCCCCATTGCACTGCAACTGAGGAGTTGCTGTTTTAATGGGTGATTAAACTCAGTTGTTTCTCTAACCCTTATTTTCTGAGAAAGTGAAGGTTGGGACAGATAAAAGCTCACTATGAATGTGAATAAAAGCAAAACAAAACAAAGCTAAACTCGACTCAATTAAACCAAATTTTATTTTGGTGTGAATCTGGGAATTAAAATTGCTCCATGTTTCCTCGCCCTTAAAACAGGACTAAATCCTGTTTTAATGTGTTATGTGCCTGAGAAAGCTCTGATGGAGAGCAGCAATGGCAGCAAGAAGTTGGGAAGGGGAAGGCTCTTTCTCTCTGTGACAGACATCACATCAATGGCAGCCATCATTAGCAGTAACACAAGAAATGCAGAATTCCTCCTTTCTCTAAATACATATCTTAAACTACTAATCTGAAACTAGGGAAATAGTTACTAGTTCTTGTTAGGACTTTTTTTTTTTTTTTTCTCCAAACACACATTAAACTTCCTATTACTGGACAAACTTGCCTCAGATCATCTACAGGCACATCTGCCTAAGATGCTTGCTTTAACCAACTCTCACTTTAAATATTTTCTTTCTCTAGTTCCTCGGGGTCTTGAAAAAAAAAAAAAGAGAGAAATCAGTACAGTGTTTCAATATGGGTTTTTATATTTGCCCACTCTACTGCTGCAGTAGTATGATACTCACTAACCGTTTTCCATCATTTATAGTGTCATCATTCAGATCTTCCAAGAACTGCCTAATGCTTTTTCCATAACTATTAGAAAAGCAACTGCAGTCTGGGGAACATTGCAATATTTGGATGTATTTCCCCAGATATTGTTTGCATTACTTGTGGGTAAGAACAGAGAAAGAGTTTGTCTCTCCCTCAATACTGTTTATATCTGAATAAAATCGAATTTCCATTTGACTACATGTATTATTTTCTAATCACTTTTCTCCTTTCTCAACAATTAGCAAAGCATAAAGGAAAAGTCAAAATTAATTACATGAAGCAAAAGCAGCGTATACTATGTGGGAAAAAGACATCTATACACATCTCAGGTTTTAAGTACAAGTTAATTTAATCAAATCAATTACAAAATAGCAAACAAAACACAATGCAGCCTGGAATATACTACTGATAGAGAGATCATCTATTCATGAATTTTATTAATGTCTTCTGATTTATGCTACCTAAAAAATGATGAACCCCTATATTGCATCTACAAAGCCCACTGCAAAGTATAGTGAGGAAAAAGAAAAGAAAAAAGAGGCTCTTTAAAAAAATCCACTCCTAGGAGAATTTGCTAAAGAGGCAGGATTTCCTCTCCTTCCAAAAACCGGTGTCCTCAGGGGTGGTGCGATACTTGATGCTGAGTGTTTGACATTCACCACACTCCGTCTTGCAATGGGTTTTGGACAGAGGTGCTGGCAACAGCAGCAGGGCGAGTACAGCACAGTTATGACAGCCCTGGTGTGATCCAGAAACGTGCCTTAGTGCTTCCTCAGCAGGTTTCGCAATTGGATTAGGTGCCTGGCCACAGAGGAGTGTTCCAAAGAAATGGAGCAAAATGCTTAAAATTAAATGCTTAAGTTCCAAAGACAATTACCACACTCCAAGAGCTAACCAGGGAGCTCATCACAGCTGGGTAGGAACTGCTGTGCTTCAGCCCTCACCCATCACCAGGGTTTTGGCAGCCTCATTTGCCCTGAACTGGAAGACTGAGTTTGATTTCAGAGACAGTTTTCTGAGTGATAAGGAAGAAATATTAAGCATAGGGGGTGAGAACTGGTGTAGGGCCAAGGGGTACGATGTGACTGTCCCAGGGAGCCTTGTAAGCTGTGAATGCCTGAGCAGGGGCCACATCCTCTGACCCTGGGTTGCAGCAGAGGCAGGAATGCAGGAGTTAATAGGCAGGCAAGAAGAAATACCAAATAAAAGCCTAGGGGGTAAGGCATGTGGCCAGAAGAGTGAAGACACCTAGCCAAACACATAAATAATCCTGGGAAGCCAGAGCAGAACTCAGTAACTCCCCACTGCCTGCAAACTTACAGCTAAAAGATTCCAGAAAGTATATTCTGGGGAAAAGGACAACCTAGAGCCTGGTGTTCCACCATTTCAGCTGTGATTTTGTGCAGGACTGCATGTTCTCGCTGTGCAGTAAGTGTGTCCAAGGGTTGCCTAGCATGCTCATGTCATCAGGAGAGGCATATAAATGTTTTGCAGTTACCATGTAGGGTTTTTCGACAAGACTTTTTAGATTTAGGAACATTAATCACATCTAAATCCTATGCTGAAGTGCTTTTCTTGAGCCTCACTTGAGTAATTGTATATTTGTAGTGTATTCATATGCGCGTGTATACATATATAGATAGGGACCAAATAAATCAGGACCCTCTCCTGGGCAACAGGCCGCAAGGCCTGGTGGTGAAGTCTATTTCCCATTCTCCTCCAGTGAAGATGATGTTGGAGCTTGTGTGCTATTACAGGCCATGGTCCCCTCTGCCAGGAACCAGGAGTCAGCTTATGGTAACTTCTCCAACTGATTGGGGACTGTAGCCAAGCTATGGGCTGAAGTCATCACCTCAGATGAGTTAGATGCTCTGCACATCCCCTGCAGAAGATGGGGACGTGTAAAATCACACAGATAATATCCCAGAAGAGACGTGGAGGCAAAAATATAAAAACAACAATAAAATACTTTGTCAACTGCAGTATACTACTTTGTCATACACCAAGAGAAAGTTTGCAAAAGATGTTAAGAGATAAAATGTGAAAAATCCTGAAAAAAGGCAGCTTTATTACATTTTATGTAATAAAATTTTTATGTAATAAAATTTTTATTACATTTTATGTAATAAAGGTCTTACTGCCATAGTGCTGTCAGAAATGTAATAAAACAAGAAATGTTTTAAATACATTAATTTAGATACATGACAACTTCTTATTAAATTGAGAGTTATTATTAAGAGTTATGCAGGCTACCAAAAATCTGTAAACAATAGCAGTAAGTAAGTAGTAGTAAAAATATTAGGGAAAAGGCAGAAAAAAGAAAAAAAGATAATTTGTCATTATATAACATTGGCCTGTGCCATGTCCTGATACTGTTTCACGTGTGGCCCAGTCACTGAAGATAATGGGAATTATGGTGGATTAATGGAAGGATAGGGCCCAAATTAAGTGTATATGGAGATTACAGAGAAGAAGATGTCATTGTAAAGGAATCAGAACTGAGACACGTTTCTCTACGGAAGCAACATGAAGTTAGCTGGTGGTGAACATCTTCAAGTTCAAAAGGAGCAGAAATAGTGGGCAGGTTTGCTGATAAGAATAGGACCTTAGCAGAGACTGATACGGACAAGTGTGGAAGACACTGTGCAATAGGTTTTAAACTGATGTCTACAGTGGCGTGCCAGAGCATGGAAGTCATGATCTAGTCCTGCAAGGTGTTGCAAATAGGTGCAACTCTCGCTGTCCACGTGTCCTCCCTCCCTCCCTCCCTCTTGTCCGAGGGGAGGGAATGGCCACCCCTGCCTCTAGCTGTGCCGGCGCTCAGTGCTCAGCCTTTGGGAGAGGCGTTCAGCACCCAGCTGGCTCCATCCTGAGCACACACACTGCTGTGCAGAAGGTAACACTGCACTGCCCACACCTTGGTCCTCAGGTGACACTGCCATTCCCCACGCCAAACAGATAAGTGGCTCCTTATCTTTCACAATGCAGATGAAGAGCAGCAATTTGCTTCTGCATGGACAATGGTTTTCAAGGCTTGGTAGGTCGGCCAAGCCTCAAACAGACTCCCCTGAAACACTCACAGTTACTTTTCAATAAAGAACTATCCTGCCAAATGTTATCCTCTCAACTCCGAGCCCTTTTGTCCATCAGACAGGATTAACATCAGATTGCATCTTTTTAAAAGATTTTTTTTTAAAAGAAAAGTATTTTTCACTGTCCTGATGCTCAGAGATTGTTGCATTTTCTTGAACAACAATGCAAATAAAAATTGCCTTTGAGTGGTGTGGGAGAAAGCTAGTACACTTTCGAGCAGTGTAAATTGGGAAGTTGTATGGACAAAAAGACAAGGATAACATGAGCTATAGTTCTGCTACATCAGCTGTAATAACTCATTATTGATGTTTGTTCTTCGAAAACTTGTTTTCTTGTTCACTGGCAAGCTGTAAGTGTGGACCAGAAACCATATCCAATGAAGACTAGAGACACAACATTATCCTTCAAGAATTTAAATAATGCAAATAACAGCTGAGAAAAGTCTGTTTCCAGGTTTAGAGAAGAGTATACTGAACTTAACATTAAAAAAGGTCAAACTGATTTCATTCAACTTCCGAGATAGAAGCTTTCAAGCCATCAGAATCCATGCAAAATTTAGGACTCAGGAACTGAAACTATGAGGGATGTGACCTTTAGCCCTTTTAAGGATTTGGTTTTGAGGTTATAAGCACTGCTATTTCAGAGATAACAAAGCATGTACATCAGACCAGTAGATGAAGTTCTAAGAACAGGGTGAAAAAAAAAAGTGAAAAAGAAAATAGACATCAAAAGAAATTGCAGTTCCATATGGTAAAAGTATAATTGGACATGCGAAAAAATATCTGCTTAGTCACTTCTCAGGAAAAAATTCTTTACCACGAGGGTGGTCAGACACTGGAAAAGACTTCCTAGAGAGGTGATGATGCCCCATGCCTCTCAGTGTTCAAGAGGTGTTTGGTTAATGCCCTCATTAATGTGCTTTGACTTCTGGTTAGTTCTGAAGTAGTCAGACAGTTGGACTTGATGATATTTATAAGTTCCTTCCAACTGAACTATTCTAATTCTAATTCTAATTCTAAAATTCTAATTCTAATTCTTATTTGTGAACAAAATGACAATGGTAAAAAGGATAAATTTAACTTAAAAAAACACCATCACCACCAACAACAAATGGATCAGAAGGTACAGTTCCCAGTCTGCATGTGAAACTACAGCTGTTTTGAGTTGGTTATGTTTAGATGGAACTGATGGCTGCTATCTCTGCTCTTTAATTAGGGTTTATGGAGGCATAACAGGTTTGGGGCTGCCCCAGGAGGGGGACAGGGAGTGGGGACTGTGGGGAGGCTATCCATGGCTATCCATGGCTATCCCAGGCTATCCATGCCCCTAATGGTTGCCATCCCACAGGCAGAGCAGGGGCTGGTAATGGGACCCCCAACAGCCCCCGACATTTCTGGGGAGCAGAGAGCTGGGGACAGGGATGAGCCCAGGTAATAGGTTCCCTATGGTGCCAGGCCGAGGCCCAGACAGAGGCAGCACAAAGACAGGGCCCAAAATGGGCTAGGATGGCTGAGCCAAAAAGGGCCCTGGTGCCCTGGGCAGGGGTGATGTGTATGGAGGTCCTGTGGAGGCCTACTGTAAACAGTAGGGCTTGAAGACGCCCTCAGAAACCTGATGCAGAAGTCATATGTCACAGAACACCAGAATGGCTGAGGTTGGAAGGGACCTCTGGAGATCCAGCCCCCTGCTCAAGCAGGGACGCCTACAGCAGGTTGTCCAGGCCCATGTCCATGTGGCTTTTGAATATCTCCAAGGAGGGAGACTCCTCAAGGCCTCTCAGGGCAACCTGTACCTGTGCTTGGTGACCCAAGTCAAAACCAGAAATATTAGACTGCTTTGGAATTTGAAGCACTTTGTGTGAAGTCACTTCTGGGGGCAGTTACTTGACTGGAAGTATGCCATACTCTCATCTCATCAACTCAAGCCTGGAAGAGGTCTAGAAAGAGAGGTTATAGGTTGCTGAGAGCAAGGAAACTGCCAATAGACCTTTGGTTTCCCCCATGTTTAGGAAGACAGGAACACTTACATTTCTCTAAATAATGAATACACCATGGCATCACTGAAATAACAGCATTTCCTCACAAGCACAACAGTGCAAGCAAGCTCCAGTTTTTGGCTGGTTGCCCCAGTTCACAATTAAGGAACAGTCAACCACAGCTGTGCCGTCAAACACCCAATTTTGTGTGCAGATCTTTACTTTCCATTTTTGAAAACTCAGTCCAGACTTCCTTTCATTCTGGGATTTCACGTGCTGGGGCAGTGTTTTCAAATACCAAACATGCTGACTGAATTTTGGAAAGCTCTCACCGTAAACATTCAATGATTTTTTTTCTTGCAAACTTCATTGTTACAAAATTACAAATGATGTGGAAACAAAAACAGGTCAAAAACAATTGCAAACATGCAATTTGTGTTAAGAATCCATTTCTCATCATATGAACTCATTTTTTGGAAGTACGCCAAAGTATTGTTTTGAAACTATGTCTGTTTCTACCAATGTGGGTTTACAAATATGAAAAAGACACCAGGGTTTATTGAAGGAAAAAAAAAAAAAAGTGGAAATAAGGATAAATTTTAGTTAAGGCTCCCATACTGTATTTGGTACCTGTGTATGTTACTGGTTGTATGGGACATCCTGGACATTTTTGCTTCAAATGTTCTTAGGGGTGTGAGAAAATGTCTGTATGAAGAAATGTCAACAAGTTACACATATCCAACAGGTAACAAATATACCATTTAACGGTATAACCATTAGCAAGAGCTATCATTAGAAGCTGGTACTGCCCTGCTCCCTGCAGCTGTAAATTCATCATCTGATCTGGTGTTGCACCATATGAATGTGGAAACTGTGGCTTGGCTGCTTTACTTTCCTTCCTAGATTAAAATCTGCCACTGTTAAATCTTCCAAACAGATCACTGAATAGTTCTCAATGAAGTAAAAGTCCCTGTGGACTCTGGATTACTTATGAGTTCTCCTTCCCATTTATTATATACATAAAATCATTTATTCTGAAGCATCCCTGACTCCTAAAAGTGTTATATATAAGTATTATACCTTGCTAGTAAAAAGACAAAAATAATAAAATATCTCGGTTTTCATAAATGGAAAGCTACAGAAATATCTGCTGAAGTTTCATTTTCCTTGAGAACTTCTATAAGAGTGATGCTACAACATATCAGTTTATTAGTGTGTTTCTCGGATAAAAATGCCTGTCCCCATTGGTCAGGAAACTACTACAGTTCCGACAACAGCAAATGTTTTTCGGCAAAGCCATTGGAGATACAGAAGGGTTGCAAATCACAAATCTGTCTCTTCCCAGAGTTACAAAAGGGCTCCATACCAAGCAGCAATCTCTCAATGGGGCAATTGATGTGAGCTGGGGTCTCCTGCATGAAGAGGAGGAGTGGCAGTGGCTGCTGTGTCTGGGCCACCACACAGCCAGATGCATCCCAAGGAGCTGTGCTGTCTCTGGCTGCCAAGCTGTGCCTGGAGTTTGCCCTTTTCTTGGGTCTCTGAGGGTGTGGGATCCATCCTGGGGCCCTCAGTCCCATGGAAACATGGGTGTGTGGTTTGTAGGGTCACAGGAGTTTGTCCGCTGGGATGGGGCATTTTAAGGGGCAAAGCATTCTCCTGCATTTATCAGTGTATTAGTCTAAACACCCTATTACACAACTGCATGAGCTATATCAAGCAAAATGAAATAGCAACCATTTTATGTAATACATATTAAGTACCAATTTGGTATTTGGTACAGGCTTTCTTGTTGAAAACATTACCAGATTTCTACTTAGTCTCTCCATCCACAAAATAAAGCTATGACCTTTTCTTCTTTTTCTTTTTCTTTTTCTTTTTCTTTTTCTTTTTCTTTTTCTTTTTCTTTTTCTTTTTCTTTTTCTTTTTCTTTTTCTTTTTCTTTTTCTTTTTCTTTTTCTTTTTCTTTTTCTTTTTCTTTTTTTTTCTTTTTCTTTTTCTTTTTCTTTTTCTTTTTCTTTTTCTTTTTCTTTTTCTTTTTCTTTTTCTTTTTCTTTTTCTTTTTCTTTTTCTTACTCATTTTCTTTTTCTTTTTCTTACTCATTTTCTTTTTCTTTTTCTTACTCATTTTCTTTTTCTTTTTCTTACTCATTTTCTTTTTCTTACTCATTTTCTTTTCCCCATGAGGATTAAACAGCTAGAACTTATACAATGTTTTAAAATGCTACATGCTGTTTTGGTTAGTAAGCCATGATCTGTATTAGTGAGTGCATGGGAAAAGGCAGTCAACCTCTACCTTACGTTTACATATGCACCTGTGCAACAAGCATTATACCTGTGTAACATGCTTTATAAACCCCACAACATGGCAGTGTCTTGCTTTTAAAAACCTAATTTGCTTCAGCCACAGTGAGTTTTGCTCTGTTTTCCTGCTGGTATTTTGAAATTCATAAGCAAGTCTCAAAACAGGCTTAAAGCCTTCTTTAAAGGAGCAGTTCGGTGACAGAAAACAACAGAGCCTCTGTCTCCGTGTATCTTCCGCAGCACTCAGCCTCTTCCCTGAGGTGTTGGACTTCAGACACATTTTATTAACATTCTGGAGTTGTACCCTCCTGACTAACCAGCCATTAGCTGGCTCACTGATCCTTAACTGCAGCTCACTCTCTCTCTTATATAGGCTGCATTTCCCTTAGGTTCCAAAATAATTAGTCTCACGGCTATGGATGTGATTTCCGTTTAAAGGCATGCAGAAGCAGCACCTCAGCCGCTGCTGGTGAGCGTCCTTATGCATGCTCCGTTCCTTCTCTGGTTGATATTCATAGAGCACCGTATTCTAATTCTACTTAATAATTAGCCTAATACCAGACGTACTTACATTTGCCTTCCAGCGCAATTTTCAGCACAGTAAGCAAGGAGTTACACACACAGAGCTCCCATAGCAACATGTTATTGTTAAGCGAAGTTGTGTGCATAGCTCCATGTGCTAAAAATTCACCGAGGACCAATTCAGCTGTCAGATACACAGGGGCAACTCCCACGGGATGTCAGTGGAAGGTTCGGAGGGCAGAATAATCCTATAAAAATATAACTCTGTGTCTTCTGATGAACTACAACCATCACTTTGGAGAACTGAAGAGGAGAAAACTCGCTCTTCATTTCAGAATACAGAAAAAAATACTGGACCTCTGGACCCTGTGATCACCTTGTAGACTTCAACTAGTTTCATATCCTAATGTCAAAAAGAGACAACTTAAGCGTAATGGAAATACTGAACAAATAGTATAATAAAAATATTCTATTTATAGCATGTACTACCAGCCCTGTAATTTCAGGAAGAAAAACAAATATAATAAAAACGTGGTGCCTGAAAAGTTATATAGAGTCATAAAGACCCAGTGGACTTTTCCTGACCAGTTAATGGTCTAAAACTTCTCTGTTCTTGCTCCTTTTAAATGATATTATGCCTTTTGTTCAGTGGCCTTCAATTTAGTGGATGCATCAAGAGCAATCACAGTAGTAGCAGATGAAAGAAATTTTCTTACAGAAAGGATAGACACCCAGTCAGTGACTTTTGCTTCTCATAATTATTTTACTCCATGGTTTTAGAGACTCCAGGAATACGTTTTAACTCACGTTACTCAACATCATGAACAAATGAGAATGAAACATGAACAAGCAGTGACAGGTCCCCGCAGAAAGTGCTGAGTGTTTTCAGTTCCCCCTGTGCCCACTGTGGAGGCACGAGAGCCGTGGTCGGAGATCACCTGGGCTGACCGTTCCCCTCCTCATGCCTCCGTGGGCATGTTCACAACTTGCTGAGGGTGGGCAGGATCAGGCACACTGCCCCCTGCCCAGATTCGTATGAGTCAGTGTGGCTCTGCACTGCTGCAAGTCCAATTACACATGCCATTTTTAGATGCCTGCTTGAATCACAGTCAATCATAGATGCGAACGCTATAATTCAGCCACCTTAACTTAATTGCAAATACAGCAATGTAACTTAAATGTTTGAACACAGCCTTGCTTTTGCAAAAGAATGTTGCAAAGTGACATCTAGAAAATACCTTTTTTTTTTTTTGATATGATAGAAGCAATTCTCTTGCTTTCTCTACACGTGCGCATACACCATGTCTGACACACCTATTTCTTACAACTATGACTGGTTTTCCTTTCCTTAGAGTGGCTCAAGCATACGAAGCCAGAGAGGGAGTCTTCTTAGCTCCCTGGGAGGGGAGTACTTGGGCAATCTGCACATTTACTTTCTTTCCTCCTTTATTTTATTAAACACCATCTTCCTTGATAAGTCATTTCAAATGTCCATTTCAAGCGTTTCCTTTGATCTGTCTTCTTGGTAATTAAATTGCCTGCCTTTAAATTGCCATCATTTAAAATAATCCTAATTAAGACAATTTCCCCAAACTTCAAATACTGGTTTTGAATTCTAGTGTGAAGAGAATGAATAATGATTCCCTGTATATTCACTTTAACACTTATTTTTCCCATACAAGGAAATCAATTTTCCCACCTTTCATGTTAACTAAGGGCACAATCCAGCAAATTCTTACTTCTACTGGTAGGTCTTATTCACCCATCAATTCACTGGAACTAGTTACAAGAAGATTTGCTTATGTGGGTAAGGATGTCCTGGATATGATCATTTGGATTAGAGTGCAAGTGTGTAGTACATCGGGAGGTCACAAGCCCATGCAATAAGCATTTCAACCCTGATGCTTTAGAAGATGTCCTGTGTGAAACAGTAACTGTAGTTCACATGGAAAGTAGAAATGAAGATTTGTATAGGACGAAGTAAAAAAAAATTATTATGGATACATGTATATCTGTAATGAATTGCTTTTGATCTGTATCTGAGTAATTTATAATCTGATGATCTGGCTGTACGTGTTTCAACTCTTGAACAACCCCATAGCGTTAATAAATACAAAGGAGTTAGATGTGCTTGTGTCTCATAAGACACAAAAAAACCCCTATATTTTTCTTTAACCTACTACAAACATTGCACTTTGCATTTTTATGATATGTGGAGTATCAAGTCAGGAGAAAGCTTATGAGAAATTGTGACCGTCAGAAGATGGGAAAAAATATAAAATGTGAATGCCCAGTTTCTAATAGTCTACTGATGCTGTGAAACAAATATAGATTATTATGTCTACCCCGTACTTTTATATTTACATATTGGAATGTATGTTGAAGGGTTTAACTGTGAGGTTGTTGAAAGTAAAAGTACTTTTAGAAAACCAAGCCATGCAATATTAAAGGGGGGAAAAGATTAAAAAGTCTTTTGTTCAAATGGAAGAACAGAAAACAACATGTTGTTTAAGCAGGATTTTATTTTCTTCTACTCAAGTGATGAAGAGGCTTTTGTAAAGAAAGGCTTTCATCTTAAACATGCAGTACTCCATCACAACATAATTACCCTAATTTGTATTCCGCTGTAGAAATAGGCTTTTTCAGCTTAAACAAATTAAGCAACAATCACTAAGCATACATGACCAGCATTTTTTCAAGTAACCTGTTATCAGCTCTGGCTATAGCTTTATCTTGATAGAGTGGAAATCCTGTTTTATTTTCCTACTTTTCCCCTCAGGATTATGTCAGTCAGATTGCCTGAAGAGGCTCTGTGATTTCATGGGCTGGAGCAAGGGACAGAGCATCCAGGGATTATTTCCTACAGCCTTACTAAATCATTATGTGATCTGGATCAAATCTTTCCTGCCTTTGGGCCCCTCTTTAGGAGGGGGCCTAAGTACATACTTAACTCTGAACACGTGAATGCCCCAGCCACGCTCAGGAGGCCTTTTAAACAGATGCGTGTGCTCCCTGGTGAATAGAGGCTGTTCTGCTGCTCTTTTCCTCTGGCTTTCATTGGTACTTATGTCCTCTATCTGTATTTATGTTATTTGTCCTTTATCTGTGTAACTATGTGTATCCCTGCTGTTTGCATACATTCTTCTAATTATTAATCATACTCTGATTTAGTGGATTGCTACCAGTGAGGCTTTGCCTTCATCACATTCTCCTCTCCAGTTCCTCCTGGTACAACCCTATGGGGATTCCAAAATGCTGGACAGGAGTCTGAGCCAGGTCATCAGCCTACTCTGTCCTAGCAGTGGGGGGATGACTCCTGACTCCACTGTAGCACTATTATTGAGGAGCAAATGGGCAGAAGCAGTGAGTGACTGACTTGGATTGGAGGGACCAGCAGTGTCACACCAAAATCAGGGTCTCTTTTTGCCCATTGCTGGGTCTGGATGAGATGAAGTCTCACTTGTGCCCACTCTCCAATGTGCAGCTGCAGAAGTGTCTTGCTCCACATGGACTTGCTAAGAACCTGACAGAAAAAGGAAAAAAAAAACCACACAACTAACCAAAACCAAACAAACAAACAGAAGGAGAAATTGGGAGAGTCAATGATGCCATCCCAAACCTGTGGTAGAAGGAGGAAAGGAGTGTCCTGTCTGTTCATAAGGCAGTAGAGTTAAATTTGGAATTACAAAAGATGCTGTTTTCAAACGTTCCTTCCACCCTCATATAGGCTGATCCTGCAGGCAGAAATCCTGAAGTAGATAGCTCCCAGCAGGAACTATGTGAATGGGAAGAGAACATAGCCACCTCCAAAAAGAGTGGGGTCCATCACTGCTCCTCCTAAAGTGCCTGAGAAATGAAATTCACCATGTAGACATGTTGTTTGGACAGTGTTTTACCAGCACATTTATTGTGATCTCCTCTGGCACAGCTGAGATCAGCTGTCAAAACCACAGGAATTAGTGGTAATGGATGGGTAATGCCACCTTGCTCAGCCCTCTCCCATCCCCCTTTCTTTTCCTGCCACCCCTTGCAGGACTTTCCTTTCTCCTGCAACCCCCACAGCCTGCTGGAGAGCAGCAAGCATGAGGATGGTGAGCTGAGGATGACCCCAGCACAGACAGAGCAGTGCCCTCACCGACAGGGCACAGTCCCTTCACGACTGAGCAGGGTGAACAGACCAGGGGTTGTGATAGCCACAGGTCCCATTAACAGGTTTGGGGTCAGTCAAAGAAATCCAAACAATTCAGTAGGGAATAAGACAGGACACAGGCACGCCTATGATGTAGCTCAGACCAGCAAATGGGTTGAAACGGGGCTGCTGAGCATGACAAGAGGTGTGAATTCAGGTCCCAGGTAAGCCTGGTCGTGGCAATTAGGGCTTGCGTTTGGACTCAGGGCCCAGCACAGCCCTTCCTCCCATCACAGCGTGTCCTCACACCTCACAACACCCTGGGTTTTGTTTGCACACCCTGGTGTCTGGGACATCATTGATGGTCCAGGAATCATTAGGCAGAGAGGCAAGGTAATGCGTCAGCTCTGAATTCAATCCAGGAAAACTGAATGGTAACTCAGGAACAGGCACACCTACAGTGCAATTCAGACCAGGCCTGATGACCCATGGCTGAGCTGAAATGGGGCCCATGGGCTGATGGTGTGGGCCTGGTGAGGCTGCTCAGAGCAAATAGGGTGTATGGGTGCACTCAGAGCCCAGCACAGCCTTCCTCAGTCCTCTCTGGGCTCTGGACTGAGTGGATGACCTCTCTGTTTCCCTCAGAGACAGCAGAGAGTGAGCAAGCAGTGGTGGTGGTGTTTGTCCCCTAGTGCTTAATACCTGACTTGTGCTCAGGCTGGTGCTCCTGAAATCAATGCCTCAAGAGCTTGTCTTTGTTAATTCCATCATCCTTTGAACTACCAAAATCCAGTGCTTTCTATCATCACATGGTGAATCCATAGCCCTCCCTTGTCATCACTGGATGCAAGGAGCAATATGAAGCTACAGTCTCCAGCAACTGATGCCAGAACAAAGCTGTGAAGACTTAAGAGGGCTTAAATGCCCTTCACAAGCAAGTGAGGATGAGTCAGGAGTATCCTCATGACTGATATGAGGATTATCACCCATATATTGTATATCATGCCACATACAGAAGAAGATATTTATCATTCTGAGGGAAAATGGGAAGGAATTATCCACACAACAGAGACCCCTTTGTGTTAGAGAGCTGTGACTAAGTGAATGTGCTGCTTGACCTTGAAATACAGCCTTCTTGAACTCCTTCCCACAAATCTAAAATTCTCAGTGCTTCCAGCAGATATCAGAAGAAGATGGGTAAGAACATAAATCTTTGCTGTTACAGCGAGACAAGACATGACCCAACAGAGACTATTTCCATTGCCAGTTCTGGGTGCCATCGTCAGGAACAGACTTGAGCAAATATTTCCTCTCAGGCCTGCTTCCTTTTCTTCTGTTGGTGTTTCATTTCCACCCCTGTACTCAGGAGAGTGGTTGCTCCATGTATCCAAGAGGAAGGTCTCCTTTCCTCTTGAGCAAACCAGTTTGCTTCCCTCTGCCCCAAGCTTTCATGCCCTGGCTGGGATCCAAACAAATGATTTATCCCTGCTGAACTTATTGCCTCTTTTAAGGAAATCCACCTCCTCCTTTAGCTTGTCCATGCTCAGGAATAACAAATACTACAAGCAACCTTGCATTTAAATGTTTATTGAGCAATGAACCTTCAGGGAATAAATACTACAGCAGGAATTCACCAAGACTCTCTTAGGGCTTGACAGCCCAGACAGCCATTGCACAAATCTTTGTTAGCCCTGCCAACACTTTTTTTTTTTTTTTAATCAAAGGAATTACAAATTTCTTAATCCTTAGGGTTACTTTTAATGACTTAGAAAGGATCAAGAGCTGTTTAAAACTGTATTCACATTACAAGCAGGCAGTAAATTTCAAGCTACTAGTCAAGCTTGCTGTCACTCCACGTGAACAACGCCACAGAGAAGAGGCTCAGCAAAATTTGTGCCCATGTGCTGGTGTTCTTCAACGAATTTCAGAATATGGAAGGTGGTCTGAACCTCCCTGATTTTAGAGGTCTCTTCCCCATTTCCTAGACAGATGACTCTCTGCTCATGCAGAACCTCTGGAGGCATGATACATGTGCTGAACAGCAATCCTGGCTAGGACTCCTTTATCTTTAGCTTACAAAATTGTTTCTTTCTTTGCTTTTTCAGCACACGGAGCAGGAATTCACCCTCCAAAGTTAGGACTGCCTGTTAAAATGGTACCAGAGTCATTAACACAGCTTCCAAATTCCCCCGACTCCTCTCCCCAGCTCTAGGGAGTCAACACAATTACTGCAAAGCATATGCTGTGTAAAACTACTAAGGCAGTATGAAACCTTATAAAGTAATTCACTAATGATTCAGGCTAGACTATGATAGACTGAAATCTCCATGTCATGAAAACCCTTCTCTTTGACTCTGTGGCATAAAGTGAACATGGCAAAAAGGCCAGACCCCCAAAACAAAATTCTAGCAGAGTTGGCAGAGTGAAAGTGCCTGTAAGATAAAGAGACTACAAGTAAAAATGAAAACATTTTGTTTTAAATTTCTGAAACCATAGAAACCGAAGAATGAAATAAAGACTGCCTGTTACGTTATTTTTCTCTTATGTGATTCATACCTGCAACTTTCAGATCTATGAATGCACTGAAGATAAGCACAGAAATCAGCTTGAGAGACCAAATAAAAGAAATGTCTTTTATATCAAGAAGTGGGAGAGCTTTGGATGAATAGAGGGAGTTCTTCAGGAAGGGGAAGAAGCTGTCTGGATCTCTGCCACCTTGATACAGCCCTGCAGAACCCTCCAGTCCATGAAATCACGGGAAACACAATTCCCACAGAGACATCACCCCACAGTGTCAAAGTGCTTGTGGTTCCTACGCTAATCTCATAAGAAATGTCATTAAGTAGTATCACTTCATCGCAGCCATGTATGAGGCCTTTCCAAAAAGTGCGTGTCCTCCTTGACAACTGCTGTCATTTACGATTGTGTCTCATGAGCTGCTTGAAAAGTTCTGCAAGTCACTCTGCTTCCCAGCCTTCACCCTCTGTCCCACAAACTCTGTGCAGGATCCAGCTAACTCTGAGGCAGAAAATGCTCAATTTCTATTAGTTTCTCCATTGTGCTTCTGTCAATAGGTTTTAAACATCCTGCGGATATGAGAAAGTTATAAGTTGTTTCTGATCCAAATCCCCTGGCCGGGGAAACCAGACGTGGTCCCCAAGACAAAGGGATTCTCACGCTGACAATGTGAGAGCTCCTTCATGTCTCTCCAAGCAAACCTATGCTGCAGCAAGCAAGTTTGCTGGCGTTTTGTGGCACCCAGTGCATCGATAGGCCTCAATGGCCCCGACCAGCCTCACATGGGGCCTCCCTCGGCCGATGGCTCTGAAGGGCCATCCCAGTCTTGCTGTGTGTCATCAGCTTGCCTTGTCTGGGACTGTTTGTGGACTTTGCTACCAGTGCCAGGCTCTGCTCAGCTCGTTCAGACTCTGGGGAACTGTGCCCTGGTGGTAAGGACACTGTCCATCCTATGGCTCCCCTGTGTGACGTTAAATGGCTGGTGACAGGGAGATTCGGGCTGACCAACAGCAGGAAGCTGGGATGAAGCTCAAGCTGATGAGGCTGGGTAAATGTGGCATAATCAAGCCTGAGAGCAGTCCCTTGGCTGGGAAGAGGGCTTGGGGATGAAAACATGGGTTCCTTGAGCAACCTGGTATGATAGGAAAGATGTCAAACTGCCCCTGATGAGGGCTCAGAGCTCCCCCAGGGAAACTCAAAAGGCTGGAGGGGTGTTAAGCCACCCTGGAGACCAGCTGGGGAGGAGAATCTGGCCTCCTCAGTAGAGCCCATGTTAGTGGAAGGCCACATTCAAGGTCCCTCAGAGCAGGTCTCCCTAGAATAGAAATCAAGGCACTCAGGGGTCCAGGCTGTCCTTGAGCAGCCTAGGAAGCTGGGGAGAAGAATCAGGCCACCCTGAGGAGTACCAGAGGCTCGTGGTTGGAGAGGATGAGGTGGTATCTGTGAGAAACCATGCAGACCTGGAGGTTTCACACCCTCCCTGGACAGTCCCAGCAGCTGGGGTGATTCAGGCTGCCCCAAAGTAGCCTTGAAAGCTGTGTAGGGTCAGGCCCTGGGTAGTCAAGGGGATCACAGTGTGTTGGCCCAAAGAAGGCCAACCTAGCTTGGGGGTCAAGCCACCACTGAAGTCGGGGTATGGTCACCTCTGATGAGCCCTGGAGGTTGTCTCTGCCACCCCTAAGGAGCCCCATAGCCTGGACAGCTGGGTGTGGGGATGAAACAAGGTGCCCAAGAAGAGTAGAGAGCTGGTAGCTTGAACCCCATCCTGGGTCCCCTATACCCATGGCTGCTCCCAGCTTCAGGGCTTCCCTGGGGTGCTTGACAATCCCTGGCTGACAACTCTTGACTCTTACAGGTGAATCTTGCATGAGGGATCTTCACAGTCAAGATTTTTCTGTGGGTACTTAGTGGAGAGATGTATGGTGATATTGACTTGGCTGACTCCACGGATGAATTTCTGTCTCTGTGTGTTGAGCAGAATGCTGATAGAAGCACAGACTGTTTACAGAATATATAACAGGTACTTCAAAGACTTCTCCTAGCTTTGAGCTCTTCAGTCACAGTCTTTTGTGCATAATGCATTTCATGTTCTATAAACCTGATACAATATAGTCCTTATTAGATAAAGGCAGAAGAATTACAATTACTCCACTTTTCTCCCTGGGTTATGGGTTAAAAGTCAGATGATGACACAACAGCTTATGATTCCTAAATTTGGAATTACAAGACTAGAGTATCTTTCCCCTGAAAGGAAGGGATCGAGGAGGAAATTCTCCGCATCAAAAACTGCAGTTCCCTGGGATCCCTTCAAAATAATTAGAACATATTGGCTAGTATTCCAGTCTCTTCTAAACCTGCTTAACTTTGTGCATATTGATAGCTTTAGTAACTGAGACAGCAGTGCATATTAAGAGCTACAGCATTACAAATGTGCTTGCAGACTTGCAGAGCTAAGTTTTTTTTTTTTTTTTTTTCCAAATCTATATACCCTTTAATTTTTCTGGATACTTAATTTTTGCAATTTATTTTTGTAAATCTGCCATTTCTTTAGCACTGGTGATATTACCCTCTCCGTGTTTTTGAAATGTTCAATAGTAACCACGTATAATCCTGATCCATTCAGTATTTTCCTTTTCTTGTTAGAAACGAAAACTTACAGTTCACGTGCAGTACCCATTTAAAGTAGACTAGATAAAAAGACCATTTGCAGAACCTGTCAGTCAAATTGAGCCACAGCAAAAGCAAGAAACGTCATGTGCAAAGGGATGATGGTTAGCATTCTTGAGTTGTATTTTTCTTTTTTTCCAGTCCCCTCCATATGCAAGAGGTTTTGCCTTAGCTTCATGTGGAAACTGGCTTGCATCAGGCCGTTTCTCACCGCATCGAGCTCTCCGTGCGCCCAGCTGGCTGTGAAGTTTCTCTTTGCTGCGGTGCCTCTGTGTAATCCCAGCCAGTTTCCCTTTGCAGCTGTGGGGGGGCTGCTTTGAAGTGCCGCTGTAGGTGGCTGCCCGTGCCGCAGCCGGGGCCTGCAAACACGGTCTCCGCTGTGGAGCAAAATGAAAACGCTGTGGCGCTGCCATGGGACTGTGTGCTTGGTGGATGCAGGAGGAACTGACGTCAGGTGCCTCAGGATATCGTCCTGCTGTAACGGCACGCTGTCCTGGTGGACGTCTCCATCCATCTGATCCGCCACGTGCAGGGCCCACAGTGAAGGGCTGCGTGTTGCATACCTCCCTTCTGCTCTTGGCCCCGTCTGCTGGCTTTCAAGACTTCCCAGGCGTGCTGGGAATCTGCTGCGTCTCCTTGGCTGCCGGTTGTGAATGCGGTGACCTCCTTCAGGCACAACGAGAGCAGCTTCCTTGCATTATTTCCACCTGTGCGGCTCTGATATGCACTGCTCATACAGCACAGAAAATGATTGTATAAACAGAGGCCACTCAGTGCAGATCTTATTTATCTCCTGGGGAGGGAAGAGAGAAGCCCTCCAGCTTACCTTCGGCGTGCAGCGGGGGTGCGCGACCATTTTGCCTTCTGCCCCACGCAGCCTTCCCCGCTCGCTCTGAACCCCAGCACTGCTACGGCAGGCTAAGACGGCCAAACAACAACGAGGCCACGTTTTTCACCACCCTGACGCCCCACCGAGGGAAAGATAACAACCTGAGCCCTGGGACCCCTTCCTCAAAGCCCCTCTTCGGGCGAATCCAGCCGCTCGGGGCCGCCAATTCAGCCGACAGCGAGCCCGGAGCCGGAGGGGCACGAAGCCGGGGTGCGGGGGGGGGGGGGGGGGCGTCCCTCGGGATGCTCCCGGCGGTTCAGCGAGCCCAGGCCCGAGACCAAGTCTCCGCCATCCTCCGCCCCCCTCCGCTCCCTCCGGGCCCCGCCGCCGCCCTTGGCCGCGGGGATTGGCTGCGAGCGGCCCGGCCCCGGCCGGGTGAAAGGGTGGTCGGGCGGGGCGGCGGCCGACATGGCGGCGGCGCTGCGCGGCGCGGCGCGGGGCGGCCGCCGGCGGCTGCGGGGGCTGCTGGAGGTGAGGAGCCGGGAGCCGGGCTCCGTCCCGCTCCCCCGGGCTGGGGGCGGTGGGAAGGGGGGTGTGAGGGGGCAGAGGGTGCCCCCGCGGTCATCAAGGGCGTGGGGGTGGCACGGTGATACACCCCGTGGGTTTGGGGGGTGCCGTGGGTTTTGGGGTGGTCCTGCAGGGCTGCTCGGACCTCGCAAGGCTGTAGGAGCCCCGTTTTGGGTCGGGCTGCGGGTGACCCGCTAAGACCCGGCTCCGTGGTGGAGCCTGTCCGTTGTGTGTTGCGGGGGTTGGTGTAGGTATCCCTGCGCTTGCTTTCCTCGTAATTTAATTTTCTGCTGCTGGGGGGGGTTATGTGCTGTGCCTCTTCGCTTCTTTCCTCTCCCTCAGTTAAAGAGGAGCTTATCAAAACTGAGGAGTACAGCATAATGGGAATAGCGCGTTAATTGCTGTAAAGAGCATGGTTCTCTGTTATTTTTACTAGTGCAATCTTAATTCCTAGCGAAGGGTTATTCCTCTCTGCAAATGTGCTGTCTCTTACCCACCCGTTACTCCACAAAGCTATGGGTCTTTCAGCTGCCACTTCAAGCTTTCAAGGGGCATTCTGCTCTTACTGTTCCTGGAAATGCAAGAAGCTCATTGCAGATCTATACTAATGTTTTTGGTGAAGACTTTAAACATTTAGAAAGCCTTAAGCTATGATATCTTTGCTGAGGCAGTCACTGCTTTCATCTCTATCACTTCTGCAGATTGCTCTGCCTTAAAAGAGGGAGGAGATTATTTTGGATAAGAGCAAGCAGCATTATCACACTGTGTTGTGTAACAGTTATATGAAACTCACTGGTTTACATAAAGGAAAAGTGGTGCAAAATAGCTTTGCTTGCAGTACGAAGAATCTGTCTTTTTCATGAAAAGGAAAATTTGTGTACAGATCTGCAAGTTCAAGTGGAGGAGGGAGGAATAACTTGCAGAATTATTTTTCTCTGTATACTTCTGGGGGTGTGGGATAGGTGTCTCTCCAGAAATGTAACTCCTAAACTATACTGTAAGGAAGTCATCATGTTTGTTCAGGGATCAGGTAACTGTGTGAGGTTTACATAGCAAGGTTTTGGTAGCAGGGAGCTGCAGGGGTGGCCTGTGTGAGCAGAGCCCAGCAGCTGCCCCATGTGGGATCAGAGCCAGCTCCAGACGGCTCCAAAAGGGACCTGCTGCTGGCCAGAGCTGAGACAGTGAGAAACACTGGTTGGGCCTCTGGGAGAGCAGATTTAAGGAGGGGGAAAAAACAAAACCACAAGTAAAACCTGCTGCACAGCAGCAGTTGGGAGAGCGAGGAGTGAGAAGCAGCCCTGCAGACCCCAGGGTCAGTGCAGCAGGAGGGCAGGAGGTGCTCCAGGCAGGCAGCAGCAGTTCCCCTGCGGGCTGTGGAGAGGCCCCTGGTGGAGCAGGCTGTCCCCCTGCAGCCCATGGGTCCCAAACGGAGCAGATCTCCACGCTGCAGCCCGTGGAGGAGCCCCCGGTGGAGCAGGTGGATGTGGCCTGGAGGAGGCTGCGGCCCATGGAGAGCCCCCGCAGGAGCAGGCCCCGGGCCGGAGCTGCAGCCCGTGGAGAGGAGCCCACGCAGGAGCAGGGGTCTGGGGGGAGCTGCCGCCCGTGGGGGACCCGTGCTGGAGCAGTTTGCTCCTGGGGGATGGACCCCGTGGTACGGAGCCGTGTGGGAGCAGTTCTTGAAGAGCTGCTGCCTGTGGGCAGCCCCCGCAGGCTCAGTTCAGGAAGGACGGCATCCCGTGGGGGGGACCCCACGTGGAGCAGGGGCAGGGAGGGACCGTGGAGTAGCGGAGGCAAAATGTCATGGACTGACTGCAGCCTCCATTCCCTGTTCCTCTGCCCTGCTCAGGGGGAGGACATGGAAGAGGGTGAATGGGGGAAGATATTTCTAGTTTGCTTTTAGTTTCTCATTGCACTAGTCTGTGATTAGTAGGCAATAAATTATATTAATCTCCCTTATGCTGGGACAGTTCTGCCTGTGGCAGTAATAAGAGAGTGATCTCCCTGTCCTTATCTGAACTCATGAGCCTTTTCCCATCATATTTTCTCCTCCTTTCCCTTTGAGGAGGGGGAGTGAGAGAGTGGCATGGTGAAGCTCAGCTGCCAACCGGTGCCAACCGGTGTGAAACCACCACAGTAGCAGCAGTGGTTTGTGCTGCAAGGGCAGGTCATCTTGAGAAGGGGTTAAAGACCAAAAGGATTTACTTTACTCAGGTATTTTTCCTTGGGAAACATGCAGAGTACACCTGTGGTGCTGTGAGAGTGTATGGGGGAGAAGCTTCCTAAACAGCAAGGGAAGTTTGGGAGTGATTGGAGACTCATTTGGAACTAGCAGAAGGCTGGTGTGTATACAGCTACCAAAAACAACCTGTATATTTGTGTGGAAGACATGCTTTTTGCACTAAATAGTCCAAGGACTTTGATGTTAGTCCTTTGGAGTGTCCCTGTGAAAGTCCAGCTGTGCCTCTGTTCTTCTAAGGGATCAAGGATTTGATACGTGACTGCATCACTGTAAATGGTATAGAAATGTTTCATTAGTGACACTTTGTAAAACAAAATATTTTTAGCTACCTAATAGCACTTGCGACTTACGTAACTGATGTGATTTTTAGCCTCTATTATCTGTGTATGAAAGTCACCTTCAAGTTATCAGTAGTTGGAAAACATTCAATCAGATTTGCATGGGAATTGCTTTCATAGATTCCTGTATTCTTTGCTAACATAGGCAAATGCTACCATTTAAATCTTCAAACTTGTAAGGGTTACAAGCACATTAGTATGTGGGTGTATTTTTTTTCTTTGTGGGGCTAGGAGCTGGCCACCTGCCCTTGGCTTCTTTACTCCGTTGTGGAAGTCAGTAAAAGACTTGAGAAAGAGCAGAGAAAAAACACAGAACTGGGGATTCAACTAATTGCTGTGTTTCTAATCTAATGCTTAACACTTCTGTGTTAGATTTTATGCAGAACTAATTCTGTGTAGAGTATAACTAAAACTTCCTTTTGAGTGCTTTGCACTTGTGGAACTGGGAGAAAATCTGATCTTGAAAGGAGGTGGTAGTTACTGTATGAGGCTGAGAGATGGCTTTTGATACTTCGGCCTCAAAACTCTTCTGAGAAAGCTGTCAAAAAGACTAAAAGAGTGAAGGAGAAAGTCATAAATACTGTGTGTTATGAAATCAGCAAACTGCTGACACGTGGATTTTTATCAGTGTAGATCAGTTTGAACGGATTGGTTCAACTAACCATTCAGCTAAATGTATGGAAAGTTTCCGTGCTTTCTCTGATAAGTTAGTTATCTGTGCATCCACTTTTTTAAGTCCTAGAAGTTACCTGTACAGTGGGAGCTCCTTGCTCTCTTCTGTGGGATTGTTTTAAGCGTGCTGTTAGTCCAGGGAGAAGTTTTCCCCTTTGTTTGTGAGTACAGAAGCATTAGGCTAGAGGGTATAGCAAGGTTGGGATCATCCTACATTTAGGAAGGGAGCCAGAATGGTCACTAATTTGGGGAGGTGAATGTTGCCCTAGCTTGTGGAGTTCAGTGATTGTTACTAATATATAAACTACAGACCTTTAGTACTGACAAGTACTCTTAAAGAGGTTCACAGATCAAGATTTCTGTCTTTAGCCACTTTGCTTCCAGGAGTAGCTGTCTGGATTCTGCAGGCAAAGCATGTTGTGCCATCTGCTGTGGGTGAGACTTTTTTTTTCTGGAGAAAAGGTTAAACTTCATTAACGTTTACACTGAGTTTAAAAAAAAAAAAGTCTTGCTCTGAGATTTTTTGTGTTTTTATTTGCCTTTTTTTTTTCTGTCCAAACTTTGCAGTGGTGGTTCTTGCATCATTGTTACAGTGCTGTGATCTCTTTCACAGGCTCTACCCTTGCTGGAGCTGTTTAAGCTGGTGCTGTGAGAAACTGTTCCAACTTTCTGCAGCTGTTAGGTCTTGATCGCAGGCCATTGCTTTTCAGCTCCTGTCTGCTTCCAACTTGACCCAATGCTGCTATTTGAGTATCTAAGTGGATAAACAGGACAGAAAGCTGGCAGAGAACAAACTTTCCCCACTCTTTGTGAGTATCTTTTCAGCTGGACGTATTCCCTAGTTTGATTCACCATGTGACTGTACAAACTTCTGTACTGGCACAAGGGAGAAGGTACTTGGGTGTAGGAATGACTTAGTTTTTAAAAATAGCCTTGGGTGTTAGGAGTTTCCTTGCTTGTAGCTTGCCTGCTGTGTTAGCAGACGTGAAAATTGGGTTTCCTCTCTGCCTCCTAGAATAGCCAATGATTCTCAGACCCGAGAGTGAAAGAGCTGCATGTATAATGCAGTGGACCTTACAGAACATTGTGCGGTGTTTTTGTTTGTTTGGAGCTGGCTTCAGGAGGATCTGCTTGTAGTTACAAGTGCTTAGCTGCTCAGCACTTTCTGAGAGAGTACAAAGGAGGGAAAGCGCTTGATTAGTAGGGGGGAAAAAGCATTGTTTTGGCTGCTTTCACGTTTAAAGGATATGTACAATCTTGTATTAACAATAAGCTAAAATTTTCAACATTACAGATTAAAATTCTTGCAGACATCTAGAAGTGTCTGCTTTCTATATCTTGTATACATAACCTGTCAAGGGGTTGTCAAGTGAGTTGAAAAAGAATTAGAGAAGTTGCTGTGTAATAAAATAGGGGAAATACTACGTCTTCTTCGTGTTCAGGATTACTCAGAAATAGTTATGGCTAACGGGAAATACACTGGAAATGGGAAGGTGTTCCTCTATTGAATGCACCTTCAAGTTTTAAACTTGAATCTCTGAAACCATGGGGGCAAGAACCTTGGTAGATCTGTGGCAGAAAGCAAAAGGAGGAGTTGGAATATGAAAAGCAAGTGTGCTGCTCTAGCTGTTACTGTTGGGCACTGCTTACTGTATCTTCCAGTAATGCTAAAATGTACCTTCCTGCTGTTGTTAGTCGTATTAAAGCAAACATTGGTATGTGGTGCTTTTCCTTTCTAAAATCTGGAACTTCATTTCAATTCAGACTTCTCCGTCCAGACGGCTCAGTGACAGCAAGGTATCTACCAGATGACCTGTACAGCAGAGAAACATCTTCCCTGGATAAGGGACGTCTTTAAAAACACACACAAGTCAACTATAAATAACAAGTTAATTATTTTCTGTTTAGTTACCGTATGCCATGTCCTTAAACCACCTGAGGAGGTTTCACAGGGCTGCACTGGGGCCCTGGGAGGTTCTCTGCTCGGCCTCAAAGCTGAAGTGAATGTGCCATTGTACAAATTACTGCGTGGTTTGATTTACATGACGTTAATTTAGGACTAGTATAGCTGTTCAGGTCAAAAGTCAGTTTGGCTGTTGTGTAAGTAACAGCAAAAGCAAGATGCATTTCCAAAATACCATCCTAGCGGTATGTATTACGTTTAGGTGGCAAGGTTTTGGTAGCAGTGGGGGCTGCAGAGCTCTGGTGCCTGGAGCACCTCCTGCCCTCCTTCTGCACCGACCTTGCTGTCTGCAGGGCCGCTTCCCTCACGTTTTCTCATCCTGCTCTCCCAGCTGCTCTTGCGCAGCAGTTTTTTTTCCCTTCCTTAAATCTGCTCTCCCAAAGGTGCAACCAGTGTCGCTTATTGCCTCAGCTCTGGCCAGCAGCAGGTCCCTTTGGAGCCAGCTGGAGCTGGCTCTGCTCTGACCCGGGGCAGCTGCCGGGCTCTGCTCCTAGGGAAGAGCAGATCCAGTAGAGGTGGGAAAATCAAAGCCAAGCTCTTAAGTGCAGAGCTGAGCTCTCATAAATAAAAAGCACTAGTCTGTAGTGTTGAAATGTTTATCAAATTGAGGTAATCAGTCATGACAGAAATAGATTATAATAGGTATGAGCTGCCCTAGTTTGGCAAGATAGGAAAAAGTCATCAGGTCAAGCTGAGCCAGGTATCGAGTGTTAATTAAAATGTTCTGTTAGACCTGATTTTTCTTTTGTCTGCCTTGTAATGTCAATTGTAAAATACACACAGACACGATCGCTCAGTGTGTCTTTAAGCTGTGGTAGGACTAGTTTGGGACCTTATAAGTAGCATCAGGTGTAATATAATAAATCAGGGTGTCTTCATCTTGACTTTCCCTATGAGGTGACCATAGGGATCTGGAAGAAAATGGCTTATGTGAACTCGATTAAGGTTTGAGTTCTGGGATTTCTTTTTTTTCCCAGCATCTTGGCTAATGTTGAATTGTGTAGTTTTCATTACTCTCTTAGTAGAGAGAAGTGGGCACAGCTAAGCCAGTGCTGAACGAGTTAAATAACTAGGGGCTGTGCATCAGAGATCAGTGATGGCTGTGGAAACCCATTTAGGCCACTTCACAGCTGCTTTTTTCTTTTTTTTTTTTTCCTTTTGAGGAGGGGCTCAATCTCTGTGGCACCAGGGAAAGATGTAGTTAGAAATCAAGGTAGGTTTGGATACAGCCGTTGTGATGTAGCTGTTGCTCCTGCGTGCTGGTAGATGCAGTAGGTTTTTCAAAAGGCGTACCTACGGTTTGCTGATAAGCTGCTTGCGAAACGAAGTGGCAGATGTCAGCGGTTAAGTTGTGCCTGACTTTTCTTCTAACGCTTGAGCGCTTGCCAGAATGTGGGAGACTGATCTAAGCTGTTTTCATCTGGAAGGGATTAGCATCCACCCGCTCCTTACTGGTGAGTGTTACAACCGGAGTACGCGCTGCTTTGGAGATGGAGTTTCAGGGAAGGTGCCGGCTGGGTCCTTCCTTCTGTATTCCTGTCTTGCCTGGGGTGTGGGTGAGGTTTCTTCTTCAACAGGCAATTACTAAGAACTGCAAAACAAGACAGCTGGGACAATGGGCAATAAAACCGAGAAGTCCAGTAAAAGGAATACTTTACTGAATTCCAGTCACAGGAATACTTTCTCTGGATACTGGTCAGGAGCTGTTTTGCATGATGGCTTCTAAGTATAATGGCCTACATCTAAGGCTAGACGAGCGGTTCAGCTGTGAAGGTATCGTGATGTATAAATCTCAACTGTACTCTTAAATGTGATGGGTTATCCCTTGTCTGGGCTTTGTTCTGTGAGGTATCCCTGGAGCATATGTGGATTTTGGGAGACAGCCACTTACTGTAGCTTAACTTTTCTGTATAAAAACTTTAGGTTTGTATAGGGATTTTTTCAAGGCATGGCTTAAATTCTGAAATCTAATGCTAACTGTACTTTTCTTGTCAGAGCTTTTCCTTTCGCTCTCCATCAGTGGCACAACTTTTCTGTTGTCTTATATGCATTCAAAGCTAGCTTTGTCTGAAAGGCGTTTACAAGAAACTTCAGAGGCTTTGTGCCTTCCCCCAGCTAACTACAAGCATTTAGGTTAGCCCCCCTGACCATTGAATGACTTTCTTCAACAACTAATAACTTGTTGGAGATTATTTGGCGTGTCCTGTATGACAAGCATCAGGACACTTGCGGTTCACTTCTGTCTGTAGGGTCTGAGAAGAGGGGAACCAGCCACCTAACTGCGTGTACTCTGCAGCAGGAGAATATGCTCTGCTTCTGCTGCCACAGCTGACCTTGCTTTTCCCTCTGATGGGATCTAGATAACAGTAAGGTCGCTGAAGGTGCAAGTGGCCTGCCATGAACTTGGAATAATGGCCAACCGATGGCTGTGGTTGGCAGAATTATGATCTGAATTGTATTTTCCTTCTTCAGAGCCTGAAGCAGCTTGTCCTGTTGCATCCTCAGGTGAAGAATAATTAACATCTGAAACAAACAAAACACAACTTCTAAACCTCTGGTTTTGATTCTAGCACCTCAAGTATAACTTGCTTTTCAGGTTGTTTTCCTGGACTTTATTTATGGAGATTGGATTTGAGAATTGGAGGTTATTGGTGGTGTATCATCAGGGACTTGCAAGGTGATGGTGACCTGGGAATGCTCTAGGCGAGGGTGGGAAGATGCTGTTGCAAAACAGGAGCAGTGTGGCTGTTGAAAGATGAAGAAACCCGAGCCTAGAAAAACCATCTCTCATCCTTAGATCACTGTCATGATGGGGTTGTGGTGGGGAAGAGTGGGAGCCAAACCAGCATCTGAAGTTGTTTTTTGCTGTGTGAGTGCTTGTGGGGGGAGGCAGATCCTTAAAAGACTGTCTGCTTTGTGGGGGAATGCAAGGAGGGGCAGGGAAGAATAAGGAAGAGTTTCCTCAAGATGTCAGTATATGAACTGTTTCTGTCTTTCTGGCATACAGTAGCAGGAGAAGAAATGTTTAACTCCCTCTCTCTTCTGCAGTGTGAAACGCTCTGTTCGAGATGGTACCTTAAAACATCCCATAGGCTGTATTCAGCTACGTATGATCCGAATGAAAAGGTAAGTAGCATGGTGCATGTTTTCCCTCTGTAATGTTTTACTGTATCGTTGACGTTTGGGTTTCAAAGCTATCCTGTCCCCTGTGCTGCTGCTGACAACAGCGGTTCTCCCAGTGAAACCCCTGTACTGTCACTGGTTTAGTAGCATGTTGTTCTTCAAATTAAAGGTCCTTGCAGTATGTTTGCTGAGATTGGATACTATGTCAAGTGCATGTCTTGGTTGGAGAAGTGACTGTGAGCTTGGGAAGGTTACATACTGGCCTGAAAACGTTATAATTTTGACACAATTATTCGTATGTTTTGTGTGGTGTGGGAGGTATAGGCCTGCTGAAGCTTTTGTAAGCTGGACTATCTAAAAGCACTTCTTAAAAAACAAACAAAAAAAAAACCAAAAAAACCTCACAACAAAACACCAAAAAACCTGAGTGCATATATATATATATATATACACATTTATATATGTTTATATAAATGCAGTAGTTGCAGCACATTTGTTAGATGGTCTGATGCCCCTTGTCCAAATCGAGCTTGTTACTCACGTGCAGGGGTGAGAGCTCCAGAGCTCGGATAAAGATGGCTGTGTAAGGCCTGCAGAGCATGCTAAATCCTCATTTTGGAGGCGGCTGCAGGAACACGGGTTTGCCTGAGTTTTCTGTCAGGCTCTCTGACAGACTTGTGCGGTAGCAATCTCAATTTACAGTTACTAGCCAAGAAAAACTTTTCCTGTGGGAGGTTGTCTTGGCATGGCTTCTAAAGTAACACACTTGGAAAAATAATGTGGCTGAAGGTAGGCTTGTATTGAAGGGCAGGAATGCCAGCGCTTCAGCACACTTAGGCTTGCCCCCTATCTACCAGCGTAGGAGTGATTAACCGGAGTGAAACGGTATTAGAAAACAGAGGGAGAGAAACCAGTATGTACCTAGAACCGTGGCTGGCAGGAAAAGTCTCCTGAACTCTCGTCTTACCAAATGCTTCCTGTATTCTCAGTCTTTGCTTGTTCAAGGTCCTGTTCCTTTTCTAAAGGCATAATTATGTTTAGACAATGTAACCAGGTCTTTGGTTTATTTTAACTACAAGCCATGTCACTCCAGCCAGTGGCTTCTCCGGGTAGCTCAAGGTCTTCGCTATCTTCTCCACTGGTTTTGTAACGATCAGACTGCGGTAGCAGGTCTTTGTAAGCTCATTAGTGGAAATGACAAAAAAGAGATGCTGTGTGTTACCTGAAAGCCGCATGCAAATTAAATTTCTCTTTTTACTTGCTGGACTTGAGACTTGCTTTTAACAGCAGGAATAGTAGCGCAGTTGTGTCCTGTTAGTAGTTATGTTGCAAAATTGGAGATGTCAAATCTGCATAACAACTTGGTACTGAAAGCCTTGTCTTGCGATGTAACCATGCGTGGTTAATAAAACAACTGTTACACCAAAAAATAAGTTGAAGTATTTGAGTTGTTAAAGTTCTTAGTGCTGTGTTTTTTTTTTTTTTTTGTTTGTTTTTTTTGTTTTTATTTCCCTTCAAGGCTCTCTGCCTAAAATGTTTTAGGTTCAGGACCAATTTGTGTGAGCATGCCGGAAACCTTTCCGTCTTTTCACCAGGTTTTTGGTGCAGGTCCCCAGCTAACGGAGCTCTCCAAACAAACTGCCAGTTCCTGTGGTGTTCTTGCAGTATTTGTACCTCTGATAATTGAGCATGCTCATCTTCTGATGGGGTGTGGATGAGCCTGTGTGCAAGGTAGTGGTGCATGTTCCTCAGCAGGTCTGGCTGAGCTCGCCATGTAAGCTTGCTGCAGCTCTTCCCTTAAATCCCATAGGCTTGCTTTCTGAATTTCTGAAATGCCTTGGTTTCTGTATGCTGTTACCACGTGGTAGCATTCTTCAACTGACCATGTGGTGCCAGCTCAGCCCTGACTTTGAAGAAGTAAATTTGGTCAAGGGCACGCTGAGTACCTCTGTTTGTTACACCCGTCTGTCGATAGAAATTCCCCTGCTGGTTTTGCAGTTCCTCCCTCCTCTCTCACCTACCCCCTCTGCACTCACTGATGATTGTGGGGGTAACAAACAGTTTCACTGCTGCACTTACAATGTCCCCTCTTCCCCCAGACCATATGAAAAGCATCTGATTGATGTAGGGGAGGGAGAATTACTGTTTGATACTCAACATGCTTTGTTGGAAGTGCACCTGTATGATTAGCAAGGCCAGTGACGGCAGTAACGTGTACTCCCAGCAGTGAGGTTTCTATGTTGAGCAACTCTGCTCCTCCCTCACTTCATTTCTTAATGGAAAGTTTTCGTCTAGGATATAAGGCTGACTGGCTTCCACTTATCCCCTTCTTCAGTGCTCCTGTCATGCCTCTAAGGTGTATTTACAGCTTGAAGTGCAATCTAATGCAAAAGGTGACTGAGGATTTCACATGCATACGACGCGTGACTTGCTGTCCTGTTGCAACTTAATGCTGATGATGGCAGTTCAGGATTTTACCAGGTTCCTCACCTGACTTAGCTCCAGTGAGGGCCAAGGCTGGTACAACTCAGCAAGAGCTGGGAGAACAGGGAGGATAGCTTCCATCAGAGGGAAGGTAACATCAGCAGGGATGGTTGCTCTGGGCCTAACAGAAAATAAATGCAAGCTTTTTAAACGTGGTCTTTAGAGTGCTGCTATAACTTCCTAAGGAACACGTGGGGATCTTTATCTCTGTGTATTTGGGGGAGGAAGAAAAAGCAGAGACCTGGGAATCACGCCTCCTTTGAATATCTTCTGTGTATTCAAAAACAAGCAACTTGGGCACTTCTTGGAGATAAGGTTGTTGCTGTTTCTTTGGCACTGCTCGTGTGTGTCTCTTCCATGGGCTGGTCTCCTGCGTCTTCTGTAGAGTCCAGTTTCTGGCCTGTGCGTGGTAGGGAGATCCAGGGAATGCTGGTGTGAACGGTGAATGCCTTTTTGTTCTGAACCTGTGTACATGCTAGGTAGATACAGTATAGCATACGGTTTATGCTGTTATCATTGTTAAATCAGCAGAAACCTTTAAAACAGGTGAACTCAGCATTACAAGCCTCTGGGTAAACCAGGATTTTAGTGGAAGTGGAGGAGAAAGGAATGTGTGTTTCTGATGGGAGGAAAATTTATGGGTCGTTCATCTCTCAAGGTCCTTATTGTTCTTTTCCCTCCAGACTTTTGAAAAACTCCTTATTGCCAACAGAGGAGAGATTGCATGCCGAGTAAGTACATAACCTTAAGTTGTTTTTTTTTTGTAGTTCATTCTTAAACTATTTGTATTTTAAATATTGATAATTGTCCCTTCTTATATGGTAGGTCATCAAAACGTGCAAGAAGATGGGGATTAAAACAGTCGCCATACACAGCGATGTCGATGCCAATGCTGTAAGTACTGACTGAATGAAATAGATGGGGTTTGAACAAGACTGGCAGCTGTTATGCAGGCTTGTTGCTTACCATGGTAGGCATGTTTGCAGTTTCCAAGTATCTTTGCATAGGCCCTTTTCGTCCATGTGCTTAAAAAGAGGGGAGATACCATGGGGGCTGAGTGAGGGGAAAGGGAAGGGAGAGAACTGGTCAAGTATTTAGCATTGTTTTTTCTGTGAACTCTCCCATGTTCTGCTCATATAAATAGTATCTTGTTCTTTTGTTCTTTTCCTGGATTAAGCCAGACAGTAACACCTGATAAGTAGCTGCTCTTGTGCAGCAAGTGTAAGAGTGGCAGTGAAACCAACATTTTGTTTTGCTAACAAACACAAAAGACAATGAGAAATGGATCTTAAGAGATAGAGAACTTGGTATAAATTGTTCTGTGCCTTGTACGTTCGTCTCATTGCTTTCCACTGGCTGGAAGAATGCTCTCACCTACCAGCTGTGCTGGACATGTGTATTGGAGCTGTTCCATTTGACGCTGATATTGAGGTGTCTGGATATTCAGTGGTGCGGCAGGAAGGTGGTAAAATGGCTCTCTGAACAGGGAAGGTACTTGTCTAGCTACTTGGTTGCTTCTTAGGCTTTGTAGTCTCTTCTCTAGTTTATTTTAGAAGAATTTTAAGTCTGTTGTAGCAAGAACAGAAAGTTAGTACCTTTTGTGCTTTCTCTGAGTGATACTACAGTGAGTATAGGCACACTTGCATATTCTTGTTGACCACAGAGAACATCTTATTATTCTTTGCATGCAGGACTTATACAAGAGAAAGGATTGGGGTGCCTCCACGTTCTAGGATTGTTCATTGAAATCTGGAAGGGAGCTGAAACTCCATGTTATGATTTAATGGAAGAGGTCCCTCAGACAAGTTGACAGGAAAAAATGTGTATTTTATGCTTGTCAGGACTTGGTTTGCTCAGTGCTTGAAAAACTGAAGCATGATTTGTGCAATTTGTGAAAGTTTAGTTAGGAGAACTTTGGTGTTTTCAGAGTTAAGTGAGAGGGGAGAACTGTTGGGAGGTGGACTTTGACACGGCTTTTGTCTGAGTCCTTTTGCAGTTCTATTCCTATATCACCTGCTCAGTTCAAATAAGTAGGCTGCAGGTAGAATAAGGGACTCAAACTAATTTTTTCTCGGATGAGTCATATGCTCTACTACTGGGTTTCTATGCCAAGTAATTATTTTTTTGAGGTGCATGAGGAATATACTTGGTCTGGATTTTAACTGGTATCTGCCACTGGGAGCATAGTAGCTTGTGGGTGCTCAATGGACTGTGAAATGATTTCCTAATAGATGGGTGTCAGGCATTATGATAAATCATAATTCTTCTGGAAGCCAAGGGTTGAGTGGATATGAATGCAAACTACTCGGTATGATCTATGATCCCTCTAGTAAAACAGAAGCATGTTAATGGGTGCTTGTATTCCATCTTACATTTATGTTATCTGCTGTTAGGATAAATGGATCTGCTGTTTAGCAGCACTGCATAGCCTTGTTCACTGGCATGAATTCTGAAAATAGACTAAAAACCTGTTTAAAAAGAGAGCGTGTTCTTTCACCAATCAGTAATAGACTCGGAAAATGAAATGGTCCCTCCAGTGTGTCTGGATGGCTTTATATTTATTGTATGGACACTGCTATGAACTGGAGAATATGGAAAGTCTGAAAGTAATAAGTAAAAATTGAGATTGAAGAGTATAATGAGGGAATAAGAATGACAGGGAAAAGTACAGCTCCTGACCTTAGGGAAGGGAGTACAAATAGCGCGTTACAAAGAGAATTGAAAATATAATAGCTGTTCTGCTTCAATCTACAGTGCCGTCTTAGCTTTAAAAAGTGTATAGGGTCTCTAATTCCTAATAGTTCATAAGAAAAAGTAAATTCAAGCTGGTATCTCAGAAATGCAATAACGTATTCAGAACAGTTCATAAAGATAACGTGTTCAACGCTGACATTTTGAGCTGACGGACAAAGACGAGGCTCTAACAAATTCTACAAGGGTGAAATAGTGCCTGCTTAGCTGCGTTGAATCCTTACTTAGACCAACAAATCTAGCTGTGTGCATTGAAGAAGCTTGCAGTATTTAAAAGAAAGCGAGGGACATTTTCAATCATACAGAAAAGTGTTTTAAACGCATGGTAGTTATACAGATGTTACTTAGACTTAATACAATCACATCAAAAAAATGTGCTTATGTCTACCGTACATTCTCTAATCACTGCCTTGGATGCTTGCACTGGGAAATAGTTTAACTAATGTCATCTATCTTAATGACTTGGAAATTTCCAGTTGTTCATTGTTGTGTGAATGACCTGGCTGTTGTGGTGATGTGTGTGGCTGCCAGTTTGGATGATCTGGATAGATGAGTACAGAGGCCAATTTCTTTGACTGTGTCACTTGTCATAAAGTAGTGACAAAAATGTTTTGTCCCATGTTGTTTATTTTTGTTCGGGTTGCATCGACAGCTACCTTCTTGGTTATACCAGTGGTAGCAAGATGTCAAACACTGAAATCAGAGTTGGGAGCTGATTATATCCTGCCAAATGAACCTCTGTCCCCATGTAGCTAGGAGAAACCCACTTGCTTACTGGTGGGATTGTGTAAAAGATGTGACTCTCCTCTTGATTTTTGTGCTTGACAGGATTAAGCCATACTTTCCTCACTCTTCCAAGACTTGTATTGCAAAGGCAATGAATGCCATAGGCAACTACTGTGATGATGATAGTCACTGAACCAAAGACAGGTGTAAATTTAAAGGAATAAATTTAAAGGTTGAACTACCTGCCCGTCCTAAAGCTATTTGTCTTTAAGAGGGATAGTGGGACGTGTTTTTAAGTGATGACGGGAGTACATTGGGTCTGTTTACAAAAATATTTTCAAATAAAATGTTTAAAAACAGCATGAATTGAAGCAAACTTTCTGTTTAGAACTTAGAGCAACCTTTGGGATGAGGCAATAGTCTCTTAAAACCTTAGCTGTGTAGCTTCTTACTAAAACATGGGTAGTCTGATGCTCTTGGTACCAATTCATTTGTACAAGTAACTTTAAAGGAGGGTAAGCCAGTCAGTCTCTTACATCTCTCTGGCTTTCCCTTTTGTCACACTTGTTGAAAACAGAACTGAAATTGAAGCAGGGCTGCTTTAGTGTGCATATCTAATTGGGGAAAAAAACCAAAACCATAAAGTATCTGGCAATTCAGGCTCCTCAGTAACAGCTTCTAGTTCATTCCCTACCTAGTGTTGTATGCCTAAATGACCCTAGCAGGCATTTTCAATGGTGTTTGTGTAGGAGTGATATATATAGTCTTAAAAGTGTTGATCTTTACTCAAAAGATATTTTAAGGCTCACTAGTGAATAATCTTATCTTAAAGCGTAATTCTGATAGACTTATTTGAATTTTTCTGTTGAATATTCTCTTTTTTTTTAATGTTAAAACTGTCTGAGATCTTTATGGAGTTTCGTGTTGAATGGAAGTGGTAGGAATAGCTGAAATACATATAGACCTTCAGTGAAACTACTTGCTGTTTTGTTTTCTCCAGATTTGGTTTCTGCAGAACACAATGGCAAAAGTTTTGAGTATTCTGTTAGCAATATTCATTTTGACATGGTGATTTTTCATATTAATGAAAGGTAACTAGACTATAACAGTACAAAAGAGGTAACTTATGAGCAGGAAGCAGTAGAAAGGACTGGTTTAAATTGGGAACGTAGTAAAAATTGAACAGCCTCCTGAGAGCCAAACAGTATTTACCTGAAGAAGGGCAAAGTAAAGCATAAAATACTGTTTGGTGAACTTTATCTAAAAAAAAAAAAAGAAAAATGGCCAAAGATCTGAAGGATTTCTATAGGTTAAAAACATAAATTGTTATGGTGATAGGAAGGCGACATTAGCAAAGCTGTAAGCTTTAAGGAGGTAGGTGACTTCAGGAGCTTTTGGGTGCGTGTGCATTAATGCAAAGTTGTAGGTAAATGGCATTAAATGGGATTGCTTTACATTTATATTGCCCAGAGGGTGTGAATGGGCAAAAAGATCATGTCCGCTGTTATTTATATTGTGGAAAAGGAGTTGGGTTTTAACAACTGTTCAGAAATAAAATCAGTGTGGTGATGGGGGAAAAGCAGTCTGGCAAAAAGGCTGCTGTGAGACGCACAGAGAACGCACTTTGTCAAGAGGTACTGCGTATATTCAGAAAAGTAGGTCATAACTGATGCTTTTTAATATCTTGAAAGTATTAGTTAATACATTTTATTATATCTGTTCTTTCCTGCGCTTCCCCAAAATAAGTTGACGTAAACTGTACAAAATGCTGCTTCTCCTTCAGAGTTCAACTTGTAACACACTAATTCTTTATACTTGGATAGGTACAGTGGGGAAGAACCAATAGGACTTGAAAAATATAATTCAAACATCCTGTGAAACTATTTTTGGGGTGAGAAAACAAGCAAAGAATTTTCAGTCAAAAAAGAATAATCATATGTATTTTTTTCCCCCTGAACTGATTGGAATAGAGGGTTAAGATGAAAGAGCCTCCTCAACCATAAATGTAACACTGATGGTGCAAACATTGTCAAGGAAAGCTAGAGGACTATTGTAGTGCCTAATGTAATCAGCTAAAAGTATGATAAATGAAGAACAGGCTTTCGCTAATTGGATCTGAACAAAAGAAGGTATAGCATAAAGCAGTGAATGAGATATAATTTTATTTGGCATTTTTTAACACAGCAGGGATTCTATAGCCATACGAAGCAATGAACTATAAATGACTGAAAAAATCCCATGGGAAAGTAATGTAAACTACTCAAACTTCATGGAGTACTGAACAACTAGTTTACCTCTAACACCGTTTTTCTATCACTCACTTAAGGGTTCAGGTGTTATTGTATTAAAAGCCCTTAAGCAAAGATATCTCCAAATTTTTGTAGCTTTTGCAAGTCATCTTGTTCTACTGGAAAATATAAACCCCAAAACGATGCAAGTGCTTTTAGTGATGTAAAATTAATTGCACATAATTCATCTGTTCTCTAGAAACCTTTTTCTCCGAAGGAAAACAAAACAATCAAACTATTATAGATCTTCAATTTCTAGGTCCTAATTTTTGTCTTTTTTCCAAGCTTGAAATCTGAGGTAGTATTTCAGAAGAAAGTGTGGGGAGGAAACTTTTTTTTTTAAGGAAACTGCGAAGCTGATTAAGTTTGTAAGCTGCTATAGCAAGTCTGTATTGAGGAGAATGAATTTGGATGAACAAGTTGAGCTGTTGACTGAAACAATAAAAGCATAACTTCGAAGATTTTTTCCTACAGCTTAATGGAATGCTGTATGTTCCTTTTGTTCTCAAGAAACCTATTTGGTAGAAATAAATATTTTGGAGGGACTTGGCAGTTTGTATTAATTTAGAAAGAAAAACAACCAAACACTGTAATTGTATTGAAAGATGGAAGCTTATCCAAAACTGAGGAGTTTTCTTTACTTATAACTAACTCACAGAGGTTTTATAGTTTAGACAAACCCTCACTTACTATTTGTTTTGCTGTTTACTTTTTTAAATATGCAAAACTTTAACCTGTCATCTGCTCCAAAACTAGAGATTTAAGCATTTTGACAGCTCATTGCCTCCCAATGGCACTTGGAGTCTGTGCTCAGATAACCTGAGGAGAGATCTAGTTCAAGTACCTATAGGAAAAGGAAATGCTAATATTTTAATGCCTCGTTTAAATACATGTTTCCCAGACTAGTGTCTGAAGTTCATAGAAAGAGATTCTTTGCCTCCACATCCTATGCCTGGAGCAATTCACTTTTAGTAAGTGGTGGTGTTTCTAAAGAGTACAGAATATGATTTTGCAAAGGAGAAACATCAGGGTGAGGTTTGCAGTTGCTGTTCTGCTTTTCCTTCAATATTTAAGTACCTGGCTTTTGCACATGTCCCTGTATTACAGCTATGGCCATGCCTAATAAATGCAATTGTCTTTTCTTTTAAAGACAAGCCAGTATGTTGCTTGTTTCTCCACAAGAGATGTTGCAGGTGATGTCACTTTTTCTGTCCCTTTACCTTATTGAGTGAACAACAAAGGCTTGAGTAAAGTACGAGATGTCCATGGTGATAGTCCTGTGAAGACTCCAGTACCTCTGTGGAAGGAGTGTGCTGCTGTTCAAAATTGTATCTTGCCTGCCAAGCACAGTCTGCTTTTTCTTTTGGAACCATACTGTAGCTTCTAGGCTGAGTGGCTGGGTGGAGGGTGCTGTTGGTGAGGAAATAGTCATTTTTGTTGGCCGTGAGGAGCAATGCAAGCTGCTGCGTTGATTTTAAAAGTTGGGGGTGGCTCAGCAGAGCACTATGGTCCTTAAGTTTCATCCTGTTCTCCAAATACTTGCTATGCATTTTATTCAGAGATAGGATGACAAGAAATGCATCATATATGACCTTTGGAATAGGGACAAACACTCAAACTCCTTTTGTGTAGCTTGGCTAAGCTGGAGTGTTATTTGTGTTAGATTTTGGATGAAGGTGTTGCACTGGGCAAGAGAAGAAGGCTGCAGAGCAGAAGGCTTTAAGCATCATGCTGCCTGCCTTTTGGGGACACTTTCCCTGAAGGTGGGAAGTGTGCGTTGGAAGGAAGGGGTTGAACCCAAGTCTTTTGACCTTTGTGAGGAGAGGGTTTTTTTTTTTTTTAAGTGCCAAGCCGATTTATTTGAAAGATCAATGCACAGATTCAATTTAACTTCTTAGCATAAAGCTCATTTGGGGGAGGTGGTTGTTGGAGGGTGTACTGAATTGTCCGTGGGGTAGGGAAATGCCAGAGCTTGTTCAGAAGTTTATCGTGACTTCAATATCCAGGTGGTCACTGCTGTAGAGAGTGACTCTGTGGTTCTGTGGGTGCTGACAACTGCCCACACTAGTGGGAATTGTGGAGGAACAGGACCGGGGCTGTAGGGTGCGGTGATTCACGCTGAAGACACGGTGTCCTTGCTGTCTGCCTTTTATCCCTTTTGGGTTGGTTTCAGTGTGGTACTGTGGACTCGGTGCCCATTAGCGGTGGCTTGATGTGCTTGCTGGGCTGCATCTTTTGGTTGAGCTTTGCCTGGGAGATAGCCAGCTCGTGTGCCGTGAGGCACCTGTGTGGTGAAGAAGAATGTGTTTTAAGTGAGGGTGGCCGAGAGATTAACTTAAATGCACCCATGATTTGGACTTAATGCTAATGTGCACTTGCCTGAAGGTGCTGTAATTGCTAGCTTGCATGGTTTTGCCCTTCTGGGCACTTTCCTGACCTTGCGCTGAGCTACTCCAGTGCCCTGAACACACCAGACACCTTATTTGTCAAGTTAGTAAATGTTTTTTCTACTGATTTGGTATGCTAAAATATTTCAGTGGAATGCCTGATGGATGCTGGAGCCGTTTATGGAGGGAAGAGGAGTTAGGTCAGCCATCAGTTAAACTGACTGGTGCTGGCTGCAGGGCTGCGACCTGCGTGGGGAGATGCACAGGCACCTCAGTGCTCATCCTCACAGTCCTGGCAAACAGGCTGAGCAGGGCTGCAGTCGCTAGGCTTCCTCACTTCTGAGGACTTTTGGCTTTTTTCTTAGGCGGCGAGGAGGGAGGAGGCAGCTCCTTCCTCTATGCTGAGGAGTGCTCCAAGATGCTTCCTGAAATACTGGCGCTGGCAGCTCCGGTTCAGTGGCTCCTGCTGCCGTACCAGCTCGAACCTACTGCACTTACTACAATGAACTTCTCCCAAAAGTCTCTAGGCTATTTACCTGATCCTTTTCTTTCCAGAAGTGGTGGTGGCATCTTTTGTGCGTTACTTTGAGGCTCTTTGAGTGTCCTGGCTCTTTCCTGACTTCATCCTTCACCCAGGTGTTCAGTAGCAACCCTTTGTTCGTGCAGATTCACTTCTCGTGCTCCTGTGGTTTGTGCGTCCCAGCTGTGCTATTTGCTGTCTGCTGTGGCTGTGGGCATTCGGGTATGATCTCTTTTCAGGCTGTATTCACGAGCAGTGCTGTTTGGTAATCTTATCTCATTTCTTATCTGTGTGGGTGTAAGCACTGGTTAGCAGGCTTTGGGCTGAATTTCCCTATGCTATCAGGACTCACAGGCAAAGATGGACCTGAGGCAGAATTTTTAAGTAATATTCACAAATGCGTGGGGAATGGCTTTTGCAGCTGTTTTCAGACTGCAGTGTCTATAAAGAGTAATTCTCTTATTGTTAAATTCTTATCCCCTGTGTACCTTGTTCTTCTGCTGGCACCACTATATGTGCAGCCTTTTGGTAATTGGATCCAGGCTGCTTATCTGTCTGAAAAGAGTGTGAAGAAAAGAAAGAAATGGGCATCAGTAAACTCGTGACTCACTGCAGGGCTTCATGAGGGCTACAGCTAATGCTGTCAGGACACACGGTTGGGACCAGGAGAAAGGAGACTACCAGATTATCCTTTTGAGAGGCAGTATAGATCTAGTGTCTTAAGGTAAGTGTGTCCTTGGTATCAATTTCCTTCCCTTCTCTCTCTTCCCTGTATACCCTAATGTTGGGATGTGTGGTGGAACTATGTGAAGAACCGGATCAGGAAGCAGAGACATCTTTGAAGATCCTTGTAAGGAGGGTTGTGTTTAAAGCCGAGTACATCTGATTGTTAGCTGTATGCCCCAGCAAATAGCTGCAGGATGTTGTGGGATATGTGGCTGACAGGCTTTGGTTCTATGGGTGTGATCCTGGTATTTTTTTTTTCCCTATGGAGGAATGTAAAAATAGAAACTAAATTCCATATGAAGTATCTAAAAGATAGAAAAACTCAAGATTGGAGACCTTAAAAAAGGGAAGGTGTAGCAGGGAGAGCGAGGGCAGTATAGTTGGTGGGGAATCAGGTTTAGGTACAGATGAATACATCACTGTTTAATGAGTATTGTGGTTTTTGGTTATACTTTATTCCTTGTTTTTAAAATATCTTTTTTTTTGCTTGTTTGCTTGCAATAAGATATCACTAATTTAAAAGTAAAAGTTTGAGATGCTCTTTCTCTTAACTATTATTACTGCTAAATTGTCTGTAAGTAGCAACTAACATCCTTTGATAATTGTTTCAAACAGATATGGTGATGATTGCTTCTTTTAAAAGAAACTTTGCTCTGTCCCTTGAAATTGTCCAGTATGGGAGGGAGGTTGGAGGAGGAGTAGAATTATCATCTAAAGGTTATATCTGCGACAAGTGGTCGCTGAGAATGAGTGTGGCAAAATCTGTCAAGTTCTCTTAGAATGAGTGAGCTCCTCAAAATTGAACTTGGAGAGGATAGGTCTGTGCTAAGCAATTAAACATAGACCTAAATCAGCTTTAGCTCAGTGCTTGTCTTGTAGTGTCTGGCTAAAGCTTATTCTTTTAGGTCAGTATGGTCAGCCTTGAAGCCTGTTTTCAGATCTTCGTTGGAAATCAATACGGCAATTCTTCTCAACGATAGTGTCAATAATTAGTGTTTGAAATTGCTTCCAAAAAGGAGTTTTCTGGAACAGCTTACAGTTGTTTTTTTTTGGTGTTATTGTTTTAATTCAAAAACACATACAAAGCCCCAAACCACACACTCATTCATGTGTCCTATTTAATATGGGGGAAAAGGTAGTCTGTGTGAGTAGTTGGTGTAAAATAGTAGCTATACTTAGTGGTGACTTGGATTTGATAGAGATGTGTTTTATTTAAATGCAGTACCTTTTTCTAGTTTCTGTCTTGCTGTGCTAGTCGGACAGTGCTCTGAGCTATGAGCTTATGTGCTCATAAATATTAATTCAGTGCATGGTATTACATTAATTCTTGCAGGTTCTTAGTAGCTAGTGTTTAATACTGGCTCACCTGTTGACTTGCGAAGTACAGACCTTGTAAGGTAGGACGTTGGCAGTTGTTGAAGTGAAACCTGCTGTAATATTGGCTCTTGACAAAGTTGTGACACAGTTTGCTTGTGACAGCATGTCATCTCCCACGTTTGCTCTCTGTAGTAATGGCACATCACTTTCCAGGAATCGTGTCTTTAAGATTGACCTTTGATCGTTTTGTTCTCATCCATTTTATTCCATACGCAGCTTCCTGAGGCACTAAGATCACCTGAGAAGCAACAACAGCTTCAGTGTGGTACTGATGGTACCTGCTGGGGGCAGTGGATGATAGTGCTTTGGAAGGAAGGGGTGGGAAGGCAGGACAGCACGGTTCTTCACATCCTTTCTTCCACGCGAATAATCTGAGTTGCCTGACTGAAGCTGATACGCACTCTTCCTTTTGATCTTTAAGGGTTGTTTTTTTTTCCAATGTAATACAAAAATCCCAGTCTGCAAGTAATGCTTATCCTAGAAATCTGTTATGAAATCATGGATTTATTTTGTATCCCTTTCCCGTTGCGTTTTCTTTGTAATATAAGACTGTAATAAGGGGGCCACGGCTCCATAAGTGCATGCAGCCATCAGTGCAGTGAACACACGTTGAGCTTGCGTCCCACAATAACGCAACTGTTTGGGAATGCCTCCCTGCAGGAGAGGAATGTGAATGGAAGCTGAGGCAACTGGGTTGGATTGCATGCAGATAAGATCCCAGTTAGCATGTGGGATATTGGCACGGGGCCAGCGGTTGCAATTGGTTTGTGATGTTGCATTAAGAACAGGTGTGACCGAGTCATCTTCCAGCCCACGTTGGTTGGCACTTCTGACAGCCTCTCATCTCAGTGTGTTACAGCCCCTTGCTTAAGGATCAGGTGACCTGCCTTACTGTGGGTTTTGCAGTGATATTCTTTACTTACCTTGGCAGTGGTTGTCTCCTGAGAATTACTTAAAAAAAAAAAAAAAAAAAAATAGTCTGAGACAGTGTGTTACTTTTCCAGATATATGAAACTGACTGGTTGGCATTTGGTCTACTGATTTGCAGTGTTTTATGATGTTGAATAGTAGAGATTGTGAAGGATGTTGTTAAACAGCTTGTATTAAGGTCTGATTATGAGAATGTCTAAGGGCTACTGAACGAAAATTTGTGTCTCAGTATTGACTTAAATAAAATGTTCAATTATTTAACAATGTAGGTGCATCTCAGACTGTCATTTCTTTTAGGAGTTAACTTCCTCCACTGATTTAAAATGCTAGTGGAATATCAAAGGTAACTTGAATAAAGCTTTTATTTCTAGACTTTTAGAGAGCACAGTCTCTATCCTCTTATGGGGTGCTTTGTCTCATAACTGATATGGATATATAAACGTCTGCGGGTAACTGATCCTGTTTCTTTGTATGTGTGCTTATAGGGGAGCACGTGTGCATGGTGAAGGTGCTAGTTTGGTGAATAAAAGAGAGCTTTCCTAAGCTGCAACCAGACCTTGGTGGGGGCCTTGTACTAAACTGGAACTGTATACATTTAGCTAGAAGTCTGAGCAGCCTAGAACTTGTTTCCTTTCTTTTAACAGAACTTCAAATTGATGCTTGTCCTTTCTTAGGTGTTATCATCACTATGTTCCTGAAGGATACTTGTTTTATTGGTTACGTATTAGGAACTGGCTATGATAGTGCCTGCAGAAGTTGTCCTATGGCTTTATTGTTTCTTTATTAAGCCCTATTGTAAGTGTAAAAGAAAAGCAGCTTTGAGCAAATGAACTTGTGTTAATCATTAATTTGTGACTGCTGGCAAGATCTAATATTTAGAAGTACGTGGAAGGAGTGAGGATGCAGTCATCTGTGCCTTGGGCTGCAGCAAATGCCTGGCACTGCTCCCTGAGGCTAGGACTACAGACAGGAGAGTGGGGTCCTCACACGTGGGAGGCATGTTGTGGTTGAGGTGCTGGGTTGCAGGTGAAGGCAGCTGCAAGAAGGAGATGAGCTGACTGTAGGATCACAGAGGACAAACACTGGCAGGTTCTTTTGCAGAGAACCTGGGGAGCTTTGTAAGAGGCTGTACTGGAGTAGCTGGAGGACAGAGACTCAATAGGGGGAAGGCTGCAACTTCTGTCAACAGGCCATGTTGTAGTTGTCTGCCAAAAACCTGATCAAGAGTAGGAAGCAGATCAAAATTGTTTAAGAAAACTGAAGGAGGCCTCGTGATTTCAGACCCTGATGCTAATGTGGGGTTTTAACCATCCTGATAACTGCTGGAAATGTGGAGTGAAAACGCTTCCAGGAGCCTTCTGGAATGTGTGGTGGGTGATTTCTTGACGTAGATGATTGACGGGTTAACTAGAGGAAACGCTGTGCTGGACATCTTCAGAAGAAGGAAGAGCTGATCAGGGCTATGAAGCTTGATGACGACTTTCGGAAGAAGCGAAATTTAGGTTCTCAAGAGAAGTGAGGCAAATAGCAGAACTATAAGCCTGGACTTAAGGAGAACCAGCTTTGGCTTGAGCAATGATTTGACTGGCAGAATCCCATGGGAGACTTCTTTTGGAGAGCAAAGCAGCCCAGGAGAACTGGTTGATATTCAAGGAAAACCTCCAAGCACAGGAGCTGTGTCTATACTGGATGGTGTGAAAGGGCAACAAGAAATTTCTGTGTATTGGTAGCAAAAGGAAGGAAGAAGAAAATGTTGGTTCATTGGGCATGGTACCTAATAATGACAGAGGATATAGAAGAGAATGGGAGAATCAGTGCCTTCTTTGCTATGGTCTTTACTGGGAAATTAAAAGCCTCCCAGGTCCCTGAACCTAGCTGTAGTACCAAGTGAAATGTAGTCTGGCTCACAGCTGGGAAAGATCAGGTAGGTATCACACAGTCTGGGGGCCTGGATGGGATGCATGCGGTGGAGTTGAGAGAACGAGCTGATTTCTTTGGGAGACTGCTGTCTTTTATTTTGGAAATGACACGGTGTTGTGGGAGGTTCCTGATGACTGGGAAGAGATAGTTGAACCCACCTCCAAGGAGGATCCAGAGAACCACAGGAAAGTTACTGGAGGAAAAAAGAACAGAGTGGTGTGAGTTTTTGGAAGACATGTCCTATCATCTGACGGACGAGAATATGGCTGAGAACAGTCAGCATGGATTCATCAGGGCAAATCATGCCTGGCTCATCTGGTAGTCATAATTGATGTAATCAGATCCATGGATGAAAGAGCAGTGGGTATCATTTACCTTGTCTTTACTAGCACCGGTATCCTGTAGTATCTCGGTAGCTGACTTTGAGATATAGTCAACCTAGCCAAACTTAAAAAGTGAGTGGAAGAATTGGACCAAATCTCTAGAGATCCCTTCCAACCTCAATTACTTGTCTGTTCAGTGTGGTTCTTTCTGATGGCACAGGGTTAGGGTGAGAACCATTATTTTATGCAAGTAAAAGCAAAACATTCAATAGGTAGTTGATTCATAAATTGTTTTGTTGTCACATGCACTTAGCTGATAGTCCTTAGCTACACAAAGTGAAAGAAAGCAGTCATCTTTTTTCAACATTTATGATGTCATATTTGCCAAGAAAACAAATGCCTCTTCATAGATAATCTGAATGCTTATGGAAATATGGCCTGTTTCTTTAGCTGGGTGATTTCTTAAAGTTATCTGTTACCCATAGCTGAATCATCAGTCTCAGGTTTGGGGAAGTTTTTTTTCAGTTATGATTTTTCTTGGGATGTATCTCAAAATGCTGATGTGAGTCTAAGTATGTAGAAAGATGATAATGACAGTACGCATAAGCCTCCAGTTCTTTCTCTTAATTTTAATGAGTATAAAACTTGCGGGGGAAGCCCAGAAACTGAGATAATAGCTATTGCTTATGACCCTTTCCTGCATAATTTTGCTGATCTTGTGCTTAACACGTTCCAGTTTTTACATATGGTGTTTTAGCTATTTGAAAACTCTTCTGCTCAGTTATGAGTAATGGTTTTGTTCAAACATGTGGCTGTTGCTCTTAACTTTTGCTTTTCTGAATGCTGCTACTGGTGCAGTATTGGAACTGTCAACTTCCTAGAAATGCTCCCAAAAAGCTCATTTGCTGAACCTGATTTCTCTTGGACTTTTTTTTTTTGCTTAATATTTGGTAACTCAGAAGGAGTTTATCGTGGAGAAGAGCTAACAAGTATACTGTGCGAGATGGCTGCTGGGGGGTGCCTCTTCTTTTCTATCCTTTCTTTTTCTTTTTTGTTCTTAAAGGCTTTTCCAGAAGACAACAAATGTGGTTATATTGCCTGGCTAACGTTTGTGCTCTGTGGAGGTGAGAAGTTGGCACTTTGAACGTGTTAGAGGCTAATCGGAATCCAGCCTTCAGCTTTGAAAAACAAAACAAGAACCCCCAAACCACCTGTGATAACAAGTTTTAAGGACTGTGACATTCCTCTAGCATTAAGGCCCTGGCATGGCAGGTCTGTAGTGTGGTGCAATAAAGGCTTGGTGCTGGAAAACTGCCCGGTGTGTCTTCCTAGGTCACTCATTTATACCATGGGAAAGGATCCCAAAGGGCTTCCAATTTAATACTGCTTGCTTGCACATTTTTAGTGGCTGAAAACCTCGTATATGTAGGAGGGAAGAGGAGGTGGTTAAGGAATGGCCTTTGGCCACTGTTGGCTGATAGGGCCAGGTCCCAGTGTCCTGAATTTTCCCTTTAATAGAGTAAAATCACATGCAGAATAGCAGGGCTTGGGCAGTCTCGCTGCTTGCTACTGTGACCTGAGAGACCACTGTTGTTGCTTTCTTCTCTTACGCTTTCAGCAAAGTACTGCTTTTCGTGCTTACGTTATGACTTTAAGACTGATGGAAGCTTTGAACTTTTTAGGTATTAGCTTGTGTTCTTCGTTTACATTGTTGAGTAGAGTAACATTTTATACAACCTTAGAAACCACAGGAGCATCTATTGTGCTTTTGGTTTGAAAAGCCATTTTTGTGCTGTCTAACACTTGATAAAGAATCATCAACCCCTGAATTTATTTGGTAAGTAAGTGCTGAATTCCAAGTCTTTAAATTTACAATACTATAGTATTAATAAGGATTTTGCTATTGTATTTTCTCTCATTTTAATGATCATGGTGTATCTTTATCAATGCTAGCTTTTAAATTGATGTAAAAGTATATAGTGGGTCTGTAGCTTTAAATATCACTTCTCTAAAAATAAAAATTTGAGTACAATGTGGGGGAGGTTTTTTGCTCTATAATTTTTTTTAAGGTAATAACCTGAATTTGGATGGTAAATTCCCTTTCATCTTATGATATGAATTACACTTCTATTGTAACCATATTTAATTTCTACTTGGTGAATGCTCTGGAGAGTTTTTGCAGTCAGCCTGGAACATGGGTTAAATTGAGCCTCAAGTTTTGTCCTGTGTTCTTGTTCCATATCTGTGGAGCTCAAGATTGACAGATAAACATGTAGACTGTGAGCTCTGTGATACTGATGCTTGTTGACAGCAGTTTCCTATCTATTTTTTCATTTTTTTCCTTCAGAGGAAATACTATAATTGTACTGCAAGCTGACTTCAGTGGCTTAACAGAAAGATGTAGTTTTTATAGATGGTCTTAATGGATTCAACTGAGCATTTTCCCCAAAAGTAGAACTTGATTCTGTGCCAATTTTTGTCCTTTCTGCAAAGAATTTTCATTATCGAGTTAGCAAAAAAAAAAAGTGCATTCTTTGCATGAATTAGTTCTGAAAGTTCATTTAAAAAAATATTAGAGTAGCGACATTCAAAAAGCACCATGGCTATGCTAAAAGGTTCTTATAAAGTAATCAGAATAGTCCTAACATACGGAAATTTAAACAACACTTTTGATCTTCAGATATGCCTTTTTAAGGAAGTCTTGAGCTGCTAGAATGTCACATTTCCATCAGCTGAACTAAAGGATACAATCACTATTGCAATTTTCTGCCCTCGGTAGATTTCTGGGGGTAAAGCTAACACATTAACCATCATTCTAAATTCACTTCTGCAGGCAGGCGTGCATGCCTGTGTATTCTTTGCGCCAATATTCTTTCCACAAAAGAAATTTGAATTGTATGACTTCAAGCAGTTAAGTCAACAGTGGCCTTGAGGTGCAAATAGTCAGATCATATGCTCTTTAAGAAATGATAGGTGTAGTAAGTCTGGGATGAATAAGGCTGTTTCAGTTCTTAAGTTAAAGTGAAAACTAACCCTTCTGTAGGAAGTTTATCATTGAGTAACTTTGCTAAAACTTTTGCTGGTCTGAGTTTCTCACTTGGTTTTTGTCTTAAGTGCTCTATTTCTGTAAACCAAAACAGGACTATTAATTTTGTTCCCTTCTAGCAACCGTTCTCTAGTCTAGGAAGAAAAGCAGTGAGGTTGCATTCAGAGGGGGGAAAAAAATGCTTTGCTCATACTTGATGTGTTCGAGATGTTAGGTTCTATTTTATTTTCAGCCCTTTTTGCTCTTGATGGATGAAGTCTTTGAATTTTGTTGCCCAAGGATGTCATGTTTAAACTTGCTGGGCAAAATTGACATAGAATCACTTATTTATAATGTTAGGTATGACAGCTAATTTTTCCCAACCTTTAAGTCAGTTGTGCCGGAGAGGTGAGAAGACGTTCATGGACTTGGGAGTGAGAAATCTGTGTGCATGTAGGCTGGAAGACAGCCTTGGTTAGGGTGAGTATTTTGATAGGAAGCTTGTGAAGAGCTCTTTGCTTTCAAGTGTAGTGATCCACAGCTGCTTTGAAAGGTAGGCTTCTAACGGTGTGCATGTCAGGTATGTAGTGCAGCCACACTAAAATTACTTCACTCACTATTTTTATGGATTCTTGCAGTTCTGCTGTGTTTGCATTTCCATGTATTAGAACATATCCTCCCAATTTCTCCTTGAAAATTGTTATTTTAACATTATCCTAGCAAGCGCCTCTAAGTTGCTGTCTGTCCAGTGTAGCCCTACAGGAGTGTGGTTTGAAGTGAGATGAAGGTTTCATTGCAAGTCTATGATCGTATTTCAAACAGTCTGGGTCAGTGAAGGTCCAAGAAAGTGTATGTGAGGGCTCCTGCCAATTTTAGGTGCAGTCATGTGGGCAGGCAGTCGCTGGAGGCTGTACCAGGGCACCTGGGGTAGACCACTATTGTCAGTGCTTGGAAGGAGCACTCTGTGGCTCTGACTGGCATTGGTTGCTGAAGTGTCTGCACCCAGAAGAATACAACGGAATGGTTGAACATGCATTTTTGTACTTTATTTTCCTGATTCCTCTTTTTTTGTTTGTTTCTAGACCGTTCTCTACTCAATTTTCGGTTCTTAGTTCTGACTGTTTTCCGTCCTCCTGGCAGTAACTGGCGCATCCACACGTGGTTCTGGAGTTCCCTCTTGCTATCACTTCTGCCACCGCTCTGTTATTTCAGTGTTTTTGTGTTCTTCTCCATCATCAGTTAGGGTGTCTGCATCGGTGAACATGGGACTTTCGTAAAGCCTTTGAAGGCCCAGAAGGCCAACTGCATCCTGTGCTGCATAAAAATAGCATGGCCAGCAGGTTGGGGGAGGTGATTGCCCCCCTATGCTCTGCCTCTTGTGAGGCCCCACCTGGAGTGCTGCATTTAGCTTTGGGGCCCCCAGCACAAGGAGGATGTAGGGCTGTTAGAGAGGGTCCAGAGGAGGGCCACAAAGATGATCAGAGGGCTGGAACCTCTCTATGAAGAAAGGCTTGTTCAGCCTGGAGAAGAAGACTCTAGGAAGACAGACTTTTTATCATGGCCTGTAGTGACAGGACAAGTGACAACAATTTTAAACTGAAGGAGAGTAGATCTAGGTTGGATATAAGGAAGAAGTTCTTCACCCAGAGGGTTTTGAGGCACTGAACAGGCTGCCCAAAGAAGCTGTGGATGCCCCATCCCTGGAGGTGTTCAAGGCCAGGCTGGATGGGGCTTTGGGCAGCCTGGTCTGGTGGGAGGTGTCCCTGCCCATGGCAGGGGGTTGGAACTGGGTGGGCTTTAAGGTCTCTTCCAACCCAAACCATTCTGTGTGTCTGAGCTGGTGGGTGGGAAAGTCTGTGATTCATTATGTTGTTTGGTTACAGTGTGTCAGTCTGCAAATTTACTGGTGGGGGATGATCTACTTTGGGCAAGGAAGTGGGGCATGTTGCAAACCTTGGAGATGGTGTCATATACCCTTTCCTCCCTGCCCCATGCCTTATGTCTATGTGTCTGTATAAAGTCTGTGTCTAATTGGACTGAGACAACTGGAGGGATGATGATACAAAGCTAAAGTAGGGAAGACCGTGATCTTTTCTGAGAAAGCAGCTCCTACCAAGTTTTTATTTTACTTTTTAATGGGTTGTCTTTTCTGATTAGGCTATTTAAGCAGGAATGTATATCTACTTTCTGCTATAGAAAAAGCAAACTTTGCCTATGTCAGTGAGTTTCAAAGCTAGCATTAGTTCTTTCAGAGCTCTGAATGCTTTTATATTGTTTCAGCAGGAAAGATCCTTAAATTAAAATGAACTTTGAAACTTTACAAGTTCATTCGCTTTCTAAAATTAATGAAACTTAACAGTTCTTCTCTCCGAAGAACCGAATGTTTTTCTCACTTGAACCCTCAAGATGAACTGTCTTGCTTTAAGCTCGTCCTTTTCTGCTGGCGTGTATGCATACGGTAAAATGTATGAATACTTGACGTTTACGGTGTTCAAACAAAAAGCCAACAAAATTCATGAAAATCTCAGAGCTGCATCTTACTCAGGTGGCCTGCTGTTTGAAATATGACTCCTGATGTGTATTGTACTCTTAGCCCTAGGATTCAGTAATGAGATTGAGTGGTATTTTGTGTGAGCACTTCTGGATGATTGACAGTGAGGCGATGTGAATCATCATTTATCAGGATATTATCATGCCTACCCTTGATAATTTCTCCCTGCTGTCTGGGGAGGTGGTGAAGACAGATAGGACTTTGTGATGTCAAAGTAATTAGTGTGCGTTGGTTTCCAGCTGAACAAACTGGAAACTAATGATCAGGTAAATGAAGATGAAGTGCATTAGTGTAAGGATGAAGGTGCAAGGACCTTGGGGAAGAGCTTATCAAAATTTCATGGGGGTTATTTGAATATTTGACAATTTATTTGTGCAGTTGCAAGCAATATTTAAAACTACTGAAGGATACTTCTGCAACAGTCTATTTACATGTCCTTTGTTAATACCGCCTCTAGCGAGAGGGTCAGCTCTAGGGTTGCAGACATTAGACTCTCCAGTCTAAAGACCAGACAATCTTTACGACTTCAATAAAATCTGGGTAGTGAATTTCTAGATAATGATAGCAAATTTGAGTTAAATGGTGTTTAGGAATTCCAGTGTCCATTGAAAAGGTTGGGTTTTCTAGTGATACGTCCCCCTTATTTTAAAACGGGAAAATGACCGTAACTTAGTTTACATATCTTTGACCTGTGGCCAACTGTTTTATGTCCTTAAAGTATTTTAGCATTGTTTGGACATATGTAATTATCTTAGAACGTGGACCTTGTAATATAACTGGTGATGCTGGAACAGGTTGCTGACACCACGCATGTTTCTTGGTGCAGGTTTTGAAAATATCATGCGTGGCTCATTACTGAAATCTTTTTAACCTCTAAAGAGAAAACAACAAAGGTCTTCTTAGGTGTGTTCAGCTACGGTGATACCATAAGTGATGCTTACCGCACAGGACCAGCAGAGTGTAATTCTTTCCCTATATTAAGCATAGCCAGCAGTAAGTGGTCTGAGGGTTTCTATAGTCAACTTTATCACATGATTAGTTATTGCTAGTTTTAATTAACTGATTGAAAAGCTATCTGTTTCACATGCTTGCTTTTCAATTATTAAAATGCTAATTTACTCGTTGCCATTTACCAGTACACTTGTAGTAGTAATATGACAGTCTTCCAGATACCTCCAAGAATAACGTACCTGTGGCAGTGGACAAAGTTTTGTGATTAAAGCCTGATGGTAAAGCTGCTCTTTAGGCTGGCTTTATGTACGCAGCTTTCTTCTCTTTATTTCATTTTCTTGAGTTCTTTTTCTCCCTCTTCTTTGGTGAAAATGAGTGGGCTAGAATCCCTGGCAGGAATTTGTCCGTATTAATATGGCTCATCAGAGACATTATATTTAATTGGAGAGCCTGCGGTATAGTCGCAGGAGGCCGAAGGGAATTATTTAGCATTAGCAATGGCTCGTCTGGGAGTTGTGCGCTAATCAAGGAGCTTGTGTGTTAACTGTAGGGATGATGGGAGTTATGACGATTATGACATGTGAGCACATGTCTGTATGAGAACTGGACAGGCAATGAGTTAATCAAGAAATATATTAAATGGCTCCCATGCTGCTTCATTATTACTCCGTAGAGGGTCTGTCAGATTGTGTACTTTAACCAAGGGTGTGTGTGTATTATAAAATCCAACAAATAGATGTCTTTACAGGTAAAGTAAATACCATCTTTTTAACAAAAGAAAAACATTTTCTGCATATTTTTAAGTGGATGTGGGCTTTTAAGCTCTGTGCTGAAAACAAATTAGAGAATGCTTGGTCTGAAAAATGCATTTAAACACTTTGTTTAATTGTTCCTCTTCAATCTGCTCTTTTTGTATTTTTATCAAATGCGTGCTTTCAGTGAACATGAATTATTTCCTACTTAAGATCTTAAAAACGTTTGGTTGAATCTTTCATGTAATTTAAAAAAAATAATAGCTTACCAAAACGTAATGTTAACACTTAGCTTTAAAAAATATAAATGCTAATTGTTTTTTCACCATCAGGATGATACAAACCTTGCAAATTTAAAACAAAACAAACAAACCCCAAAACCCTAAAATGTAATGCATGTTTACATGCCAGGTAGACCCATCCTTTGCACAGTGTGATTAGAGGCATCTGTTTCGTATCTATCATGGAATTATTGGTTATGCTGGGAGGGGGAAAAAATCATGTTTTAAGGAAATGAAACTAATAAACTGAGTTCACTTTAAAAAAATCAAACCGTTGCATAAACCCAGAAACCAACTGGATTATGTCTGTCGGCAAACTCATCCCACAGCTGCTGGCTAGGTGAGCACGTGCACTTTTCCTGCTATTGTAAGCACAGCCAAATTTGATAAAACTTTCTACCAAACTGCGACCTTCATGTATTAACTTAATTAAAGCAGTATCATGGCTAGTACCCAAAGCGTTAACCTGTAGGAGGTTGTTATTGAAATCCATTATCTGTGGAGTCAGTGTTAGTGGTCAGCAGCATCAGAAGTAAAACTGCAAGCAAGACCCTCCCTTGGGTGCTGTGAGCTCAGCAGGTTAAACTGTCAAAGCTTCTTAAAGGACTGGTAGTTAAACCCCCTGGAGTTAAAGGTAAACCAATCATTTGCTGTCAGCAGGAAATATGACTTTATTTAGCAGGTTGGAGGGGGAAGAAATGCTAACAGGGAAGAGGATTTAGACAGAAGTGTTGTGTGAGCGTGTCACTGTGCTATGTAGATTCCATGCAGCTTGGGAGGACTTGCTTAATTCCAGGTGTTGTAAAAACAGGAATTTATTTATATAGAAACTTACTCCAATGTCTAATAAAACTATACATGTGGCTGAGCTGAACTGTTAAACTTGTGAATATTTCTCTTTTAAGTGAAGAACGCAAAAGTTGATATCTTTCTTAAAAGTGGGAACAGCTGTCACCATATAGAAATGGGTTGCTTCTTTCCTTTTGGTTTTGTGGACTGTGTATAACTTACTAGCCTTTTTTAAACCATGCTAAGTATATTTAACGCTGACCAAGCGCATTACATACAAGATCTAAGCATATGTTTATTAAAATATGTGCATATGGGCCATGACTACTTGTGATACTGTAATTGAATTAGTCTGGTAGTGATATTTCCTGTATTTTGTTTGTTTTTTTTTAAGTCTGTTTTCAAAGGTGAAGATCTATAACATTTAGCTTCCTGCTTCCTAAATTCTTGCCTCAAAAAAGAAAATCCTGGAAATGATAGCTCGTTACAGATGGGTGTGAAGCAGGTGTAGGAGACCTGACACTTCTGCTGTAGTTTTATTTATTTGGACAGGAACAATGCTTAAACCCTTGGTGGGGGTAAGCCTCATAGTGGCTTGTGAACTGTGTTCTTTTATGTATCAAGACCTATTTCCTCAATACAGTACACTGATTTTAGGCTAAATCTGTTGGATGTGCTGAAATAATGTTGTAAGATTAATGGGATACAGTAGAGACTAAGATTGTGCTGTATTTGAATTACCTTCAAATGGCGAAGTATGCATTTATAAGAAATCATCTGGGAAATGGGAATGTCGGGAAAACAAGTCAATAACCTAAGAAGCAAATTAAAAATCTTCTTGGGGTCATGCAAAAAAAAAAAAAAATCTGTGCAGTTCGAGATGTAGCTATTGCAGAACACTGAGGGATCCAAAAAAAGGCTTTTGTCACTTGGTCATTGTCAGACCCTATAAAGTCTGGCATCAGCACCTGTGGCTTGTACAGTGCTAACATTACCTGTGTGAAAATCTTACTTAAACTGTGCAGGTTTTGTCCGTTCTTGCCCTTATGTGAGGTGGTGCCATAGTCCTTACAGTTTTGGTAAGCCAGCTAGCTGTCTATAGACGGGGCACAGAACAAACCTCATTTTCAAGTGTGCTGATATTCACTTCTTTACTGACTCCTTGACGTATGGGTAATACGTTCAGCACTGTGGAATATAAACACGTGAATTCTACTGAAGGATGGAAGGGAGGTTACTACAGTGGTCTAATCAGCAATGGTAAATATCTGTTTGCTGTCTAATTTGAATCTCCTTTGCAGAACACATTTTCCACGTTTAATACTTTATGTACTTGGCTTGGGGGTCTTCTGTGACCACTCTTTCATATTACCGTGCAAAATTTCCTTAAGCTTTCTTTGAATAGGGTTGCAAACACTGACAGGCTCTGTTACAGGCTTTTTCATGTAGGTGAAGAATATGAGTTTGTGGTGGGTGACAGTTTTAGAACAAAATGCTGCTCTGTGCTTTCTTGCTATGTCTGTTATAACAGGTCCAAGTGTCTGTCAAGCAGTTCATATGAATATGATTATACTTTGGCATTGGAAATGTTGATTTCTTTCTAAAAGTCTTTTTTTTAATTAAAGAAAAAGGTAAGTCTATTCTGAAAAGCTACATAACAAGCAAGTTTCATGGGATTTCTGGCCTACTGTGTTCTGTAAGTTTGTAAAGCAAGCATGCTTCGTTCTTTTTCTGCATTACACAACTTTCACACTCTTCGTCTTGATACCTGCATTTTGCAATCACAAAGCTGCCTTGTGTTCTTTCAAAATAAGCCTTTTGAGGGTAGAAAACAGTGGACAGGTTTTTGTCCTTTTTTAAAAAAACGACAACAAAAAACACCAAAACTTTAAACTCTTCAAAGTTGCCCTAGAATGCAAAGAATAATTTTAAGTGTCAGAAAAGTAATGTTCCTGTCTCTAATTTTATTGAAGAACTGATGAAACTTTTTTTTTAAGAAATAATTTTGAATAGTCATACCAGTGGATTTTTGAATGGAAAAAGCTCTACTTTTGGTCTTATTTTATATGTAGAAATAAAAATACTGCATGGAGATGAAGAAAACACTCTGTGTTTTAGAGAACCTTTAATGATTCCTAAGGTTCTCTGCAATCACCCCCAACCTTTTATTTTGGGAATCGTCTTTTATCAATCATTTGACACTTGAGATCTGGTTTCATGTTATGTCTTACTTTCACAGAATCCAAAATATATCTGAAAGAACCAGTTGTGTTCTCCTGGTCACTCTTACTCATTTGTTGTATTGGATCCAATGATCATGTGGCTGCGAGCTGGTTTAACTTGCTGATCTGACCAAAGGTTTATATCCCTTCCCCTTAGATTACTTTTCTACTAGGTCTGCTCAGGTCTTTGACCTCTCAGCAGCATTGTAACTGCTAGAGCTGAATGTGGAGGGGAATTAGGGATGGAATCATCCTTTGGGTGGCAAGTTGTCTTAATATAACCCTCACTTCACACGAGTGAAGTTTCTTAATATGGTTCGTCTTGGGCCAGAACTTAGTCCATCTTGTGAAGAATTTTATTTACTGTAGGGTCTGTATCTTGCATTTCTGATGATTTGTTACTACTCCAAATACTGTTCCAGAACGTGTTGCCTTCAGCTGCACTGATGTCCATAGTTTTCCCCTGACACATTTCTTTTAAATACAGTTGGGTAGTTGAAATACCAGGTAGCTGTGAATTCATCTTGCTGTTTCTATTGGGTGTTATCTTGACCCTAGGACTAGTTTTTGGGATCCCTGACCTGTTTACCATCGTTAGATGCTGAAAGCAATTTCTGCGGTCTGTCCTCTGCAGGCAGGCAGATTTGGAGATTGGACAGGAACCTCATCTGAATGTCTGTGTACTGTGTTCATCCATATGAAGGACAACTTTAAACCAAAAAACTCTAAGATGAAAATCCTGGATAGAAGCATGCTACCGAAGTATACTGCGTGTTGCTTACTATCGTTGAACCTAAGCTATTTTTTCTAAATCCCATATGTCTGCTGGTATATCTAGCTCAATTAAGAGCTATATCTTTACTATGTGAAATTCTGTAAGTGTTGGCTACCCATGATCCTTTCCAGACCTGCTTAACTATGAAGTTCTCCCATCTCCCACATTCCTTCCCTATTTAGAAAACAAAGAAACCAGCATCAAATGTATTCTGCAGCGAGCTTTTTTTGGGAGAGGCAGGAGGAAGAAACAGCAAGAGAAACATCTGTCTTAAGGCTTGCTACTGTGCGTAGAAAGCTGAGATTACATCAGGAAAAGACTGAGCTGTACATGTTTGAAACACAGAGACTACTGAATACACGATAACGCACTCCTATTTTGATAATATCACAGAAAACTATATTATTTGTCTAAAACACTTAAAGCTTACATATATTGCAAAGATAAAACTAGCATGCACGTGAGCATAGTGCACTGCTTCAAGCCAGGTAATTTGCTCAATTCTTGTAATATGTGAGGAGAGTCTTATTAAATAAACCTGTTTACTAAAACATCTTTCCAAACAGTTTATCTATGCTCTGAAGTAAAATTCTTCTGTTTCTCCTGCAGACTTGCCTTTGGTAACATACTCCATAGCCGAAATAGTTCGCAGAGGTATGCGTGCAGTTGCTAGTCTGCAGACAAGTTTATTCACAGCACTGCATAAACAAGTAAGGGTGGTTCTGAGTAGCTGTGTTCCCTCTAACCCTTACTTGGCTGAAGAAAGTTGGTAATTACAACACCCTATGAAAAGGAGCTATGACTAGGAGGAGATGAGGGGAATGCCTTTCCCTCAAGTCTGAGCAGTTTTTCTATCGATGCAATGAGTTGGAGTTGAAGAATGGGACATTGTTTTTTTCCTTCTCCTGCTTCCTCTTCCTCTATTAATCTTTCAGTTCATCCAAAGGTAATTAAGTAAACAGATAACAATTGATTTACCTCTTTTTACTTCTACTTTTTCAGTTATTCTACCAAAATAAAATTGTTTGTTCCTAGTTGGTGTTGACTAAAACATGTGGGAGCTGTGATATGAACCAACTACTTCATTTTGCTAAAATTTTAAAAGCCAACTAATTACTGTTACAGACTACTTAAAATAAAAACGTGCTAGTCTACCACAGTTGGCTTCTAGAGCATTAAGCATAATTTCCTCAAAAAGAAAGCTTCTTGAAAAGAAGTTAAGCAGTCTTTCATTTATGCTTGTTGGTTATATGCAGATAGACTTGATGGGCAAAAGTGTACTTGTTTTCAGAAAATTGAATTCTTCTGAATAGAAGTCTGTAAGGATGAGCTTTCCTAGAAAAGTTCCAGAATACACTATAGAGAGAAACACCATATCTTCAATTTTCAAGGTCTGGAGAAAAAACAACCACAAAACCACCTTGTTTTAATCAACCTAATTATATCGTCTTACCACTACCTTCAGCTACTGAGGTCTGGCTAAACTTCAGTTCTATGGTCTTAAGGTTATACAAGGCACACTAAATTACTAGTTCCTAGTCTTAATCCTTTCTGGAGGGTATAACACCAGAACCGTTTGCAGTAAAATTCTTACGGAGAAGCCTTCTTTCCCATCAAGATTTCAAGATTATTTTTGTTTTTTTCTAATGTTACAAAATTCGTGTTCATAAGTGAGACTATGAACAGATGAGAATCTTTTTGTGTGTTGAAAAGTGCATGCACTCAGTCTTTAACTAGAAATGCAACATTTTTTGCCTGGTTGGTGTCCCTTCTTCTAAAGGATGGTTGAATTCAACCTGGATCCATCCACTTTAATCTTAGTTGAGATCTGTGGATTTCTGAAGCCACTACTTAGTGAAGCTATTGCTGCTTCCAAGTTTGGAGTGGTTGGAAAACTGAGTGCTAACTAATGTTTTGTATCTTGGCTACTGACTGCTAGCCCAGGGTCTGATCCTGTAGATGCTAATGGATAGACTGTTTTGAGAGTTGTTGTAGTCTTGGAGGGCACTTTTAAGTAAATATTCCTCATTAACCCAAATGCTTGAAATCTGTCGAAGAATGACTTCATCTTAATGTCACATAGCTGTATCTGTGGGCCATCAATAAAAAAAAAAAAATAAAAACGAAACAAAGCAGGTATTTAAATAAGCTTGCAGGAAAATCTACTTATTCTGACTATAGGTTGTCTTGTTTACTTGCATAATTTTTTGTTTAGGTTTTTGAAATGCTGAGTTAAAATAAATGTGGAAAATATGTGATATTTATGCTATTTATGGCTTTCACAGTTCTGCTTTTCATGCAGTTTAGAAATGTTTCCGTTATTTCACGTTAGGGTTAAATGCCATAATCGTGTGGCAGTATTTCTTTTCAGACAGCACTTCAAGGACTGTATGAATACTGCACACTTGCTATGTGCACAGATTTGTTGTATTCTTGGTGTGTATTTTAGCGTGAAGCTGTTAAGAACACTTAGGTCTGAAAGTTGTGCATTTTTGGCAAAGCAGTGAATTTGAACTTTTTTTGAGTGTGAGGTTATTTTTTTTAAGTTGACTGTTCAGTACCACAAGCTTTTTGTTCTATTTTGTCTCTCTCTCTTGGCACTGGTGCTGGCGAGATTTGAGATTTTTGTTTTTTTAGTTACCCTTACAAAGGATTTACTCATTAGCCCTATTTTATGGATTGAACTAATTGTGGTTCATCTTGCTGAGTGGTATTATGCAGTTTGGGTCAATTAAGTGAATGTACTTAACACCAACCGATGTTGTTGCAATGTATAATATTGATTAGAGCTATAAAAGAACAAGGACTTGTTTGATTAGATTTCTTTGTCTAAACAATGCTTGAGATCTTATCTAGTGTACCAAACAGAAGTGTTCCCTTCGTTGTTTTTTTAAATGTTTCTTTGGTTTGATTAACACTACATATATGTAGATATAACAGTTTCCTTGTCTATAAATTGTGGAACTACAGAACTGGGGAAAGTGCACCTTCCAACTCAATAAAACTGTCTCTGCTGTATGAATATCAACTTGTATTGAGACCTAGGGATGAATAGTGTGACCTACTCTGAAAAACTGGGACACCAGGGAATCCCAGACATCTCCCTCCTTAGAGATGGAGGAGTGGGGGGAGTGTGTGTGTGTGTGTGTGTATGTGTTAATTAGGCATTTACACTGAAGTAAATGGCATCTGTCACACGATAAACATCAGAAACTGCTGAAGTGTATAAAATCATCTGTGAAAACTGTGCAGGTGATATTAAGCACTTTGTTAGGAAACACATGTAGATATCTTTGTTCCTCCACTGGCTCACATGACAATCAGCCTTTACTTTTTGCAATTAATAGATGAGAATCAATATAAAGCAAATTAGAGGGGAGAGCACTTTTGTCATGTCATGAATCAGATCCATAAGAAAGTAACAAACTCTGGAGTCAGTGAATAATTAAAAATGCTAGGGATCTGTGAATTATTCTGGTGTCTGTCATTACCTTAGAGATTGCATATGCACTGGAAATATTTTTTTCAGTGCTTTGTGTTAGCATCATGGTGTTCATACATGTGGGCTCTTTTTTTCTGTTTACATACCAGAAACCCTTTTTGTTTAATGTGGGTGGCATGCATATGTGACTTACATATAATACAAATTTCAACTGGCAATCTGCAGCACCTGTATGACACAGGAGAAGGTTGCTTTGATCCTGCTGCACTAAACAACATCTCTAGAAGTACTAGGTGTATTTTAGCTACTAAGTTTGTTTTGGATTTCTCTAAATGATTATTTGAGATACAGGCTTCATTAGGAGGATAATTCACTGGATTCAGACTATGGCTGGGCAAGAGAGCATGCTGCTGTCAGGTGGGTGCCACTCTCCAGGGTAAAGGAGTCCCAACATAGTTTCAGTAACCTGGGTACTTACCAGCTGTAGTTCACAGAATCACCTAGGTTGGAAGAGACCTCCAAGATCACCTAGTCCGCCCTCTGACCTAACACTAACAAGTCCTACACTAAACCATATCACTAAGCTTTACATCAAAACGTCTTTTAAAGATCCCCAGGGATGGTAACTCAACCACTTCCCTGGGCAGCCCATTCCAGTGCCTAACAACCCTTTCAGTAAAGAAGTTCTTCCTAACATCCAACCTAAACCTCCCCTGGCACAACTTTAGCCCATTCCCCCTCGTCCTGTCACCAGGCACATGGGAGAATAGAACAATTCCTACCTCGCTACAGCCTCCTTTAAGGTGCCTATAGAGAGCGATAAGGTTGCCCCTGAGCCTCCTCATCTCCAAACTGAACAACCCCAGCTCCCTCAGCTGCTCCTCGTAAGACTTGTTCTCCAGACCCCTCACCAGCTTTGCCCTTCTCTGGACTCTCTCGAGCACCTCCATGTCCTTCTTGTAGCAAGGGGCCCAAAACTGAACACAGTACTCGAGGTGCGGCCTCACCAGAACCAGAGTTCAGTGCAGTCCTTCTAAATTGTCTCCTGCAAACTGGATATTGGGTATTACTGGATATAAACATGACAGAATTTTGGGTTCTGGGACTATTTATTTCTTAGGATATGATACCAAAACCTGAGTGCAGGCACAATAGCTGACTTGTAAATCCGGCTGAAATACCGAAACACAATGTACAGAAATGATCTCCGAAATAGTCACTGCCACTGTTACTACCCCACGTTGTACTTACCACCCTGAGAGCTGCTGTGGCCTGGAACGGCGCTTGGAACCAACCCTGGACAAAAATGGCTGGATAATCACCCCTGGTGGACTCCTCTCTTTAGGTGCCTATTTGCTGGAAACACGGTGAACAAACACAAAGCTGTTTCTGTGTAAAAATCTAGCAGGATTAGTAGTTCAGATGCCTTGCCGTGAAGGTGGTTCCTGTACCTGAGCTAGTCTGGGAAACGAGTGGCCATTTCTGTGCAGTTTGCTTCTGAATTACTAAGAGTGTTGGACTTGAGCTAATTCTTGGGTCTGTGCGGTCGTGAAGAATTGTGTGCATTAAAGGCACTGTGGTATTTCAAATTGTGTCCTGTTGTCTTTGTTCAGCTGTGTGTTGATAAACCCTTACCTAAAAATAGTTACGCTGTTTAAGAGTATTCATCCTAATAAATACTCTTGAACTCCTTGTTAAATTAGGAGTATTATTTGTAGAATATTTTAATAGATTACAGGATGAGGAGCCTGTAATGGGATGGTTAGGTGTTCATTACAGATTTGAGTTAAGGATCCCAGAGGTGTAAGAAACCTGTGCAGGGATTCAGATGACTAAACTTAGTCTTTAGTTTTCGAATTAAATGGAGGCTGTGCAAAATGATGGGTCAGTGGATGTAGTAAACCTCCTTTCATATTTCTGTCATTACTACAGAGTAAGTAGTCCTTATGAAATACATCTCAAATACACAACTTCTACAGAAATTAAACCACTTTATGCAAGTAAGTCATAACTTTTTTTTTTGTATTCTGTAATGTAACAGGTCCTTACAGTTGCTTGAAATGTATCTTTTGAGGCACAGGTAGCCCAATATGATGAAAATTTACAGTGTAAACCATTTAGCACTTTCCAGTTTGTCTGCTTTTCCACCCTTTGTTGTTATCCGTTCATGCTTGAGATTGCAGGGTCAATTCTAGTATTTATGAAGGGATTGTGTTTCTTCTGAAACCTCCTGAGACTTGCTTCTTTGTTTTGTTGACATTGTTTTTCTAAACTAAAACAGAAAAGGGAAAAATTACTCTCCTGAAATGTTAGCTGTGGTAAGCTAGGGACAAGTTCTGAATACTTAGGGTTGTGTGATTTAAGCCAATCCTTGAATTTGAAAACAAATATATTTATTTGAAATTTGTAATGCTTGAAGAAGGGAAGTTGCTGGATTCTTTGGGCTGTCTAGAAATACTGCATTATGATAAGTTAGCTTCTGCAGAGAAGAGAATTATGGTGTGAATTATGTGCCACCTGGCAGAAAGCTGAAAGATTCAGCTCTCATTTAGATTCAAATGATGGCTTTTGTAATGTTTACCTGCTATTATGGCTGGTTAGTGTATTTACATTTCTACGTGTTATGCTGTAAGTTCTGTAGTGTATTTAAGTTATGATATTTGTATGATATTTTATTCTTCATGAACCACAGTGCATTGTAAAAGAAATAAAGTGTGTTTAAAAATGGGAATTGTGGTAAAGAGGTGACATCCACTAAGAAATGCATTTCTGTCTCTGGATTATATGTGGACTGGTTTAATTGTATTTATAATAAGTCAATACGGAAAGATCCACAGAATTACTGTCATTGGAACATGAAAAGCTGGAGGTTTTGAGCTAATGGGGAGAAATGAAGGTTTCTTTCTTGTCTTAAATTTGCTTCCTGCTCTGGCAGCGTATCAGATAAAGTGACTGCTACAATTCTGTTGTTTTGTTATATCTGTGTGTGTTGTATATTAGGGTGCATGCAAGGCTGATCTGACAGTGAGCTTGAGAAGGCACTAGGAACTTGCAGTAATGGACATGAAGAGAAATGGATTTGCCAGATTAAAGGGGAATGTGGGAAAGGAAGTGTGAGAAATGCAAAGAGTTGAAGTAACAAAACACGTGAGAAGGGGAAGAAAATTGTGGAGGAAAAGTGCACAAGACTGTTCAGAGTAAATCTAAAAAAAAACAATGACTGTAAAATGTCTTTTATGACTACTTTTGGTGCTAGTAGAACTGTTGGTCTCTGTGAGAAGTGTGTGGATGTGGGACTTTCCTCTTCATGCTTAAAAATAACTGTCTTAATTTTAGTCCGTTACGTAAGGAAGCTTTTGGTTGTATAAAACATGTATGCTTCAGCTTGAATAATTTCATCTAGACACGTAGAACATGTTGGAAATCAGAACAGCAACTTTAAACATATGAATCAATCATGTAAATAAGGGTATCCAAGGGCCATGCTGTTACTTAATGCTCCAGGAAGGATAATTTGCCAAGGTGTTCTTACTATAAAGCATTAAAATCCTGCAGCACGATTGTCTGTGCTAGTGCTTAGGGCTTTTGGTATTGCTTTGTTTATAATGTGAGGCTAATGCTGTAATGATAAAATAAAATCACTGCCACGTGAAAGAAGGAATAACTATTCAAATGTGAAGTATGTGGTGATTCCAGGAGGGTGTGTGCACTCCGAGCTTCTGAACTGGCTGTGTATTTGGGCATCTGTTTAAAAGATGCTCCCAGAAGAGAACTTAATGTTCTTCCTGGTGTTTGGATTAACTTTTTGAGAAGTATACAAAAAGTTGGTGAAAATAACGATAAAAGGTGAACGCTTACAAGTGACTCCCTGTGCTTGTTAGATGTGTTTGTTATACACTACCTGAATATTTATTTCTCATTTTACTATTCAGAATTGTTTGACTACTGATTGTCACTATTTCTAGATACAATTTTTTTTCTTTTCATGTTTTGTTCTGAATGAGCTAAGTGTGTAGGAACTACAGTATTTCCAACCTTAGCATGTTATACTAATAATCTTCATGCCACTTGCAAATAAAATTCCTGTTTATAAACTAAAACTATTTTAAACTTCATATACGTTAAGATTCACTTTATAAATCAGCATCCTTTTAAATATGTTCTGTATAGCATGCTGAAGATGATATAAAGTCTTTCATAAAAATAAGTTTTAAAATTGGTAAGCATTGAAATGTCAAGCTGTATAGTGACAAGTCTTATTAACTCATACTTACAATAAAATCTTACACAGTTTAAACAATGGCATGCTTCCCTTAAATACATGCTGGAAGGGAGCTTACAAAAGGAAAGCAAAATGGGAAACTTTTTTTTTGTTTCTTGGGTCTGTGTGTATCTTAATTTGTTTGGAAACATATAGGTAAAAGAATTCTGAACTCGGAAAACAAGTTGAAGAGCAATCTAACTGAAGTTTTGTAACTTTTATTCCCTGAGTGTGTGAATGAGTTCTCATTTCTTCAACCCTAGCTATTTTATTATTCCTGGTAAAAATATTTATTGCTCTTGTATAGCTTAGAATTGTCTGAAAAAATGTTTGACAAAAGCATATAAATGAGGATACAATAGATCAGGAATCAAACATGAGCCTGCTTAAATAATTCTCAAGATTTTCTGGTTCACGTGTAGTGATATTGAACTCTTTAGTCATAGGCTTTAATTTGTGCATGGTGCTGACCTGATGCTGTGCAGGGACACTCACTGCATCCCTTCATTCAATTCACTCTAATTATCCCCAACTTCCTGGGGAGCCTGCTTAGAACTGGTCATGAATGTTTGTTATTAAGTATTAAGATATTAGACTACCCTGGTTACATGTAACAAAGTAGTTTTTAGACTGCATTTACATATAGATGATAAGTATAGGAAGCTGGAATTGTATTTGTCATGATTTTATTTAACCAAATTCAAAATAATATACTGGAATAAAACATTTGACAGTGACTTAAGGTTGGAGTTAAATGAAATTTAATATTATTGTGTGAGTTCTTGTATGTCAATGTTGGCAATTTCAGTGTGTATTCTAGAGTGGTTATGGTATGTAAATCATCCTTGAAACAATCAGATTTGTGTGCATATTTCAGGATGATGGTAATTATTTTTGCTGGGAGCATCTGTTAATGCGGAATATTCCCTCTTCAGGTTCACGTGAAAATGGCGGACGAAGCTGTCTGTGTTGGCCCAGCTCCCACCAGCAAAAGCTACCTCAACATGGATGCCATCATGGAAGTCATTAAGAAAACCAGGGCCCAAGCTGTGAGTCTGAATGAGTCTATCTGCTGCAGCTGTTTCATATATAGAAAGCAGAAAAGCCAGAGTTTGTATTTTTTTTAAAGGTGTGTGGGGGGGGAAGTGATTGAATATGCTATTCCAGTTAGTTCATGTCACATGAGTTAAATGTGTCCGAAATCGCTACTGGAAATCAAAGGCTTTGTAGCATCTGGCAGCACTGGTCGCTGATCCTGCAGGTGGCTGCTGGATTCAGCTTTCACACCAGGGAGCAGCTTCAGTTCATTTCCAAATTTGCTAGGGGAAAAAAAAAAAAATCCCAATTAGTTTTGAGCGCTAACCCTTTATATGCCATAATGGCTTTTTGAATGTTTTACAAGTGTGTCCAAAAAAAGGCTCCTTCTTAAACTTAGTTTGAATCAGTTTTTGACTTGTATACACATTGTATATACACATTGTACTTACAAGAAGGTGCATTCTGTAATTACTTGTTTAAGGATGTTTACAAAATGTACTTCAGCCCTTATTTATACGTGTAAAGCTATTCTGCCTTTCTCCCTCCAAACTGGCCAGAGATTCAAAGCTCACCAGGGATCAGTTGGAAAAACTAACATGTAGTCATGTTCACATGTCTAGTGTTCTCTTTGTTCTGACAATGAAACAAATGTATTATTCGGAGCTACTGTAGACAACATTTTTAAAGTAAAATTTGATGGATGTATTTGAGCAACACTAATTACAATCCTGATCCAAACCATTTCAGGGTAATTCATTTCAAAGGAGATGCTTAGTATGGTGCTTTTAGGGGCCCAAAACTTCCCTATAAAGAAAATGACTCCTATTTCCTTCCCTCAGAATTTCTGAAAGTAGATTGCAGTTGCTTATGCTCCTCAAAAGAGAGTGGTAAAATGGCTTGTACTTTGTCTGCTGGAGTATATCGGATGAAGAAGCTTATGAGTTGCAAAAAGAAAACCTTTCCACCACACTCATCTCAAGTAATTATACAGGGTTTATAGTGGGGTGTGAATAGCAAACTGGGCATATAAGGATGCATCACTTTACTAATGAGACAGTAAATGCTATTCTCCAGCAAGGGTCGCTAGAGGTTGGAGGCTCATGATTGTGGACCTTAGGAGTGCTGTTGTGATCAGAGCTAAGTATTTTGGGGTGAAGAGTGCTTCACAGTGGTTATTGAGAAGAGTGTGGATGAGTATGTATGTAGAAGTCTGCACTGATGTAAATGTTGCAAAATGGAGTTAAAAAGAGCAAAAGAACAAAGCGAGCATGTCTGTCTCTGCAAACAGCACCTTTCTCTTGTAGTCAAATAAGGAATGCTTGTTTCAGAAAATTAAGTTCAACCAGTGAATTTTTACAGCTTGACTTAGGACAGCTAAATCAGTGTGTTATGACAGCTTCTTAAGTTATTCAACTAATTTAAATGCTTGCTGGTCTGTTTCACCTTCCCTAGTATCTAAAATGTGTTAGCAAATTTGGTGTCTGGCTCCAGAAGTCAATCAACTTGAACTTCTTTGTTTTATTTTTAAAGGTACACCCAGGATACGGATTTCTTTCAGAAAACAAAGAATTTGCTAGACGTTTGGTAAGTTGTTTTCGTTTGCTTGGCTGCAAAGTATGCACTGGGTGGTATATATTCATTTCAAGCCATCTGAGGAATCAAGATACCAATTCAAGGCAGATTTCAAGGGTATTTTAAGGGTGTACTTGCAGTCTGTATTTTCTTTTGGGGAAAGGGGAGGTGCCTGTTTGTAAGAGCTATACTAAGGACATAGGAACCTCTCAGCGTTCTCACTTGTGCTTGTACTGTTTGTGGCTGCTCTGTAAAACTGGGTCACTGAAATGATCTAAGTTAAAAGTATCTGTTTTTAAGTGATCATTTTGGTGACTCATAGCACAGCTGGTGAACAGCTGTATCAGCAGCCCTGAAAAGGTGCTGAACTGCACTTTCAGGATGGAAATAGAAAGCTGTTTAAAAACTGGCTTCTGCTGGAAGTCATGTATTGTAGAACCGCATCCTCTGAAAGGACCAAAAAGTGAGTCAAGAGGGTGGTGTTTTCACTTCACATCTGAATCTATAAAAATTCTTTTTTGTAATCTCTTTACTTCAGTGGGGTTTTTATGTATCACAGAAACTGATACATGCCATTTTTTACTGATTTCCTCTGAACCACATTCCCCATGAAATGCTGAAAAAATTTTAATTTGTTGTTGTTATTTTTTTACAGGCAGTAAGAAAAATTTGTTACTGTTTTTAAGAGTAATTTCTACCTTTCTTTTTGGTTCAGGGTAGAAACAGACGAGGAATGTGCTTCTATAAAATTGTGCTTCTATAAAATCTTTTGTTCTTAACATTAATAGAATAGCTCTTGTTTCTGTATCTTCCCTTAGTATGTCCCTTTTGGCTCAAGTTCTAATTGTAGTATAGACTGTTACAATTTAGTGAGTTCTTTGGTGATAATACCACCCACTCACCAAGGAAAATATTTGGGAATGAAATCTGATTTTTATGCTTCTTAGTTGTCATGCTTTTTAAAAGCCCCCAAATAAAAACAAATGCAAGTTCTGTGTGATACTGAATGTGTCCTGCTGGTTGCTGAGTGGTGGTGGTATTCTGTTAAAGTTGAAAGGAATTCTAAACAGTTGGCACTTGCTGGGTTTTTACCAAAACTACATGAAAATAACATGCAAGAGATTGCCCTAGCTTAGCGGCTTTTTCTGTTCTGCTTCGTGTACCAGAGCCTCTTTTTAGAGGGAAGATTCCTGGATTAATTTATAACAAATTATGTTCCCACTGGATTGCACCAGCACGATAACTGGCTTTAGTTGGCAGTTCCTGTAAAAAAATAATTAATGAAACAGAAGTACTTGATCATGCTATTATGTGGTATATTTTGCTGCCAAACTTTGAAATTTGATAGTTATTACTCCAAACTGGGCATGCTTCCTAGTAATCTGGTTATTATTTGGTGATGTAAATTACAATATTGATGACATGACAATCTGGAACAATTTTTTTTGGAGGGATTAAGTAGAAATGAAGGAAGAACAAACATTCCTGTAGATCCCCTCCCCCTTCCTTCTCATCTTTTCACTCAAATGCTTTAATAGCGAATTCCTGAAATAACGTGGTCACTAGAAACATGTTCAATTTGGGTTGGTGCTACAGCCTCAAAATAGCTTCTAACTGAATTTCACAAACCTGGTGTGTTCCCTAAAAACAGAGTAAAACGAGTTCTGCTTTGCTTTCTCAAATGCAGTATTTTAAGTCTCAGTTAAGTCATAATATTGCTTCTGTTCATGTCAGAGGATCTAGAATATAAAACCCCTAGTGACAACTGGTGAAATGATCTGTCTTTTTATCACTGAGGACTACTACTTTTTTTTTTCTCCAGACAACCTGATTAATATATTTAGGAGGAAAGCTTGCCTGCTGTTTCTCTTCTTTATTAAAGCCCTGTAATAAATGTTACAAAACTGTTATGAAGTTGGCAAAGATGTGCTTTTGTTCTATTTTCGTGTTTTTCCCTACTCCTTTCTTTACACATATAGTATTTATTTTTTTGTGTGTGTGCTGAAAGTAGTGATATACTTGTGAAATCCAGGTTTATTTCTTGGTGCATATCTATAGTTTTTAAAACAAGACTACCTAGATTTGGAAACAGAAGTACACTAAATGTTTTAAACCTACCATTTTGTCTGTAAGAGTGGTAATGAGCTCAGAGCAAAGCTTTGTCTTCAATTAACGCACGGAGGGTCAGTTCACATGTAATCCTACTATGCGTGATTTGAACAAAGGCATGTCTTTTTGTTCATTATTATCTAAACGATTCGTGGAGTAAGTGGACAGCTTTAGACAGTCCCTGTAAAGAATTTGATACATTTAGAGTACTAAAAATTACCATTCTTTATTTTTCTTCTCTATACCCTTAATGTTGTTCTTTTTAGAATGGAGGAGAACACAAACATGTTTGGGATTTGAAGTAAATGATTTGTTGGCTCCAGAACAAATCTTCTAAAAGGTGATCTGGCATGTTGTTCATAGTGATCCAAGAAGAAAAGTTGGGGCATTCAATCACCTTTCCAGGTGTATATGTTGTGGTTGCTTTTGATAGCTTAAAGAAAAGGGATCCACTGCATTTATATCAAGGAAGTCAGTTAATAATTTTGTAAAACTGAAGGTTGTTTTCTTGCAGATAGCAATTTCAAAACAAAATTTCTTGAAAAACTTTTAAGGCTGGTATTTGAGATACACTAGTTATTATGTAGAAGAACAAATTGTGGTTCTGGGCAAGTGAATGTAGTTTCTTAGAATCTTAACTTCTAGTTTTAATTCAGAAATTTGAGCTATCCAACTTGGAGCTCTTGCAGTGCTCTAGAAGAATGATCTATACATTGAGGTCGTAAAGTCCAGTGCATAAGTTGTTGCTTGTAGTTTGTGTGCCAATATATCTGTATGTAAGCAGTTTTTTCCTTTGTGGAATAAGCACATCGTGTTCAATATTGACATAAATCTTAAGGTGCAGTCAATCTGTTGCCCACACTAGCAGTTTTTATTTTTAATCTTTTTTTTTTTTTGCCAAATGCTATGCAGAGCTGCAAGAACAGTTTGTTTCTTCACATTATTAAAAATTTGCTGATGACCTCTGTATTTAGGTTAGCTTGCTTAGTGTGTCCCATTACACAAAATTGATGCAGACCTCTCTGAGAAGCTCTAACAGTGCTATTGTCTGCAGCAGGCCTTTGAAATTTGGCAAGGGGAAAGCCTTGAGACTAAAGATGAGCCTTTTGGTTGGCCTGTTGTTGGAAGATACTCTTCTGAAATTGCCATTTTCTTTTCCTTGCAAATCTACAGAGCATCTGTTACAGTGGGGGGTGGGAGTGATGAGTCAAGCCTCTTCACATGCGTGTCAAATGCTTTAGGATTGGCCCATGGTCTCAGTGACTCTTTTTTTCTTCATTTTCTTCCTGAATAAAGAAGGAAATAGGGGAGAAGAGTGACAGAAAGTGAGTGTGAGACTGGGTTGTCCCAGTCATTCTTTCAGTTTGAACGCTTCTTCCTGTGGTCTAGTTAGTAGCAAGAAGAAGTCTTATTCTTGTAGTTGAAGTTATGCATGTTCTTGCTTTATGGCAATGGCTAGAAGCCCAAACCTTGATGCATGGTCACTCTGTACTTCCATTACTCATAATGGGATCAGCGTTCACCCTTTTATTTAAAAGAAAAACACAAATGAACTTCTTCCCTCTCTGCCATGGAAGTCCCTTCTGAAGTTATAGAGGGGAAGAAGGGTAGGAAAAAAAAGAAGATTAACACTATTTACTTGCAAAGTATAGTATGAAAAAATACCAGTTTGTGGGGTTTACATCTTCAATGTGTTTTGGTCACTTGTAGACATGTATATGATAAAATTCCTACTTCCACAGGTGGTGCATTGTGATATATTTTCTCCCAAAGCCCATGGAATTTGTGCATAAAATAGATCTATAAATGGTAAGAATTAAGGTTATAAGTTTAACCTTTAATCTGGAGTATTCTTCTTTTGAATGCAGCCTTGACAATGCTGTCCTGACATTCTGTTTCTTCAAGCAAAAAAATTCTAGTCCCCATGCTCTGCCAAAATACCCTCCTCTGCAGTGGTAGCCATACACATGGTGGGACAGAAGGATTCAATTTTGGAATAAGATATGGATCTTTTTGGAATACCTAATGCAACCTCTTTCTACAAGTCTTTTGTGTCTTTTTTGCAACTACTGTTGGGAAGAACTAAGGGGAGAACAAAGCAGCCAGTGCTATTTTTCTTTACCTTTGAAGCTAGATTAACATTCTTGGTGGAATTAAAACAACAACAAAAAAAATGTTGTCTGAAATAAATGGGCAAACAATACACGTAGAAGTGGTTAATCACATGTTTGTAAATGGCTGTATGCTTGAGATGGAAAAGGTAAAACAAAGAACAAAGTATATTCCTTTCTGTAAGGGGGTGCATGTCTGACCTGTAAGAAACTTTGTTTAGGTGGATCCGTAGCCCTACACAGAGCTAATTATGGGATTGTCACCTTTGAAAATGCTATCTGTTAGCGGCAGCAGTGTTTCCTTACAGTAGTTGTGTATGACTTCGTTATTTCTAAATAAAATTTGAAATTCCTTTATGATTCAGTGTATGTTAGATTTTTGGGTAGCATTTGGTGTGATCCACGTGCTGTTCCCACATGGGTTGCCAAATAGGAAGCCAGTACAAGTAAGTGGTTGGCATTTATTCTTTCTGACTTGAAAGGTGACAGTTGGGGGGGGGGGGGGAAGTAGATTTGGAAGCTTGGTATCAGGAATTGTCTCTGCTTATGGCAGGGATTACATCAAAGCTCAGGGCGGACAGAGCTGTTGATGAGGGGTTTCCTATTCTGTCCCGCCATGCAAAGTATATTGTTGCTGCTCAAGCAGCCTGTGGTGGCTTAAGGTGCTCTGATGGAGACTGCAGACCTTGCTTCTGCTGGGTGATAAACATTAGGCAATGTTTTTATTTAGGTGAACAGGTGATGTAGGTGCCCCCGGAAAGGTTCTGTCTCTGAGACTGTGACGTTGATGGGAGACTTCTTACTGTTCTGAGACGGAATGCTTCTGAATATTATTTAATATAATTGCATTTAATCCCAATTAAACGTTTTAATTTTTTGTAGAAATAATCTAATTACCTACAGGATCAGGTTGCGTGAAATCCACAGGAGGGACAAGTAGTGCAGCTATTAAATCACCTGCAGTGTTTGTCAGACATTATTAGCCCTCTGTTAGTGCATGTGAGCTAGAAAAATCACAGAATTACGGGATGGTTAAAGTTGGAAAGGACCTCTGGAGGTTATCTGCTCCGAACTCCTGCTCAGGCCGGGCCACCTAGAGCAGGCTGTCCAGGTGGCTTTTGAAGATTTCTAGGAGAGAATCTCCACAACCTCTCTGGACAAGCTCTGCCAGCGCTCTGTCAACTGGAAAGCAATGAAAATGCTTCGTGATGTTTAGAGGGAACCTCCTGTGTTCCAGTTTGTGCCCATTGACTGCTGTCCTGGCACGGGGACCAATGAAAAGAGCCTGTTCAGCTATCTGAACTATAAAAAAAAAAAAAAAAAAAAAATCCATTATTTCTTGATCTGTGGTATCAATTCTTGTGAGAATAGAATGTTCTTGCCCTTTTTCCACCTTCGTGGTTATTAGCAACTGTATGTCTATTTTTTCTTCATTGCAATAACATAATGCTATGTAATTTTCCTTTTATATAGGCAATATTGTTGGTTTCTACTTTCTGCCTTTTTCTGCTTTTGATTTGCAATGATACAGACAAGCTTGTCTGGTTGTCACAAGCTCCGTCCATTTTGATGTAATGTGATTTGTTAATTTGTCCTATTCTAGTATCATTGATGTAAGTTAGTATGGTAAACTTGAAAATGTCATGTGGGTCTGCTCCGTTTCTAAATTAGTGTTAAATGTCCAGTTGCTACTAGTGGAGTTGGATTAGACTTGAACAGTTAAGAGTTGATATGTCTTTTGAAATAAGAACTCCTGTTGTCTCGTGGATTTTACTTTTGTGATAAGGTAACCAGATACCTTTTTGTGGTAAGGTAATTCTAAGCATATGAAGCATCAGCTTCAGCCAAATTGGTGCTGTCTTATTAATAACCAGTTCTGTTTTCTGCCTGCATTTTTAAGAGCTAATTTATACTTTGACAACGGATGATCTATATTCAGTAGTCTTCAGTAGTAGTCTAGTTCAGTAGACTAAATCCTTAAGGTTTTTATGTAATTATATAACTGTATATACATATAGATTATTATATATATGTAATTACTAGAATATGCATATCAGGAAAATTAATTCTACTGCTAACTTTTTGGTATTGCTATGGAGTTGAAATATTATAGTGAAGCAATAACATGTGTGATAAATAGAACCATTTTCCATCTCCCAGGCCTGACTGCTGTTCTCTTCTATAGTTGAAAACCAGTTACAGCAAGTTAGAGACTAAAATCTGTCAACCGGAATTACTCTTTACGAGCCAAGAAGGGTGTTTGCCACATGGGCACCATGCTGTATTTTCATACACATATTGTTGTCAGTAGTGGTGTCTTACGTGAGAGGAGGCATATCAACATACAAAATGTCTTCTGTGCTAAAGCTATATTACTTTTGAGTCACAGGGGAAAAAAAAAATCTTGTTTTGTTTGTAGAAGTGTGTTTTAGCTTGAAGACACCTGTACGTTGCAGTAAGTGATGCTGTGTATTTGCTTTTTTCCTCTGCATTAGTGACTTTTTTTCTTCTGAGTCTTCATCCCTAATTTATACCTTCCTTTAGTTGGGTCTTGTGTTTTTGGAGTTTTAGGGGAGTAATATCTCCTGCTACCTGACAGTATTTTAGATTAAATTCTGATACACAACTCCTAATGAAACCAGGAGTGAGCTTCATGAGGGTTGATCATGACTGGCAACTATTTTTTTAAGGTGTTTGAGTGATTTCTATGTCAGCTGTTGAAACAGATGTTAACTGAAAGATGTTGAATGAAAACATGCTTCTGAAGATGGCCTATTATTCTGGACTAGACAGAATTTTTGGCGTGCTTTGCTCCATAGTATGTGTTTTGACTGTGATCTTATTTTAGGAAGTATTTTCTTGAAGTTAGTACTTTAAGTTCTAATATTCAATATGAATTTACCTTAGTTTTATGAAGTTAGAGTTTATTTTATGCTGCTGTTTGCTTCCTTTTAGATTGTTGCGTCTGTCCTGATTGTTTTCACAGGTTTTTATGTAACACTTGTACAGTATTTTTTATGTTGCCCTTAAGTTACATTGCATTTTGTTATGTAAAGCTTTCAAATATCCTGAATTGTTTCTACCACGACAGAGCAACCTGCTTGTTTGTTTAGAATGCCACAGGATCTACTTGGGGATTCACATGTTCTTTCAAAATTACTTTCTGGGCAGGAGGTTGTTGTCCAACCTCTCTGGGACCATTTTGTTTTTTTTTTTTTGTGGTGTGAGAACTGTTTCAGTTACCTCTCTATGGTGAGGGTATCACTGTTAATATGCCAGATGTATTTGGTTGCTGAAGGTGCGTTGAAACATGGGACAACTTCAGTTTTATTTTTTTATTGTTGTGTGAGTCCACCAGTTGCAGCAACGGTGGAAGCTGTAAAGTATGCAGAGCTATATGTAGGCATGTCAGGGTTGAATAAGGTTTCCCAGCATTAGAACTGGTTAACATTGCACTTTAACTTAGCCATTCAGGAGGGTAGGGACAGGTGACATTATAGTGGGGGCCTGCTACAGGCCACCTGATCAGGGAGACCAAGCAGGTGAGGCCCTCTATAGACAGATGGAAGCAGCCTCATGTTGACAAGCCCTGGCCCTCATGGGGGATTTCAACCACCCCAGTATCTGTTGGGGAGAAAGCAAAGAAAGGCATAGATGATCCAGGAGGTTCCTTTAATGCATTAATAATCCCAGGGTATAAATAATACCCCTGACACCCAGGGTATGGAGAAGGCTAAGGCACTCAATGACTTTCTTGCCTCAGTCTTCACCAGCAAGAGCTCTAGCCACGCAGCCCAAGCCCCAGAAGGCAAAGGCAGGGACTGGGAGAATGAAGAATTTCTCAGTGTAGGAGAAGATCAGCATTGAGACCACCTAAGGAACCTGAAGGTGTACAAGTCCGTGGGACCTGATGAGATGCATCTGAGGGTCCTGAGGGAAATGGCGGACATAGTTGCTGAGCCACTGTCCATGATATTTGAGAAGTTGTGGCAGTCCGATGGAGTTCCTGCTGACTGGAAGTGGGGAAACATAGTCCTCATTTTAAAAAGGGGGGAAAAAGGAAGACCTGGAGAACTACAGGCCAGTCTGACCCATTTCTGTGCTCAGCAACATCATGGAGCAGATACACTTGGAAAACCTACTAAGGCACACGGAAAATAAGCAGGTGACTGGTGACAGCCAGCATGGCTTCGCTAAGGGCAGATTGTACCTAACAAACCTGGTGGCCTTCTACAACGGGGTTGCAGTGTTGGTTTGTAGCGGAAGAGCAACTGACATCTACCTGGATTTATGCAAAACATTTGACACTGTCCCCCATGATATCCTTGTCTCCAAATTGGAGAGACATGGATTTGACAGATGGACCACTCGATGGGTAAGGAATTGGCTGGATGGTCACGCTCAGAATTGTGGTTAACAGCTCGATGTCCAAGTGGAGATCAGCAACAAGTGAAAAATTAAAAAAAAAAAAAAATAAAAAAAAATAAGCGTGATGGCTCTTTAACCTGTTTATAGCTGAGTCACAACACTATTTAACAGAAACCTTACCAAGAGTGATTTAAGTACTTCATCTGTTTTTGAAAAATCAGTTTGGTGCTCCTGTGCTCCTTCTTCTTATAAGAAATGCTTCCCAAAACCGATACGCAACAGAACCATTTCATGAACATAGTTATTTATAGATGATTTGGTTAATTTCCTTGATTCCCCCAAACAAAGCAGGGGGAAATTTCTTTATATTGACCTCTTGAACAGTTTGAAACTTAGATTAAAAATAAAGTTAGATTGTACACATTTCTGATTAGGCATTTTTACATATTTGTCCATCTTGATTTTTACATCAGACTTGTGTAGGACGCATGCACCTGCTGAATAACATCTTCCTGTTTAGAGATAAGTTCTTTGTTGCTAAATTATGGCTTTCAGTACACACAGGGTTAAGTGAAAAGGTTGCAGTAATATCTAGTGAGCTTTCTCCTTTAATGTGCTCATTAGCAGTGGCAAGTCCAGGTTTTAGCACATGTCAGTAATTTACATTTCATTGCTGAGTGGCTGCCCTTGTTCAAGAGTTGTTTCTAAGCCTGATGAATATATTTGTATTGGGAATAAACTGAGTAGAAGAATTGAAAGCCAAATACCCTGCCAGGCTTTTCAATGGGTGCTGAAGTTTCCAGTGGGTCACTGATTAGTAATGCAAGGAGCAGCAGGAAAATGCAAAGATAATGTCTAGAAGGTTACTACAGGTAGGTAGGCTCTACCATCAAACCCCTTTTTCTTTGTACCTACCTTTACAGTCTTACAGTTATTCTCTTCAAAATTCTTCCCTCTTGGCAGGCGTTCTCTTAGTATGAGGATGTGGTGCATTAGATAGACATCCCAACCAGGTTACTTAATCATTCAGAGGTGGCACAGGAAAGTAATTGTTACTTGGGGACACCTAGAAACAAATGATCTTACAGGCTGTGTGGTTTCCTGCTATCAGATTATGATGATAGGGATCCCTGTAAATATTTGCTCTAGCCGTTTTTTCTTTCCTGTGCTTAGTCAGATACTGTCTTGTCTTGGTTTGAAGACGTGTGGTTAATAGCTATAATGGCAAATACATATGTTGGGATGCAGTAGCATTGTGTTTGGCTATTGAGATGCAAGACAAAGATTGGTAGCTTTTTTTTTTTGGGGGTGTGGTGGGGGGTGGAGGAGAGGAATGGGTGCTTTCATGTGGCAGCAGCTTAGTTTGGTAATAAAACCATATAATTATCTAAATATATTCTTGATGGAATGATATTCTTGCTATTTTCCAAGCAGCTCTGACTGTTTACAGAGCACTATGTGGAAGGTTATACTGTGAAATTCTGCTTTCCTTTGTAGAGAGTCCTGCATATATTTTCTGTCCAAGAGGATAGATATGGCTGAATTTACATATGTACGCAGACAACTAAGCATTTTTATTCCAGATGTCTGTTAGGATCATACTGACATGTTCTTCAGAACTCCAGCAAGAGAGTGCTGGTGCTTACTCTTTCCCACTCTCTTTCTAAGGTATTGTGAACGCTGTTTATATTCAAGCTACTTATTATACAGTTTGGGGATGGGGAATGCATTAAACATTTAGAATGGGGGAAAAACAGCAAAAGATATTCCAGAACGTTCTTGTGAATAAAACCTGCCAGTTCATTGTGTGAGCACTTGGGAACCCTTTTATTAGCCTATCTGAACATTAAGTAAATACATTTAAATGAGAATGTTTGTAGAAAACAGAATCATTTGAATATTTTTCACACGCTACAAATATTTCATAGCTGCCTTAGTCAAATTTGGAATTCCCATTCTTAATTTGCAAAACAGGCTGGGAAGAGTGATGCCTTTACCACTGTATTAATAGACAGAGGGAATCTGAAGTGGTAATTCAGAACCTCAATTGATCCAGTCATTTTGACTAGCCAAGAGCTAACAGTTTGAGCTAACAGTTGATAGCATACCTATAGATGTTGCTGAAAAGATACTTTTTCCATTTTGACTTACAGTCAGAAACTGAGGAATCTTATACTTTTTCCAGGTAAACTCGTCAGATATTTTTCCATGTGGTTAAGACTCTTCCCTGTTCTGTACTCAGAAAGCTGGAGACACTCACAGCTAGGCATGGGAAAGAGACGCTGAGACCAGCAGAAAAACAATCAAGAATCTGCCTGAGTGGAGCTTGCACAAGTATTTTATGCTTCAAACTTAGAACTGTTTCATTTTTCTCATTGTCAAAAATACTGGCTCTTGTCATAAAATACTGGCGGCCTCATGTCTTAGTGTTGGGCTGTGCTTCTGACTGGCTCACATAAGGAAGCGATGAAGAGTGCTTTCATTCAAAACACCGAACTAGTTAAGATTCCCTGTAGATCTGTTGATGGGAAGACTTTCCTACTCCAGAATAGGTCCTCTCCTGATCTACTTCCTGATGGTTAATTAAACAACTGGTGAGTACTGTGGGTGCTGTTGTCCTTGCCATCTAAGTACAGTTAAGCTGTACTCAGAGGCATTGCCTTCTGTATATACTTGTGTCTTGAAAGCAGGTGAACTGTTTGCTTTCAGGGACTTGTGGCTTTTTGGTGCTCTGATCCTTTTCTTGACTGATAAGAACTGTAGCTGGTGTCTACCAGGTGTGATGTGGTAAGAATGGTTTATAAGTGAATGCTAAGACAAAGCTGTTACTTACTGCACCAAAGGTAGCTTTGAGTCAGTTAATGATTCTTTAATCATTGGAGCAGGGTCTGACTTCGAATAAAATATGAAAGATGTTCCTACTAGTGTGTTTTTTTTTTTGTGGGGGAGGGAGTTGTTTTGTTCTTAATGTAAACTTCTAATCCATGGGGGCTTCCTGTGAAGTGAGAGGCAGACTCCTGTCATTCAAATTGTTGCAGTCCATAGCCATCCTCGTCTTTAAGGAGGATTTCTGGTGGCTGGCATCTAGTGAATTCAACACCTGTGCAGCCCATACTGCGATGTTCAAAGGATACTTCTCAAGTTGCTGAACTTAAGTAAAAAGTGTTGTGCCATATGTGGTACTTAAGGCATTAATCAAGTTTTTGACCAAAAAAAAAAAACAAACACAAAACACTAGTCTGGGAAGGCAGTGAGTATACATGAGCTTCTGCATCTTTTAAGAAACCAGAGAATCACTTCTATAATGGATACTGAAATATCTTTATTTCAGTGCATATTTTTATTCCTCTTGCAGAAAGAACATGTTATTTTTAAGGTGGTTCAGAACTGAAACAAGTGAATTTTGTCAGATGGCTACTGTTATTCATGGATTCTGTTTTAACAATCTAAATAAAGCACCCCTGTTATACAACTGTGACCTCTTTTGGGCAAATGACTCTCTTTCTGTGCAAGGGGTTACTCAAATACTGTGTAAGCTTTTGTACATACAAAAGCTGAAAGTATACTTTTGTATATGTAGAGCATACTTCTTAGCATGTCAGGGCTGCTCAGGAACCCAGTGTGTAAATTTACTTTTCGAAGGCATGCAAGAGGAGTGCTACTAAGTTGTGCTTCCATCTATCCCACCTGGAGGTGTTCAGCTGAGTTTAGAAACTTGGAAAGAGTAAGTTCTCTGCCTAGATTTTTGGGTAAGACATCTTGCTGGCAAGCTGTGCTTAACTTTATGGCATTAAATTCAAAGATTAAATTCAAAGCCATCTTACTAAAATAGCATCGTGCTGTCTTAAAGCAGATTACCCAAAAGATAGGAATGCTCAAATTAAGATCACTTTAATTTGGATTTCATGTATGTGTAGACACTGACACATTTTTCATTATGTAATTGCTTAATTGTTTCCATGGGACTCTTGCCTCACATAAGCCTGTGTTTCTTTTTGTTCACCCTTCAGTGTTTGGATTAAGACAATATTCAAGCCTTGCATTGGGCACACATTTTTAATTTAGCTGGATGCCTTTGTTCATTTCTAACATATGTGACATTTTCAGAAGTGTTAATGCGTTCCTTCTCTTAACATCTTGCTGTTCTTTGTCCTCTCCTGCACAGCTCATGTCCTGCTACTTTCTTACATGTTCACCTCTTTTTCTTGTCTGTCTACATTCAAGAATGTCTTGGCTGTTTCTTCTGGAAAGCCCAGAGGACTCAGGGAACAGGTGTCCTGATTTTCAGTTGCTTCCAACAATGAAGAGTGATTTTAGATGGTCCTGTGTCCATTGGGTGGAACATGGTTTTGTAGTACCTGCCAGCAAAACTCTCCAAAATTCCCTAGAAGGTTGTGCACACTGAGGTTTTCAGTGGCTTATAACTTTGTGAGAGTGGTAGAGGCATTAGTTATGACATAAGTATGGTTTCCATTCTGACTTCATAGTTCTTGATTCAAGTCCTCCAGATTCTGTATGAAAGACCTTTTCACCTCATGTTAAATAACAATTACAGTATTATAGCAATTCTTTCTCCTAATCTAGTTGTTTGAAAGATCTAACTTTTTGCAGATGCTTGGAGAAATTATTCTGCAAGAGATGGTTGGAGTAGGAGACCTGAGTCCAACAAGAGTTAGAATTTGACAAAAGTATATTCAGGTAACAGTGTCCTTATGTAGAGTAGATAGAAGGGCGCATTGACTTTTGATATCATACAAGCTAGCTGTGTTTCTTTACTATAATGTGTTATCATACACACTTTTTTGGTACAAGTAAAGTTATCTACAAGATTTTGTTATACTCCAGGTGTTAATATTAAGTTAGGTTGTCTGGTAGATTCTAGTTTTTTTTTCCCACAACTACTTTTTATTTAGCTATTTCAAACTATACAAAACACTTTTCTAGTCATTTCAGTGCTTGATAAATTCAGGGTTCATTGCCCCTGTACATTTTTCAAATTATTAGCTTCCTAATGCATACAGCTTTAATTTACCCCCTACTGATATCCTTAAATGGGTTTTCAAGAAATTTGAAAGTGGACTACTATAGTTGTATTTCAGTGTTGGTCCTGACTGACATAGAATTTCTTAAGTAGCCTCCACAATTAAAGTGATGGGAGGTTCAAACAGCTCCTACGGCAAGAAGCTAAAGATTCTCTTGAAAGGAGATTTGTGTTTGGTATCCTAGAGTGTTTTCACTCTGCTTATTTCTGGTGGCTTGCTTGTTGCTTTTGCAAGTGGTTTTCCTCTCAAATGTAGCTTAAATGTGTTAAGGGCAGTATTTGTTCTTCTGGTGTCAAATATTTAATAAAACTCTTGATTTTACTTAAAAAGGAAAAAAGAAAATTTGACGTCACACACATCACAGCACAAAAAAAAACCACTAAGGGACAGCTTAAAGAATTGAGTGTATATATATATTATACTTACGTAAGTGGTTTTATCACATATTTGCTTATCATGTTTTGAATATAGTTAAGGCTATTGTTTTAGCTCCAGGTGCTAGGAAACTATGGAATTATTTTTATTTGAATTGACCGTTTGAAATTTCATCGCAGCATAGAATTGAAGTAGTAAGGTTAAAGCATCTGCAGCATGTTCGCAGGTCAGCTGAAGTCTATACCATTTTCAGTCGTTTAGCCCTCTTCTGCCACATTTGTGTGGAAAAAGTATTGTTCATAAGGACTTCAACATCAGGCATTCTTCTTGTCTTGCAGTTAAAACCAACTGTTGTGTTCCCTTTTCCCTCTTTTGCCTGCTCTCTGCTTCTTGTCCAGTTTGACTCTAGGTTCTGACTACTGTATAATAAGCAGAAATATACAAATCCATTGTCATAGATTGTATTAAACTGACACTTGAAAATTTGTGGCCAGAATTTGATACCAGGTGAAGAAGAGTAGAAAAAGTGTTTTTGACAGTATATTAAATTTACACATTTTAGTTGTTCTAGAATGTCTATATTATCACTCAGTGTAAGACTGGTTTCTTACTAAATGTGTGACTCCTTACATGAAATATTTGTAATGCCAGCTATTTTCAGTGTCACATAAGTGGCATGTCAGTCTCGATACACAATATTATAAAAAATGCAGTTATTGCAACTACATCTAAAAAGTAAAAAAAAGAAAACAGCTTTTTCAAATGATAAAATATTTCCTTATAAGGAGTTTCTAGTATAATGTGCATTACATCATGTTCTGTTAGTGTGCAATAAAGTAATCTGATGATTGGATTCCATTGTAGGAACGATGAACCTTCCTAAAAATCTGTTCACAAAAGTTACTACAAGGATAAGTTAGAGGAGTTGAAATGGAGATGGAATTTGGCAAAAGAAAAAGCTAGATGAGGATTAGATTTTGTCATGGATAAATTAAGCTTTGTAGTCCATGATTGTGTGATCGTTGAATGCTATTGCTGAAATGAGTGAAGTAAAATAATGTTGCTATTAGGAGTTAAGCTTAATTGTTGAGATTTCTCTGGTTGTTTAGTCTCTATCTGATTGTAAGACATGTTTTGATGTCTTTGTCTTATTTCCATAATGAGGAGATAACAGTAAGAGGCTGAAACTAGCTATGGCATGACGATTAGTTTCATGTGCACATTGGACCATATTTGGAAGATTACAGTTGAAGCCACAGGTATCATAGTTAATGTAGTAACTTTATGTTAAGTATGTAGAAACTGAGGCTGTGCAATTGCAAACTATACAAAAACCTGAACCTGAGTCTTAAAACTGTTACCAAGCACAGGGATCGTAACTGCTCATAATCCATCTCTAAAGTCATCTATAAATAATAGAAAATAACTGAGATTTTCTTTGGTAGGCTGGAAAGGAATTGTTTTTAGGAATTAAATAGTTGGTATGTCTTGTGGGTTTCTTCTTTTTCTTTTCTGAATTGCATACTCTAAAGGAATTTAGCATTCAGCTACGTTATCTACATAACTATAGCCAATAATAGAGATACTTTCTTAAAACAAGAATGCAGTGTGATTTTAGAGGGGATAATGAAACTACTCAAATGCATCACGGTGACTTTAAGAAATAAAAATAAATAAATAAAATTGAGCTGTTTGTATTAACTGACTTTTCATTACTAAGGCAGCTGTACAAATGCTGGCATTTGTTGGAGAAGAGTGCTGTTTCTGTACAACAGATAACAGTCTTAATTCTACACAACCTATTTAATAATTAAACTGGCTATTAAAAAATGTGTGTGGAGATCCATATAATTCTCTGTGGATTATAAGGGTGTATCATAGCATGTACAAACGATATGTATCTAGACTAAGAGAAAAATGCTTAATATATTAAGCATTGACAAATTCTTTTTCTCCAGTAATTAAAACCATAGGTTCCAGATTTGTTGTGGCACAAACAAGCCTGAATTGCAGCTCCATATAAATGGTAAAACAGAAGCTGTCACTTCACCTGTGTTCAGAGTTTGTTCATGAAAAGGTGTGAGGGATAAATGAGTGAATTATCATCAGATGACAAAAGTGTGAAATACCCATAAAAATCTGTATGCTAACATAAACTGTTTAAAATATAGTACGATGTAAAAACAACTTGAGATATGTAGATTAAACAGTTCCAATTTTGTGAACAGCAAGAACTCTTACATGAACCATTCATACAACTGCAATGAAGAGACTGCTGTTTGTGTGATTATTGCTGTGCATGTTTTTAGATACAGTGCTGAAGAATAAATAGCAGTGAAAATGAAGTCCTGGAGTTGAACAAAAAATTTACTGGGAAGAGCGAAGATGGAAACACCTAGATTATAACATCAATCACATTTTTGTTATTGTTTAAATCTTAAATGTCACTCCATTTTTTTAATTTCAAGTGAGTGATAGTAGATGTTGCGGAGTACAGTAAATGTAATTATATTACAGTATCACTGGTGTCTGTTGACTTGCTCAGTATTAGAGCAGAATCCAAAGAACCTAATTACGTTTACTAAATCCCCATTGTGCTAGATGTCATACACATGTGTAATGAAAAGCTGGTTTATGACTTTTCCCCCTCCATCCAATTCTGTTTGCATCTGACATAAAATAGAATAAGCTAAAAGTAAATGGCATGTTATGTAGGAGGAAAGCCTGGGGGTCTAAGTGGGGAAATCTTAATCCCTGTATGGATGACACCTTCTCCCACCCCACAAAAAATAAAAACAACCAAAAAAAAACTCTACACTCACCATTCTCTTGAAAATTGAGAAATGCAAGCAGTTCGTATGGCTGGGCAAAGCAGCATTCAAAGATCTGGGCATTTTTCTCTCCTCTTTTAAGTTAGTGTCGTGCTCCTCCAATGGGAAGAGTTTTGTGCAGTCCTTTTATAGTATTTTCAGCAGAAGTCTTGTTTAAAATGTGAGCCAGAAAAGCCAAGAATTTTCTAACTTTAAATAGTTAAATATTTACAATGCAGTATAAGCTTAATGTAGCTTTTATTTTCTTTTCTTAAAGCATAAGCTCTTGATACTTAATACAAATCCAGGGCCCTGATCTTAAAGATTTTGATAATATCTGGACTGTTGTCCTTAAAATTAGAGGGCATAGTTTTCTGGGAAAGATTGACGATATTGGGCCCTGGTTTCTGTATTTTTGGAACTTCCCCTTCCTATACATAATATTTTTGAATTCTTTTGGAATACATTTATACTCAGAGTGGAAAAAGGTTATTTATTCCAGACATGAGTTAATGAATTCCTTATTTTTGTATTTCTTTTCTGTACTGAAAATCTTGGGAGCCAGGGTCGTTGTTTATTCTTCTAAAAAAAAAAAAAAAAGGTCCATTTTAAGCGCCAGCTCTAATTCATAAGCTAGTCTCTGTATGTGAGGGTGTTGAGTGTTTTCTGTCAGATTAGCTCATTTGTTGCATCGCCGGTATCTACAGCTCTCTTGCCAGTACTCATTTCACTTTGATTTTTGTTTTTGCCTTTTTTATTTTGCTGGAGAGGGATGACGAGGATGAATTTTATACACAGAGTCTATGCAATAAATACAGTCTTCAGCTTGTGTTTTTGTTTAAAAATGTGCACAGACTCAAATTTTGGCAAGGGGAAGGAATAAATTTAACTTGCCTCTGAATAGTTAATGAGATTCTCGATTAGGATAATGAGCAGAGATCATTGTGGCAGCATATTTAAAATAACCAAATATTTTGCACCAGAAGTGATTATCTGTTTTAAAGCTTTGCTAGGCTAGTTCTTTACGTTCTTTGTTTTTTACCTTATGATTACTTTGTTTCCACTTGAGCCTTTCTGTATGTCAAGTTTCAGTGAAGATTCAGGCAATGTCCTAAGGATGAGGCTTCGGGAAAGAGTTTGGCCGATGCAGAAATGTTTTGCATCAATAGCTCTGAAGATCGTCAAAATTTCTAGTTTGAAGCAGGTCCCTCCCACCTTTCATGTGATGAGAAGTGCTGTTGCTTGGGAAATGGGAAAAGATATGGGTTCATAGCTCTGTCACGGAGAGCAGGTAGGCATTGTGCTCACTTTAGATATTTTATTTTAGTGACGGGTAGGATGGATTACTTTTAGGAAACTGACACAGAGCTTCCATGGCAAGTGTCTTTCTGTTCCTGGGACTCCAGAGTGAATGTTTCAAGTCCTGTTGTAGCTCAGGCTGTCGGTTCCAGCCAGGCTGTGCCACAAGCAAGGAGGAACAGGACCCACGGTACCCTTTTCCATCTTCTAGACATCTGTGCAAAGGTGCAGTTTCACAATCTCCATAAGTTAAACTTTTTCCAGTGTTGCAAGGAGCTGTTGGCTTTGGTCACTTGTTCCTTGTGTTGGGACTACTGTTTAGTCCTCTGGAGTGACTTCAAAAGTAATCCATGAAGAAAAGTTAGTGCTTGCACCAGAAAGATGCAGCGGACTGAGTATGAAAAATGAAGAGCCTAGAGGTCAGGATTCCACTTTTGTGGCACGATGTGCAGTAGTTTGATTCATGATGTCGTATATGGTGTACAGAAAAAGAAAAAAGCAGGATAAGAAACTTCTGGTGCATATAATGTTCCTTATTAAGTTACAAACTTTTTCTTTAAATATAGCTTTTTGCTGCTTTTTCACTGCTATTCTCCAAGAGTATATTCTGCATTTACTTTTAAGGATTGTTCTGTATTTTCATGAGGAACATAATCTAGACACATACTTTTTTCAACATCTAATTCCTGATTAAAGCCACGGTTTTCTAAGAATTTCCGAGTAATTCTAGACCGGTGTATAAATTAGAGGTTGGACTTCAGGAATTTCTATTGCATTTCACCGTTTTCATATGCTGTGTAAGCACTCCTGAGACATCAGTTTCAGCTGAAAAAAGATAAAATATAGCTGTGGATTTCTGATTGGTTTAGCTACCCCAGGTTTCTTCCCTACTTTGGGCTGTGCACTGCCCACCCCGCTCCCCATCGTTTCTGTGGGAATCTTTGAAAAGGAAGAAATAGCAGCTTGTCAGTGATTGCCATAATTTAACAGGCTGTCTTCCTTTTACAGGCTAAAATTTGGAAATTTAGGCCCTCATCCTGCAACTGTTTAAGCATGCTTAATTTCAAGCACATGCTTATTTACAGGATCCAGATTTGTTTGTCTAATTACTTTATAGCATGAGTGAAGCCAGACTGTTCAACTCTCGGGACCATCTGTTGGGAGAGAGAAGGAAGAACTTGACTGTGTGTTTTCCAAAGAGCTGTTCCACCCTTAGCTACCAGACCAAATTTATCTTTCAGATAAATTGTCAGAAGTTGTCTTACTCCAGTATATGTTGTAGGTATTTCTGTTGTGATGTGTTATCCTGAGTTCCAAAGGGCTGTGGTTCACGGGAGCAGGGCCACAAGGGGATCTCATGGATTGGTTCATTATAAGTGTCTATAAATTCTCTAGTAATACATATCGATGCGTATTATTGACTTGTTTTATTTATGACACTGAGGTAGCGAGAGGTTGTTATCCCAAAGCTATAGCGTTATGACTGTTGTAATACTGCTGTTTCATTTTGTTTCATAGATTAAAACATGCACAATTCCACTGTTATTTGCTCAGGCTAGTCAAGAAATAAGAGTATACATGTAATTTTAAAATAAACTTTCGTAATACTTAGTGATGTTTATGATCATATGCAGTTCTTTTTTTTTTAAACTGAAAGCAAATGGCCAAATCTGCTTGTTTGATTCATCCAAGAGTATGTGAGTATAAGAACAGGATTTGATGGAAAAAACACTTATATACAAGTTTCATTACTTAAAGATGGTAAAATTACAAGTAATATTTTTGTTAAGTTTGGCTAAAAGTATCTGATCTTTTTTCTTAATTTTATTTGAACATCCACATTTAAGAGGACAACGCAATTGTACTCATCTCTGTCCATAATATCTACCATAAACTACTTCATGCAAGTTGAGCATAAATAGAAATCAGAGGGAAAGCTCTGTAAGTACTGAAAAACTAAATTGACTGTTAGAACACACAGAAAACCCTCAAACTTCTTAAAATACTTTCCACTCTAAAGGGAAGAAAAATATCAATTTTTTCATTTACTTAAATGCAGCGAATTGGACTTCTCTCAGGGGCCAGCTGTAAGAGCTATTTATCTGTCATTACAGGGTAATTAGTTGACAGTTTTCTCCAAGGATCTGTGTGTAAGATTTAAATAAGAGCATCTTCTCTTAGTAATACTGGCACATACATCCTTTTACAAATAACTAGTGAAGGAGGTAGGGTAGTAGTGCCTAACAGAATTATGGGGTAGTATCTTTTTAGTATGGCTATATTGTCCAACATTGTTACCCTATGCCTATACAAGTGTTTGCTCAAATGATGAGCAAACCACTTTGGAATACCACTTTAACATCCTTCCTCCCGTAGACTGCAGCTTCTTCTCCCAAGTGCTTCCACAGCAGTGGTGGCGTAGGGAATTCCCTCTGTTCCCTTCTTGCCCCCAGCTGTGTCTTCCCAGCCCTGCGTTGCATCCCGTGGTGACCTCCTAATATAATGGGATGAGCTCATCTGTCAGAGATGGGAACATTTGGATGTTGTTTTTGTTTCAAATGCTGATTATTTCGTTGACCTAATGGGAATCACTTTTGCCTGCAGAACTGAGGGAACATCATACTTTACTACAGAGGCAGAAATAAATGGCTAGGGACAGCACCACCACCACTTCTTGAAGAAAGATCAGTGTGATCAGGCCCTGTTTTTTCTTGGAGAAGTGGGTGCTGTGAGATTTGGAAGAAACATACATCTCCCTTTATCTCGGACAATCTAAGCAGGCCTTTTTTTTTCTAACAAACAACTAGGTTTGTGCAATGTTCTCTATATAGTTTGTTGCCATAACCCACCTCACCTGGCCAATGATAATAATCCTTGTGATATCCTACTCTTAGAGTAGATGAGGTCAGAAGGGATCTCTGGACATGTAGTCTGAGCCCCTTTCTCAAAGCAAGTTCAATTGCAGCAGGCTGCTTAGGGACAGGTCCACTTGGGTTTGGAATATCACCAAGGGTGGAGGCCAGGCCCTCACTGCGCAGCTCATTCTGGTGTTGACTGCCTTCTTCCAGTGCCCTTGGCCATCACAAACTGCAGCTGGTGGCAGTGCAGCCGTGGTGTGAGAGCAGCCAGAAGATGGCTGGCTGGGTCACTGCTCTGTGATGGCTTAATATGGCCTGTCCTTGGGGTTTTATAATGGCTTTCATCACGAGCAACTGTTGTCCCAGCCCTACCCTTCCTTTACTCGTGTGGTGTTGGTAACTGCAGGGTCAGTGCATGCTGGTTTTGGTAGCAGACAGTACGTTGGCTCAGTGAACTAAACCTGGTCTGGGGGTGGGATCTAACCCAGAAACTAGCCCCAAAATATGTGACTGTGTATGCCCACGCTAGTTGTTTATGTTTGATTTTACAGCTTGTTTTAGCTCTTTTAACTAATGTTTATTAATGTGATTGACAGGTTGATACTGATTTTTGAATAAATGTCTGTTTACCATATGATGTTTTTTTTGAATGTCATAAATGACATCTTGTGCTCTTTAATGACTCTCTTCTGTGTGTGTGTGTGAATAACACCAGTTTACTAAACTGATGTTTCTCGTTTCCTGAAGTGAAGCTCAGTGGTCAGCTATGCATTGGTGTAGCTCCTGACATCTTTATTAACTCTTTCTGAAAGTGTTCAAAATAGTCTTTAGCAAATACATTTTCAGGCGGCTACATTTACTGATGAGAAATGGGACCTCGTCTTACATCAGAGCAGACAGCTATTTGTCAGGATGGAACTTAGTATCCTTGAAGTGAGGACAGGGGATGCTAAACTATGCTAGCCAGCTGAGAAAAGGGAGCTTTAGGTAGGTAGAACAGAGTTATCCATGCTAAAATTTGATCAGGGCAGTGGGCTAACGCTCCCCTGCCCCTGCTTTTTTTACGATGTCATTCATTCGGTATCTTTCTCTTCTACAATGAAAATGTAGAAATGGCGACGTTCAGTGTAGCTTGTGTGGTTTGCTCAACTCAGTTTTTCAACAGATATATTAGGAAGATTACTCTAGGATCACTTATTTTCCTGACTATCAATATCAGGGTTCCAAATGTTTAACTAATCAATACATTCATGGTGTGAGCTTGGACGGTCATAAGTTTTAATTTAGTTTCTGAATATGCAATATAAATGTTTGCCTAACTTTTAAAACATTGTAGCATGTCTGCACAAATACTGGCTAATTTCTTCTAACACGATTTTTTCCCTCCATGTTATGATTTAATACAGGATTTCTTGCAGCCATAAAATTAATGTCACTTGTGTATAAGCTCAGTGTAATATCTCAGTGTTGCTATTTTTTTATTTCTTGACCTCTCAATGTATTGTCTCCTAAAAAAGCCCAAGCTAAGGTATTGCAAAATGCGCTTGCTAATCAGGCTATAGACTTGCATTCCATATTCATTTGCAAAGCTTCATGTATGTGCTGTAGAACAGGAGAGATAATATGGCTGCATGAAGAATAGGTGTCTTGTGCCCATATATTTTCTTAATCTGCTCGAACATTGTTTTTTGAACTGTTTGGGCTCTACCTTTTGTGTTCTATACTGAACTTTCAAATTGATGCAGAAAATTTTGTTTATGTAGTAAGCTTGGGTCATTGATAATGTGAAGTATGGGTTTGGCTAGAAGAATGCTCCTCTGTTTCTCCCTCATCGTTCTATCCTGCTTTTTTCTCCATGAGTGCCTGTTTTTCATTTAGAGTAATGTATATTTTGTGTTAAACATCTCATTGAGCATTGCCTGCCAAGCTGAAGTTTTTTCTTCCAGGCTGAAAGCCAAGCGGCCTAGAAAATAAAGTGCTGCTAACTTTCTCTGCTGAATTTAGTCCAGTAATTCCAAGTGCTTTTTTTCACTCTAAAGGAATTAAAATTACCATGTAGGTTGAATCTGATTTACAATAAAAAAAAAAAGTAATTTAAGAGATAGTAGTCTTGAAGAATAAGTTACACTTGAGCTACTTTATTTCAAAATAAAATTAATGGTGTTATTGGGGTATTTGGCTATGGTTCAAATGTATTCTTTAATTGATAAAATGGAGTACCACGTAGCACATCAAGCAGGGAATGTTTCCTACCTTACTAACGCGTTCAGGGTAGCTTCGTGCAACACTGGCACATTACATTTAAAGCGAAGAGTTTGCACTAAGCAAAATGCTGCTTGTACATGGGGCAAAATCTTGTGTGGCCATGCGATGAAGGCAGCTGGCAGAACTTTTTTTGTTGTTGCATGAAAAATGAAATGGTCTTCATGAGGCCAGATGATTGCAGAGACTAAGATTACACTTGTTAGTGTTTGCCACTTCCTTTGTGCATACCTGATTTCTTCTCTTTATCTTCGTGTAATCAGCAGCTATATCCATTTCCAGGATCTAATTGAACGTAATGAAGAAAGAGGTTGGGCTGTTAAGCTTCCACATTCTCTGCTCTTTGTGCTGGTCACGGTGCTAAAAAGAGATGAGTTAACATAAACCTGAGTAGGCTGTTTAACCTTCTTTCTCTTCTGGAAATGTAGATGCAATAACATTTGCAGCTGAAAAGGCTCATTCGCAGTTTCTAATGCTTACGGATGCAAATGAAGCATTTTGTCTCTTCTGTCGCCTGGAGGTGTTAAGCAAGGAAACAGAAAGAGGTTTCTAGGATTAGTTCCACAGATTTCTTTTATCATGTTAAAACCAAGACTGGTTTCAATGCCATGAAGTGAAGAAAAGCAATATGGAAACTATCCAGGGAAAATTCTTACGTTTCATTTGTTTCTCCCTAAATTTTTTGGGTATTCATTACTCCTGATGAAGTTGAATACTCAAACTTTTAGCAACACAGCAGAATAAGTTCCTGTGCTTGCATATCGAGTGTGTGTGTGTGTGTGTAACGTTTTGTAGGTGGCAGAGCAATTCATCATTGACAGTGATAGGCCATATAAACTATGTTAAAGTTTTTATTACAATAGTTTTTCTTTGAGAAGTGCTTCAAAAAACTTGGATAATTTAGTATTGCATTTGGGTTCTGAACTAAGGCGTAAAATATGTAGACCATCTAAAGCTCTAAACTGTTTTTAAGTGAAATTATCAAGTAAGGCTTTAGCTTGATGATCAGATCCAAAGAGAAAAAAGAATAGAGCCCCAGAGGTATTTTTTGTTCTTCTCACCAAATCTTTTAGCTCTGAGTCCTTGGAAGAAGCTTCTGTGTGGCTTTTCACTTGTGAAGATATGGCCTGGAAATTGAATAGCATTACTTTCCACTCTAGAGATATAATATACGCTATGAAATGTTTGGTTTATGAGACACTTTTGATTTTCAAATGCAATATTGAATCGGAGCAAGCACATTTACCCTTTGTACGTCTGCTCTGTGATAGCATGGCTTCACAGCTTGTGTCTTGTTAGGGAAATATACATACAGATTAGGTTGATTCTTAGTTTTGACTCTGGAAATGTACCACTTCAAAAAGGAAATGGCTTTTAAATTTTATATAAAAGCTATTTTCTTCGCAGCATTTGTGCGTGAGCTGATGTTGACCATCTAGATATACCCTGGCTGTTCTCTCGTTCTTGTGCAGGTCACATACCTTTCCTCAGAGATGCTTACTCCTTTGGGACAGTGGAGTTTGGTGGCCTTAGGCTGCATTTATACTGATTCAGCAACAGTGCCTTTATTCTCTTTAAGCTGATCATTAGAGTAATATAAGAGAATATCTTTCATCCCACCCTGCAAATATGTGAATATATGGATACAATATTAGCAAACATACAGGTATACTTACTTTTCTATGTATCATACACACAGATGCTGTTTCCACATTCTTTGGGCATATTTCTAGCAAATTCAGCTGGATCTAAGTGCTGCTTTTGGTTGGTCCTCTAGAAATTTGCCATGTCATACTAGCGGAACTTAAACGTAATAGAGGGTTTTCTGGTAACTGAATAATGTGTTTTCATGGCTCTGCACAGCTTAAACTATACTTTGGAGACCAGTGTGAGCAGGTTCTCACTAGGATTAAATAAATCAGATACATTTCTTATAATGGCTTAAAAGGAGTTTGACCTTTTGTTGTATTAAACAACAAAATTAACATCTGTGTTGGTTTATTTCCAAGTAAATTAGTGAACTCTAGGTTTTCTTTTTTTTTTTTAAGAATGGCTGCCCAACATTCATCTCTTTCTTACTGAAGGTAGTGGCTGTGAAAATGCTTTAGTGTTCTGTAATTTTAGTTATAAGAACTGAGACAAACTTCTCAAATGCAGCTGCATTCAATTTCAGGTGAGGCTTTTTCATTCTGTTAGCTTTTCCATTTTTCAGAGAAACTTTTATTGTATCACTTTCTCTTACCATACGTACACCTATCTGAGGCAGTGAGTACAGGGATTTAAAATTGAATAGTTCGGTGTCACGGGTGGTGACATAGCCTGTATGGTGGGTCTGGCTTCTAAACTGCAATGTGTTTCTGAGCCAAGTAACAGCAAGTTTTATTTCAAAGTAGAACTCAGAACAAGCCGTGAGGTCCGGCAGGCTGGGCAACACACGTCCTCGCTGCTGCCTTCTTCCCTTCCAAGTTTCTTGGGGCTCTGACACCTTCCCAGTCAGCAATACAGGACCAATTAACCTTTTCCTTCCTAGGCTGGTTGCTGTGACAGGCTACCTTCCTGCTGCTAATGCAACCGTAGGTGATTGTAATACTCCTTCTCCCTCCCAAGCCCTCAAACAAAACAAAAGCCAGGCCTCCAGGAAGAAATACAGTAGCCAAAGGCAGATGTAGTCAGAAAGAAGCAGGATGCTACAGTCTTCCAACTCTATAATGGCTATCCATCTGCTTATATTGCATACTACGTTCACTTAACAGACACTGCTGCTGTTTTGTGAGCCTATGCAGAAAGGCCTTTTCTTCATCATGCTCCCCTCCCCCCTTTAAAATACTTGTTTTAATAAAGGATGCTTTTGTTCTCATTCATATTCCTAAGACCTTTTGTCTTCAAAGGTCCTTCTTATTCCATTCTAATAAAGACTGGAGAAACTCATGTTTGAAAAGCTGAAGAGTTACTGTTTTGGTGATATATGATAATACCATGTTGCTGTTTTAAGTCTTTTCCAGCTTAAAGTCTGCATAAAATGAAATATTCCGTTTGTCAATGTTAAATTTTCAGGTTGATGCCTGATCCTTGACTATTCCTGCATATGGTCTTTATTGTGAGCTTTAAGGATAGTAGCAGTAACTACAGCGACAGGATCCAGTTGTTGGAGCTGGGAGATGGTTTCTGTGCAGCTTGCAGAAAGCTTCAGTGCTTTTTCTTCCATCTTCGCATTTGGCTGGAGAACATTTTGTCAGTTGAGCATTTCCTAGCTTATTGAGTAAGTGTTTCTTACACAGTATTTCCTAGAGGGGTTCCTTCCCAGTGCTCAGTGAACAGTTCCTGTATTGTGAGGTGATCTGTTGATGTCCTCGCCTTTTTTAACAGCTGTCACTTTTTTTTTTCCTTCTTCTGATAGGACTCCTGAATCTTGTCTGTCTTTGGATATTTTATCTGGCCTTTCTGCTTGGTTATTTTCTGGGTTGGTTAAACGTCTGTTGGACCTTGTTTTTGCTGCCAGCCCTGCTTCTCAACCTCATGTTTCACCTATGAGTTTTGAGCTCAGCTAGCTAGTGTACTTATCCTTGAGCTAGTCGTCCTTGTGCTGAGCTGTTTATCTGCTCTGCTTCACATATGGCTGCAAGCAGCTCTGTGTACAGGTCTGTTCTGTTCTGGTGAGCTGCAAGTTCCTGCTCTAGATGGAAGAGGGCCTTATCTGTGGCAGATGCCAATTTTTCTGGAACTTTGATACTGTTCAGATGCTTACCAAACTTCTGCCGCTTCCCTTCCCCACTGGATCTGCCTCGAGTAGCTGTGTGTCAAGAGGGCAGAAAAGCTAAGGTAATCTTTCCCCACTGCAAGAGTGAAAGAATTCATCAAACACATATTTTGTGGAACCCTTTTCCAGAATTTCATGTGAAGAAAACTTGAGGGTTGGAACAAAATTTCTTTGAAAACTAGACCTTTGATACCAGTTTCTGCTGAAGTTCTTATCTGTGGACCTTCCTTAATAATCTCATTCACCAGTACATTCTTGAGTAAATATGGTGAGTTGTTACCCACACCTGCTCACCTTGTTGTTAGCTCGCCACAACAGAATGGAGCTTCCAATTCTCTCTGTTCCTAAGTTGTTCCACTGCTTGACAGCACACGCCAAAGAGCTGGTTCAAGTACTGGGTTTGCTTCAAACTTCAACCATTCTGTGATTCAGACAGTGTTCCTCAGAGAAGCAAATACATGTCTTAAAGTTGGTTTTAAAATAAAACAAATGCAGACTGAAGCACAAGAACAGACTGATGTGGCAGCACTGTTTCTCCCCTCCCCTGCACACTTGAGAGTTTGAGGATGTGCCTGGGGGAACGAAGCTTCTTCCCAGCTGTGTGCTCCAGCTGATTCTTCCAATGCCCATTAAGCCTCTCTGTGAGCTTATTTTAACCCACAAAAGCAATGAAAAGGACTCATCACCAAACAACAACCATAAACATAAAAGCAACCCCAAAACCTGTGCCATCTTCAGCCATGTCAGTCAGCTACATCAACTGAGGAGTACCAGAACCTGCCCTAGAGAAAGGGGAGATAGGACTGTGGGAAGGGACATGGAGGAGAAAAGGGAGAGAACATGGGGGAGAAGCAGCTAGGTTGATTCGGTTCCTTTCTCAGTCATTCCTGACACTTTCAGGCCCTGTGCCTACCCAGCTAGAGGCACTGGGGTTAAGCCTTTTTCTCCTGAGTGAATTACTGTTGCTGTCTGTCTTCCAGTGAGAAGCACCCTGAGTTTGTGTTGTCTTGAAAACATGTACATGTGAATTTGAGAACATAAGGTCCAGTGGTTATACGCAACAGATCGTTTGGGTTCTCCTGTGAGCTTCGTGAGCGTATTTAAAACCAGCTCTGTGTTTACATGAGAGTTTATTTTCAGTAAGGTAGAGCAGCTGTAATTGCTCCTGAGATCCCCTCCATCCGTTTCTTCCTCAGAAATGGGAAATGCTTTCCTACAACTGCTTCAGGCACCAGGGAATGAACAAGCACAAAACCTGCGTTAATGCCATTGCTTCTGTGTGGTGAGATAATTACAGGGGTGCTTGCGACTGGAAGCAGCTGGGCAGTTGGGAGTGTGCTTTGCCACACCATTGTGGCTTGGGTGGAAGGATCCCCTTGCCAAATGATCCTGAAAGAAAACACTAAATTCTTGATACCTATGTTTTTCTTTCCTGCAGTACACGGGATACCTCCTCCTCGGTTGGAGCTGCTCAGGCTGGTGTTACGTGCAGATTCAATTACCTTGGCTTGAATGAGGACACCTAGAAGTGTGTTTAATTGTCCATAACTAATGTGGTAAAAGAGAAAAAAGTCTAAGTATCACTTGTTTTGTCTAAGGCAGGGTTGGAACCGTTCCGTCACTTCCTGCAGTGCTGAGAGGCCTAGCAGCGATTTGGCTGTTTTGCCACGTATTCATAAACCCGCAGAAGGCTGTCGTGTTGCTAAGGGAGCTAGAGATTATTGTATTAAATTGTGTTTATATATTTAATTGTTTTCACGTGTATAAAAGTTTATTATGCTCTTTTTCCCTCCTTCATGCTTTCTGTCTCTGGTTCTGCTTGTGCTGTCATTAAGGCTAAATCTAACACTTACTGTATAAAATATTAATTGTAAATCCTTGCATTAGTAAATTGCTAGGAGAAGTTGTAAAGGAATCTCCTCTTTCAGGATCAGTCTTGTCAATTACCTCAGGACCACAAGAGTTTGTCAGAGGGACGGTTTCCTTCCAAATGTCGGGAGGATGGTGACTTACACGCGTGTAGGTCCATTTGGTCCACTTCAGACAGACTTTGGTGACAGACTGGAGGAGGTAATACACAGTTCAACCCCAGACTCCCCAGATGGATTCTCCAAATCTCAAATTTGCTTTATCTATCTTGATATTGCTTAGTTTTTGCTATATTTAGTATCCTGCATCTACATGGGTCGAATAAAGCTTTTGTCTGGCTGTTTAAAAAAAAAAAAAAAAAAAAAGCCAGACTTAATTGTAGTGCCATAAAAAAATCAACCAGTTAAACTATTGCTGCTCTCAAAAACAGAGAAGGTTGATGGGTAAGACTTTTCAATATCTACTTTTTAGTCAAAGAAAGAACTTGCTAGGCATGGGATATTTTCTGAAAATGTTCTCTTAAAAATATGCCTTATTGTTAGTATGTATCTTTGACTATGCAAAGTAGAGAGCAGCGATACAGGTATGTTTCTGAGGAAAATATGGGTATGGGTTTATGGTGCAAACCTGACATGCTCCCCTGCAACCAATAAGTTAGATGTCAAGGTTGGAGTCTGCTGTTGAGCATGTGGAGGAGTACCAGAACTTTTTGAAGAACTTGATGTGTACTGTGTAAGCTTTCATGTATGCGGAGGAGCATCTTGTGCTGGTTGTTACTACGTTAGCAATGTTCTGCATGTGGAAGGACTGTCAGTAGGCACTGGAATTTTTTTTGCAGAGTTTCGCCACTTTCATGCGCCTCATAAACAGAGGATGTGAATAGATGGGTGCTGATAAATCTTTGTGGGAGGTGACAATGTTATTGCTATGTTTTTATGTTCAATTTTTGGCATTTTCAGTGTTGGACACTAGGTCATTTAGTACATTACTTATCACTGTTGGCAAGGAAGAAATCGAGGCATTTTTCTGGACACCAGCTGACTAGCTTTGGCAGAGGGCTCACGCAAGCGTCTTTGGTGTATCATGGGTTACTGTAGCAAAACTTGTAGGAGTTTGTCCAGTAGTGCCTTCTGCTGACAAAATGTTTTTTGTGAGCCTAGCTAAAGTTAGTTGCAAGTAGCATCGAAGAAGATGCGCCTTTTCTATGCAGGGGATGAGTTGAAATATCCACTGGAAACTAGTGGATCCTCCCTTAGTTTGTTCTGGTTTACTTTTGACTTGCAGATGTTGCAGCATGCAGTTGGGTGGTTTCAGATACCTTGTGATATTATGTTGAGTTAAGCATCTCTGTTTGAGTTTTTGTTGCTGGGGTGAAAGTAGGTGCCCTGAGTACCTGAAATGACTAACCGAAGAGGAGAACAGCTGGTGTTACTATGCTGCTTCTTGTCCACAATTAAAGAACAATTCTGCAAAAGATTCAGAGCAGTTGAAGCTAAGAGGTGCATATGTAGACAAGTGCAGTTTGTAAATTGTGGGCGTTAAAAACATACATTTAAAAAGAAAGATATAGCTTGTAACAGGTGAGACTTGCGTTAGAGTAATGTCAGTCTGCTGCCTGTCTTCTGACTCTTCATTTTTAATAAGAAATATTGCCTCTATCCATGTGGGATATTACAGGTCTACAGCGTTTTCCCAACAAATACATTGGATGCGGCAGATTCATTTCTTGAAATGGCCTGCCATGTTCCTTCTCAGGTGGTTCATAAATCTCTCCTGAACAGACCTGTCCCCCTATCCAACTACTTTCATGGATGGGAGCAGGGAATGAACACTTTAAAAGTCCAGGTAATAAGGCAATGAAAAGACAGGTTAAGTGGAGCAAGACGTCCCTTACATGCTTTTCCCTGGAAAGGTGCATGCTTGCTAGTGTCATGAATGTAATTCTTATCCTCTCTTGTGACCTCTACTTCGTCTTCCAGACAAAGGTCAGAGGAAGAAAAAGAGTGTAAGAGACTGTATTACATTGGAAATAGACTGTAGGCTGGAAGTCTTGGATGATCTGTAAGGGTAGCAAAAGTTTTGGATCTACTATCTTGATGACCTCTGTAGATACCGTTTTTTTTTAATGGTAGACTTTGAGAGGAGAATGGGGAGATGAAGCAATCTGTGGTAAAGTTTAAGGTGGTGGGTGCCAGGCTGCAAATGCCAATATTATGGCAGAAACTGTAGAAACAAGGCTTTTCTAGTTCGAGTGATATGGGAGAAATGGCATAATCTCTAGCTGCCAAGTGTGTTAGCAAACCTCTTCCACAAACTTTGAGGTTGGATTACAGTCTAATGAGAGAACCCCGCCCTACCTCCAAATGTATGCAGGCACCCTATTGAAAACACTGTTGTTGAGATGGAGTGAGTTGTCAGTTTTCAGATTGCAATCCGCTGCTATTTCTGAAATGGTTTGTTCTAGACTTTGTGTCACTGTGCTTTCAAATACCAACTCCTTCTTGTTTCTCTTCTTTAAAAAGTTAATTTATTTACACTCAGATCCTTTGGCACTGAGATCTGTACCCTCGTGTCTGTCCTTCTATTCCTACTGCAGCGTTCCCAACTTTGTAAGACTGCTTGCTATTCACCAAATAACTATAGCTGAGTTGCTGAGCTAATAAGCCTACTGTAGTAAAAAGGTGGGCTGAGATCAGAAGAAAACCTCCTTTCCCCCCTCCCCCAAACAGCAAAACCCCAACCCAAATATTTCAGTGTGAATTCAAGCTAATGAACCTTTGCTGTGTAGCTGCATTGATGCATTTGGTTTGGGTGTCTTTTCATGGAGCTTTCTGGTGTTTCTGTAATACTTATTTTGTCTTTTCTATTTTCCATTATCTGTGGCACCTTCTTACTTGAAGGATAGGAAGTTGTCTATGCAGAGCTTCTGCTATTATGTTGTTCTTGCTGTGAAGCTGCTGACAGTGGACACAGCAACTCCCAAGCATATTGGGTGCTTTCTGCTCATACCAGATCATGAATAGGAGGACATTGTTCCACACCTTGAAGAGCAGTGTATTTTTTCCACGTGTTTGTTCTGTGGTCATGTATTACCACTGCATAAATACAGAAGCTTTCAGCAAATCATTTTTTGTTAGTAACTATAACTACATGACAATGCTAATATACGCAGCACGAGCATACATTGGAAGTGAAGCACTAAGACACAAGTTCTGATATAAGGAATTGAATGTTTGTCGTTTTATTAGTGCTGCTATTAAGTAAACTGCTCATCAGTTGGAAACAATTTTTAAAGCATTTTATAGGTGTCTTACAATTGGGTGATAATCAACAAAATACCTGGTAAAAATTTGCAAGGCGACTATGCTTATTCTTTTGATGGTTTAATTATAGCACTTTTCTGGCTTTTTTTTTCCTATAGTACAAAAGACTTAAGTTACCTAAAACATGCATAGACTCACTGCATCAATATTTGTCACTGAAGCAGATCTGGTGGAATAGTCTTTAGCTCTGTGTAGTACCGAGGCTTGAAATGTTTAAAAAAAAGTCTATGTACTTCATCACTGAAGTCTACTGCTGGCATAGAGAAAAAGGAGGGGGGGGGAAAGCAATTTGGTATTCTACCTACATGTTATTTTGTGCTGACCTTTTTCCTGAGAGTTGTTGAAAAGAACTGGGCAAACAGTATTTCATTTATTACCTTATTGACCAGGTATTTAAATCTGTTTTATAAGAGCACGTTCTTGCATTTTGAAGTTTCATCAAGGTTTGGGTTTAAAGAATGCATAATAAAATTTACAACTATATTACAGTTTAGCAAGCGTATCTTTGTAAATTACTTGGAGTTACTCAATGGTGAGTTAACTAGCCTCTGCTTTCTCAAGGGATATTTCTAACTTTGAAGTTGTAGTACTTCCACTTTCAGCTATTTCTCTTTGGCTTGGCTTTGATTCATACAAATGCTAATCATAGGGGCTTTGAATCTGTGTATACGTAGCTTCACAAGGTCATATACATCTTTGAATGGATTGGCTGAAATGCTGCTTGTATATTATTAGAGTGTTGCATAAACAGATTATTCGATCTTCTAAATATTGCTTCAATAATAATATTTTTACTCTGTATTAAACTTGAAGGTAACGACTGCAGAAGGCTGTTGATTTTTAAGTTTAGTCTTCTAAAGATGTATCTTCTTTGTCTTTGCAGGCAGCAGAAGGTGTTACCTTCATCGGACCTGACACACATGCTATTCAGGCTATGGGAGACAAGATTGAAAGCAAATTGTTAGCCAAGAATGCAAAGGTCAACACAATCCCTGGCTTTGATGGAGTAGTCAAGGTGAGAAACCATTTAACTACTGTCTGCCCACTGTAGAATCAGTGCCTAAATCGAAGTACACTTATTGAAGGTCTGATACAGAATGTAATTATAAATCCAAATTCATTATCAATAAGAGGCATAATTAAAATAGGGGTACGGATTTTTGGAGGAGGAAAGATGAAGGAATGCTTCATGGTATATTCAGGACTGCTTGCATGAAGTCTCTAAAAATATTTTGATTTAAATTTAACATGAAGGCAGGTAAATGTGTTTATTGTGAGGTGTGCCTTTGTGTCGGTCTGAAAAATGTAAAAGACATACAGACATTTACTTCTTGCTGGCCAAGATCTTGGCATAAAATATGGCTAAAGTTAACGTAAGTATGCATAGCAAGTAAAATTTCTCAGTAGCAGTAAAGATCGTTACACTGTACGAATCTTCCATCTTATGGTCAGTACTGATGGTAGAAAAGCTTTTCATGTGTACAAAAACTCACTTGGGGGAAAAAAAGAGTTGTTTCTCTGTCCAAATCTACAGGTAGTCTTCTTCCTGGGGTTTTAGAAGGAATGATTTCCAACATCTTTCTAACATATCTTGGTTGTTGTTTTATTTTGTATGGTGGAATAAAATATGTCTTGGTTTTGGTTTATTTTGTGTTGTAGTGATTATGTATGGGGCTCTTTTAATCTTCCCTGTGTGTCTTTAAATACCATATATATTTTGTGTTGATATAGGAAGAATAAGCTTTTTGCCTTTATGCCTTTGTTGTGTGTGTCTAGATAATCTAAAACTTTGTTCTCCTGGGTTGGAAATTCTTATGCTGGTCACTTCAGGTGATTTTTATTAATTTTTATTTTTTCCGATAAAATTTGAGTAAAACTTGGAACGTGAAAAGCTTGTTTAAACAACATTTTAATGTAGTTGAAGGAAGTTTTTCAGGTTTTATTTATGACTATGTTGACCTCTGATCGTCATAAATCTTACTTACATGATGAAATGGGAAATTTCAAGATAATTGGGAACAACTGAATATATTGTTGGAATGCAGACTGTACTTCAAGGAGCAACATATACCAGGATAGTGTTCAGTATTGTGTCAGTTAAGCTGGATTTAAAATTTTTAGAGTAAAAAAAGACCAACTAAATGGGGAAATTAAAAAGAATACAGAGGGGCTAACTCTCCACAAAATGATCTGTTCTGATGAACTGCCTTGGAGAGTTTGGCTAGCAAGAGAGAATGATAAAGTTTTGAAAAGTCTGGAAAGATCAAAATGCACAAGAGAATTCTTCAGAACTTGTGGTGGAAATGCCTGGTGTATGTGTGTGTAATGTCTACCAGTGGGGTATTCTGCAATGGGTACAAGTACGAAGAATATTCTCTGTTCTGGAGGGCTCCATATGAGTGTTAGGCTAGCATTTGTGGCAATGTTAAGTTGAACACAGCATTCCTTCTGGTTTTTGTTGCATGTTTTACCAGTCCTTCTGTCTGTAGTCCTTTAGCATTCGTGAGATTTTAGGAGTAGCCAAGCTCTTGCGTAAGATCCTCCGTTCTTTCTGATATCCTACCTATTCTAGAAGTCCTGAAATTATGATCTAGAAAAATATCTAGTTAGAACATGACTTTGAATTAATGATCTGAACCCCACAAAACTTTATCTAACACAGAATCACCAAATACTTTCGGAACACTTGTTTATCACTGCATCAAGTTAAAATTACATCAGGGCCTGTTACTCTGACAATGTTAAAGAAACAAACCTGGCAAAGTAGGATAGTAGTGGTTAATGAACAGCTAGTAACATAATCAATGAAACTGCAGTATTGAAATGTTTGCCTTTTTTTTTTTTTCTGAGGCCTTTAATTTTATTGTTTTTTGACAATTATCTGAAGTTCCAGATACTCAGAATGAAGAAATGTAAGTGATCTGGTTGGCAATTAGCTATAGGCAATGATAGTCTTAACTCCAAAAGAACTGGAATGTAGGATTGAATTTGACAAATCCAATCCCAGCTGTTGAAAGGAGCTATGTGGTGGTTGCTTAATCCTGAAGTCCATATCACATCGGTTTCACGCACATAGCTTGCAGTACTTTTGATTATCTGAAGAGCGTAGATGAAAAAGAATGCGAGATTAAAAAGCTTCAGTATGCCCAGTGCATCAGAAAAAGGAGAATACACAGGCCTTGCCAGTGTTGTAGTCCCCATCAGAAGGGGGAGATCTAGACGAAAATTTGACTAGTGCTCTGGTTACCAGTTCTAGGAAATAAAACTTCTGGTAACTGAAACTTTCATCCTTGCTTTGCGTCTAATTATGTGCCTGCGTTTGTCTTCTGATCTCCCTTCTGTGATATCATGACTTTTGCTGGGATGAATACCTGAGCAATTAGGTTGTACAGGATGCCTGATGCTTGATTAGAGCTTGATATAATATTTTGCCAATTCAGACCAGGAGATGAAGGGCTAAGCAGTGTGACACTAAATATAATCAGAAGAACAGCACACAAGGAATTGGAGACTGTGTCATATTTCTGCCATTCTCTGGGAGTCTTGTTTAGGTTATGCAACTTTGAAAATCTTTGAGGGCTCTTGTTTTTGAGAAGTGGACATTTTAAAGGTCTTGGGAAGGAGTTAAGTGTCTGCTTGATACTTGAGTTGATTAGAGGTGGTTTCATCTTTGTAGTGGAGTCTAAAGCTGGAAGGAAACTGCATTCATGCTTCTGACAATGCCAGAAGTTAAGAAAGATCAGTTGCACGTGTTCTTTGTGGATGAATAGTTAAAGCAAACATGGAGTAACAACTTCTTGTGCTTCTTTTATTCATCTCAGGACTGCACTGGAAATCTTTGTTACTTGAAGAGTTGTCTTTATTCAGCTCTTGTTAACTAGTGCTGCAGATGCACAGGTCCTTCGTGAATAAAGGGTGAAGCTTCCCCCCTGATTTCTGTTGCTTAGTATTTAGACTTGGTAGACTGTGAGTTGTTTAGCTCCTGTAATCACACCTTGGAGAAACTGTGTAAAGAAAATTTCCCAACAAGTAGAAATCAACATTTTAAGAGAAGGAAGTTGTTCAGTAGTGTGCTCTAAGAAGGGAAGGGACCTGGAAGGGTTGAAGAGAAGAATGCTTGGCACAGCAGACACAACCAAGTGTTCTCATATAGGTAATCACTGTAGTAAGTTTGAAGCTGAGATTGGAAACACAGAGTGAGAGTAGAGAGGGCAATTTGACAAAGTATTTTTTTTTTCTTGTCCTTTAGTCATTTCCTTGGTTTGGCTGAGGAAAGGGTTGTCAGAGTGCACATGTAAGAAAACTGAGTATTGTGCTATCAGCTAGAGAGTCAACAGATACACTGAAAAGTAGTTTTCAGTTCAAAATCTGTAACTTCAATTAGTTTCCTAAAACTTGACTGGGAGAGGTAATGGCCAAGAGTCTTGATCAAAAGAATTGGTGTTAATCTACATGACCAATGGCTATACTGAAGTTCGAGCTGAGATGTATTGTCTGTAAATAAGCGTAAAGGAATACATGGCAAGAAGAAAGACAGTGTGTGGAGATGTCATGGTGAAAAACTGACAAAGGAATAGAAAGGGAAGAAAGGTTTTATATATACGCAGCCAGTTTGGTTTTATGGCTGGTAGAACATAGCTGGATGTAAACCCAGAAGATTAAAGTCTCCAGGTGTCAACTTGGTTTCACTGATGTCAGTGTTGAATGTTGAAGGTTTTCATCAAGGTTATAAATTTACTGTATTTAAGTTTCAGGTACCTGGTTTGGTTGTATTCTTGCATTGGGTTATTGACATTGGTATTCAATACCCACTGTATTGCTGAAGAGGTTGTTGGAGACTAGTCATGTCTTGCAGATTCTCCAGGCCCAACACCCTCAGCCATGACAAATATCACGTAGCCATTCATAACTAAAACAATGTTTTACAGCTCAAGTAGTTTCTTAAACAGCTTCATCCTGGCATTCCTCTATGTCAAATAGTTTTGCTTTTTTGTCTCCACCTGCTGGTACATGGCAGGGAGGCACGTACTTGAAGAGGTTAGAAATTCTTAGCCTAAGTGAGTAAAACTGAGTGTTTTATGTCTGTAACTAAAATAATGAAATCAGCCATTTGTAAATACCACTATGACGTCTTTTTTATAACTCTTGATTTTTATAAACTTGTAGCATTACTTGAACATTTTTATTTGTACAATAAAAGATTGTGCCAAAATTATGTATTTCTTTACAATCTCCAGGTTGTTTTGGGAAAACGGTAGTGGACCTACTGTGTTTTTTTTGAGGAAATGGTAATAAATCAGTGAGGACTTATGTTGTTAAAAAAAAGTTCAAAATGGTCTTAGTACCGCTGTTTTTTGTGTATTTTGCATATATGGTCTTGAGTGTTGTCATGGCATTCATTTTTTTTCCAACGGCAAATGTTGTGTATCAATCATAAGTTTTTTGCACCCAAAATCTAAAACAACTGTTGTAACTTTATTGCTACTCAAAATGCTGCTGTATTTATGCAATCTGCAAGTGAAATGCATGACACTAAATTTTACTTTCTTAGGGAAAAAGATCAAAAGATCGTTACCAGAGATTTCATTGTGTCAGTTGTTTATGATTTTTTCGAACTGTTTTTCCTCTTTAAAGTGCAGCATATTTTTTGTTTTCTGTTTCAGAAACACTCTTTGAAGGCTAAAGAATTTGAATATGCATTTTTTTTGTATTTTAGAGCTTGAGTTCTAATACATCAAAACTAAAAAGAAACAGATGTTTGAATAGTGTAAATTAATAACTGCGCTGGGCAGAGATGTCTTCTGTCTGTTCAGACTAGAACTGAGACAGTGCTTCTCATATGATGCTGCTTTTTTCTTCAAGTTGTTGTATGTATACATGTGTTTCAATACATTTATGAATACAGTGGCTGTGAAAAACTCCCCTGTAATGATTTGCAGCTTGTCTTCCTGTGGACTGCAGTGTATCAGTTAGCCACTTGTTTGCAGGTAACTAAGTGGGGGAAAAAAAAAAACACAACACAAAACCAACCCTGTTTGCTTCCCCCCTCCTCATTCTATTTTGCAAATATATGACTGAATTTGCAAGAGAAAAGAAATGTAAAAGTTTCCTTCTCGACTATAATCGTGGCTCTTCCATCAGTCATCACTCTTCCTGCATTTTGTTCGAGAGGCTCTAATTGTCTGCATTTGGCAGGTTTAACACTTCCTGACAGAGAGGCTATTAAGGGGAAGTATTCTCGCATAACTGTCACAGGCAGGAACAAAGAACCTTCAAACTCAATGTGTGGAAACCACTAACATTCTTAAATGACCCTTTTCATGCATTTTATCCCTTTAAGCTAAAATTTGGAGGGTGCAGGGTCATGGAAAGCAGCAAGGTGTAATAAAACAGTTAACCCTGATTTTTTTTTTCTTGGGGAGGGGGAAGGTTTTTTTTGCTAGATTTATCTCTTGACTTAAAAACAATTGTTATTTGGAAAAATCTCATTAACAGATGTGACTGGAGTAAAAAGACTTAAAACTGATGTTGTTTTCAGGACTGCTTTGAACTTAACAAGCACCGATTTGTGGAGCAGACTAGCTAATGAAAGGAAATTAAATTTTCTGACAACTTCCCCTGCCAGCCCCCTTATTCTTCATGGGGCTGTTACTAGGTACTGAAGACTTTTAAAGAGGATTTTGTTTTATTATCGGACATAAATGAACCAGGTATGAACATTGCTTATGTATTTTTTTTTTAAAGTTCTGACCTGGGTGCTTTTAAAATGGATTGCCTTGAAAGCTTTAAAAATATCAGGTTTCATTTTAATGTTCATAAGTCAGCCCCCATAGTTTCAGACGCACTTAGCAGCTGGTGGTTTCCAGACGTTACTGCCTTCCATACTAATTTTTTAATGTATGTCACAGAATAGTATAAATACTAGCAAATTTGGATGGAGTTTTCGAACTTAACCCATGCCACTGTAATTTAACCCTTTTTCTTTTCTAGTGTTGTATCACGGAAATGTTTTGTTACTGGTAGGAGAATTAACAGAATTAACTACCGCAAGAGAAGAGATTTGGTTATTTAAAAAGTGAGAAGTTCAAGTACTCTGTTTTTGTTCTCTGGGTTTTCTAATACATTTTTCTGTATCATATTTTCTGTACCAGGTATAGTGGTATGAGTCAGCTGAAGCCATAGGTGGAATCAACAAGAGTTGTTCTAGTTGTCATGCACAAGTGTTTTGCAGACTTTTGAATGGAAACTGAAATGTGAATGGGTTTATTCTCCTTATATTCTCCTTAGAATGGAGGGGAAAAAAAAAAAAAAAAAACAAAAGTGAAGTGCTTGTGTTTTTTTTCAGTAGACAAATTTTCAACTTTGAAGAAGTTCTGCAAGATTTTCTCTGAACCTGAATCACACCCAAACAATAGAGAATCAACTCCCCCTACTGACAACAGCCAGGAAAACATGACAAATACCTGAGAGGACAGAAACAAGCTGGCAGTGGACAAACTTTAACGATCTGATTTATGGTCCATTATTGATTGTAAACTTCTAAATTCTAGCATTAAATTCCTACAACTGCAGAAAATCATTTTGCAATCCCGGCTGTGTTTCCTGTCAGCTGATTCCTCATTGCTTTGAGTTTCTCAGTATACTAATGATGAGGTAGAATTTACATTCCACTTATGGTATTAATTTTACATTCCTCTGGCTGAAAAGGGTCAGAAGGTTGTAAAATCAAACATTAAATGAATCAGAGGAGACAGTAGTGCAATATATGACTGCCCTCAGGACACAGTGCAATGGCTGATGGGATTAACGTTGGGTCTCATTTCCTGCTTTTACAGGATGCAGATGAAGCTGTCAGAATTGCAAGGGAAATTGGTAAGTTCTTAAATTAGCTATGGTGGGATTTGTGTGCCTCTCAGCAGACATGGTTGACTAAATTGAATGTGTAATAAGTAATCCCTATAGAACAAATAATGTTTTAATAGTTTTTAAGTTCCCTCTTGCCTATAGGGCTGGAAGAATCTAGGCATTAACGCCCTGTCTCTTTAATCATCACATTTTAGCTTAACCAACTGGACTTTACAGAACAAGTGCAGCCATGATTTGTGGAATGCATGTAATATGCAGCAGTCAGCTTGCTGAAGGAGTTATTTCAAAGTGTATCTGCAGTCGGACGTGGTGTTCTTTTTACAGAAGTTAAGCATGGTACATTTCTCCTGATGTGCAGGCTGACACCAGTGATGTTATGATCTTCATTCTTCACTGTGTGCACAGCAATTAGCCTGAATATCATCCAGACCACCAGCCTTTCTTCCGTGCTTTCCAGAAGAGATTCACTGTTCAGCTTCTGAATATTTTACAGAATGGTGAAAAGAACAATCAGCAAACTGTCTGAGACTTGTCCTGATGAAGGTTAAGTGTAATGTGTTTAATGAGTTTTGGCTTTTATTAAATGAAGTTTAATATTAGGGAAAACGTGTAACCATATGCTTGAAATTACACATTCTTCAATGCTTTCTAGAAGGAGAAAGTAATGCAGGAAGAGATTTTTCTTTTCTTTTAATTCATTTTTAAGATACAGTAGCCATGAGAAGCTATTTAAGCTCATCAGTAGTATAATTCCAAGAACCCATTTCACATACATCTCACCTGTGCCAAAACCTATGGGTGTGCCTTAATGCCAAATAGAAACTGGGACTTGCCTCGCTGCAGATGATTCTTCATCACTGTAAGGCTTTTCCAGTTTAAGTGTAAGCTGACGTTCCTACCCTGCACTGGTTAACTACCCTGAAACCCCTCAGTGTAGGCCTGACTGAATGTTAGGCTGATGTGATTGAAGTCAGCATTTCTGTGGGTCAGCCTTGGCCCCTTTTGGGAAATCAGGTGATTACTGATCACTGCCATGCAAGCAGAAACAAAAGATAGAGGTTATCAGTCAAACAACTAGAACACTGGGAGGAGAACTGGCAAATAAAATTGGTTTCAGTGCTTAAAAAGGTATAAATAGCATTATGAATTTTTTTCAGTTTCATTTCAGTGGTCTTTTTTAGATTTTCTTATTTTTTTTAAATGGCTTTGATCATTTTAAGTAGGAAAGCATTCAGTGGCTTCCTAGACACCTTTTAAAATTTATTCTTTCTTAATTGTCCTCTTACTTCTTCTGGTGTTCTATTGACTGGTTCCTGTCTTTGATATCAGCAGCACTTTGGAGGTCATTATACCAAGGCAGTCTTAAATCTGCAGATATTGAAGTCAATTCCAGACAGCTGGGTGGTGTTTTTTATTTAGATGACAAATTCTAAGGCCATTTTTATATGGACAAGTGGTAGCCATGTAGTGAAAGGAAATTGTTTTTTCTAGCTTGTTTCTACCCATGTTTTGACCGACTGATCAGTTTTGTTAGGCTTCTGTCTAGTCATGACCACGGATCAGAAGCCAAGCCAATGATTTGTAATTTCAAAGGGTGTAAAGATGAAATTAAAATCTCTGGGTAAGTATCTCTATATATAATGTCCTCATGTAATGAGGTACTTGATACATAATTGAATACTTCCAGATTATTTTGCATTTCACTTATCTAGAACCTAAGGATTCTGAGAGTGCTTAAATAATTATTTTTAAAAAATCATTGTGGGCCATTACTTAAAACTCTAAAACATTGTGTAACATTCTCTTATGGCCTGTGCATTCCTCTACTGTTCCCTGCTATGTTCTGGCCAAAGGTCCAGTAGCAGTGGGCTATGACACATCAGGGCTAATGAACTGCTTTTAACTGTTTCAGTTAATATTGTTTACGGATAAAAATTTTGTAAGTACGGGAGTAAAAAACCTACCTTTCAACCCTCATTTGAGATGCGCTCTCCCAGGCTGTCAAGAGTGAGTGTTAAAAAGATACTAGGCTGAATCAGGAATTGGAAGTGGTTCAGGCACAAATTGCTGTATAGGCTCCTTTGTAACGTCGCTCTTCTCGTATATGTCTGTGTGGGCTGTTCTTTTCTTCTGATCTCTTCTGTAGTGTTTAATCACACTGGCTCTTTTCCCCTGCTACTTTAAAGTCCATTTATAACTTATACGTTAAGAACTGCCAGCTTCTTAATTTCTGAAGCGTCGATGAAACTTCAGAAAGTTTTACTTTTCAGTTTGTTGTCTGGATGAATCGAACAACTAAGAAGTGCAGGCAGTATAAACTAAATGAGGGTCTATTCAATTTTAATCTCATGTAAATTGGTGTCTAATTTGAGGGAAGGGTTGAAAATCTAACACCTACTCAAAAATGTGCCTGCTTTTTAAGGCAATTTGATGTTTTGTGATGTTTTTAGAAATGCTTCTATAAATTGTTTGCATGCCTCTCCCTTCCCACAATTAATCCAACTAATCCATGGATTGGTATTTCAGCAATTTTAACTGCTGCTGGTGTAAAAGTGGTCAGAAAAACAATGAGCAACACATCCTGATCTTTGCATCATTTACCCAATATTTATGCAAAGCTTAAATTCTGTAAGACCTTGCTCGGCTTGGGACAGATCAGTCTTTGGTGTTGGCCAAAGAACTGACATGTTTAGTTAAGTTCAGTGACACAGCAAGTAGAGTGTAAACTCATATGTGAGCAAAAGTTCAAGTCCCGTTATTTTCAGGAGGCTGGCTAATTGTCTTCCCAACCTACAGAAGTCTCTTGCAAAGATTTTTTATTTCTTGGCCTAAAAAGCTGCATGTATCTTCTCAAAACCAAGCCTTACTTTGCCTTTTTAATTTTAATTTCTTTTTAACTATGCTGTGGCTCTCTGGAGTCTTTAACTGCTTTGCATAAATGTGTGATCAACATGTAATCATTGTACATAAGGTTGAGACGGGGAGAAAAGCTGTGTTCATAAATTGGTGAGTACTACCAGTGACCCGTGTATCCTGTCTGATAATTTAACCAAGGAGGTTGTGATACATAAACTTTATATATTCTATAATATATAAAGACTCACCGAGGCTCACTGCCAGCATGCTATTTTACTGTTGCAATGAAAAAACAATAAATTAGAGCTGCTACTTTTACAGAATTAAAATCAGTAAACTGTTCAAGAGACCGATACTGCTAAACTGAAATTGTTAGCATAATTGATGATTTTTCAAGTACCTGTAACACTGAATGAGATGGCATGATGAAAATTGCCGTAGTGAGTTTGCCATTATGACTCTTAAAACGATGGCTTATTTAAGAATTTCACACCTTTTAAGCTGGAGTCTCTGATGATAGTGTTACCGTAGCTGGTGTGAGTTCGGTAGTGCTACCTAGTTAAACCTCACTTCTTGCTTGGAGATCATACAGGATATGCTTCTTGCTTTCTTTCAAGGCCACTAGTTGACTTGTCTAGGAGCATGGTGGTTGCCAGGGATCTGGAAAAACAGCTACAGCATAGATAAATTGTTCTTATATAGGTACGACATATGCTGCGTTTCATGAAATTGAGTTGGACTTCAGAGTTCCGGCATGTAACCTAGAGCCGTTTTGTGCATGCCCTTTTATCTCTGGGATTATAGAAGCCTTGGGAATACTTGATACAGTTCTGGATCAGACCCATTGTTGTCTGAATAATCCCGTACCCTTTGTGGGTAGCATCAGATACTTAGAGGAAAAAGTAGCATACGCTCTAGCAAGCTTCCTTGAACAGCTCAGTTTGGTCTTAAGTATGTATCTAGTAAGTAGAGATTACTCGACTCTAAAGCATGCAGCTTTATAACCTTTTAGTTACCTGCCTATAGGAATTTGAGATTTGTGCTTTCATATGCTTATCTATTACCATTCTACAGCTTTCAGCAACATGAGCGCTCTGTGGGATGGGATTTCACAGCCCAAGTACAAGTTATGTAGGAAACTATTTTATTGATTTTTTTTTTTTTGGGGGGGGTGCGGGGGCACTTTTGTTAATTTAGCGTTCTCTCATGCTGTTGCTGCTTTCCAGTCAACACTGCTCTATTTGTTTCTTATGTTGGTATCATGTCCCTCTTGTTTGTGTCCACTTCAGTCTTTTTAAGCAAAAGATTTTCTGGATCTTGGTTTTAAACGTCTTTTGAACCTCCTTTTGTTAAAATGTCTTTGCAGAGGAGGTGGTGGTGGGGAAATTTGTTGTTGTCACTTGACAGGGTTAGAGTAGACCTACATTTCAGAAAGCAACTGTAAACATTAGTTATGCATATAATAGCACACCTGACCATTTCTATTAGGGAACCTTAATGAAATGTCCCTTTCTGTCCCTAGATCAAAACCTCTTTTAGGAATATATCTTCAATTTGCAAGGACTGATTGGCTTTTCTTGTCAGACCGTATCAGCTAGTATGATGTTTGACATAACGTTATGATTTTTCATTAAACTTACTGGAGACCAAAGAAGAATATTTCTGCTATCCTAGGAATGTCAAAAACTTTCTAATCAGTACCTTAACTTCCAAATTTCCATATACTCGTGAGAGAAAGGTGAAGTTCACTGATAAGAATAAGCAATTGTTTCAGGAAGTTGTTTTGAATTCAAAACATACTGTGCTACAAGATGAACAATCATTACTAAATGTGGTTTTAAACTACACTGGTACTACACTTAGTTTTCAGAAAAGTAAGGTCCTGACTCACATACCTGTTAATGCGTCTTGTTCTGAAAGTGAAATATTTCTGGTTATGCACAGTCAGATTTATGATGCTCACTTTTTTTGTTACTTGTCAGGTTGGGGAAGACACTTTATTTTTGCACTTTTTAATGATAAAAATTATTCTGATATTTATTGTGTAATATCTGAGCAGTACAGCTTTCTGGAGATGCTGTTATTTAAACTGGACTGCACCAAAAGTGTTGAATTAGGTACAGGCTTGTTTACTGAATCTCTTGACTAATAGTTTATGAAGATCTGCTTAGTCTTGCTAATAAAATGTTTTTGTTTTTGAATTTAATCACGGCAATATCTTATCTCCACAGTAACAAGAAAACTAAATTTTGTTTCTAAAGAATGTGAGCTTAAAAAGGTCAAGTGCCTTTATTCATAAACCACTTTGTTACTTGGGAATAATTCATTCTGTAGTGTGGCTTTTTTTTTTTGTATAAATGAAATAGAGAAGACAACCTTTTCTTGGCTTTAGAAATCACTGTACTGACAGCTAAGTCTTGAAAAGAAAAACCTCTCCTCTCTCTCCAAACAAGAAGCATTTTAATAAACGAAGTTATTGTCTACTGGCATTATTGGACATGTGGTCAGTTGTCATGTTTGTATGACCAACTGATCAAAGTTTGAACTTCTGTCTAATTGTTCCCCGCTGTTAGGCTACCCTGTCATGATCAAGGCCTCAGCAGGTGGTGGTGGGAAAGGCATGAGAATCGCTTGGGATGATGAAGAGACCAGGTGAGATGCTGTCCAAAAGCTTGCCTTGATGAATGCTGCAGTTACCAAAGTCCTATTAAGCCACCGTGAGCTGACAGTTGAGCAGATATGAACTGTTAAACAGAAATTGGGTAGTACTTGTTTTTCTCCCATTTGTGTAATAAGTGGTAAATTTCGGTAGTTTGCGTGTGTGTAATTAAAATTAATTTTTGCATAAACCTTAAAACATAGTCCATTATTTTGAGTAAAGTCAAAAATAATAATAATTAAAAAAAAAAACCACAACCCTTGCATCTGCCTTTTTAGCCCACTGATAGACTGTAAATTTGCACTGTAAATAATATTTTGCTATGTGCCTTCCAGAATGCTGATGTACTAATTGTCTGTTAGGTAGAATGCTTATTGGCCCTGTTTTTCAAACATTAATGCAAACCATTAACTCTGTTAAAGTTGATGAGACTGATTATTCATGTGTGGAAACGGAGTTTCCAGAATGTGCTCTAATAGCATACTTCTGTGTTTAAAATACTTGCCTGTGCAAACTGTTGTGCTTTTGCCTGTTTGAAGCCGAGTATCTGTTTAAACAAATTTTCTTGTCTTTTAATGCTTGTCTGAATCGTGAATCCTTCAGGATACTACATTATTGACTGGAGATGTTTTACAATCCATTCTCCTCTGATATTCTGACAGTGAAGAGCCTGGTTTCAACCTCTTGTGTCACTATTACAAAACCAATCAACCAAAAAAAACCCCAACTGACATTGTATGAGTTTTCAAAGATCTGTAACAAAAAGCATATTTTAATTTAAAACTAAGTAACTTTCTCAATGTTTTCTACATGAAGGAGAGGGCAGTGCACGTGCTGGAATTAGCTCGGAATACAGCTCATGTTGTTGTTTAATTGTTAGTTACCTGTAAGATTTTCCTGATCTATTTTGTCCTCTGTATTAAATTGCTGTGTTTTTTTAGTCTTGCCTCAAAACCTGGAAACTGAAAGAACAAGAAAATGAGTACCTATCAGTTAAATTCTAGATTTAAAGAAAACATTCTGTGCCTTGCTATCTTTAGCCCAATCCTATTCAAATCTAAATAGGAAAACAAGGTTTTGCATTTTAGAATGAAAGATCTAGAATAACCTGCTTTTTTATGAAGATGCTTTGTTCCCATTGCTTTAGAATCCCAAATTACTGCCTTGATCTCATTCAGGCAGCAAGTACATCTGTTGGACTTAAAAGAAAGGCTTTCATTTCTCATTTTGCACAGAAACTGTCAAAGGAGTTTGATTAAAGTAACTGTTTAAAAATTGAAAACTTGGTCTAAAAATCGTAATTGCTCATTTGTTTCAAAGAAAAGTTGTGGCTGCTGTTTTCACCATGGTCACCTGACAAAATTGATTGATATAGAAACCAACTAAGGATGTTTTTTTGTGCATTTAACATTAATTTAGTTATATTACTTTGACCCAGTGATATTAGTGATGCTTGCCTTCTTTGTGGAAAGCCTTTAGAATACTATTCAGCTTCTTAATATTTGCCAGTGGTGTCCTTCTAACCTATTTGTTAGCTACATTAGCCTTGTCTTTACAGTATAATTTTATAGAGTTAGTGATCCTAAATCAAGAAGAAATGCCTTTTTTTAGTAGTTATATGTGGGCACCAATGAAGCTAAGACGTATTTGACAAAATACTTGTTGCAGAATGGGAAGTGAGATTAAAAGAAGTGAAGATAAAAAAAGATTTACTTTGCTTTGAAGTGTGAAATAGAGGATTTAGGTTTCTCTTGCAGTCTGTCTGGAAGAAATAAATACAAGGTTGTAAATGATTTGTTGTACGTGTCTGTTAATTGCATTATAGAACTAAGGTTTTTCTGTTTTATGTGACTGAAGGTCTGATTTTTTTTTTGAAGGTGACTCAACTTGTTAGTGACAAAACAATGTATATGATAGTTGTAATATCTTATAAAAATTTGCTGACATCACGTGTTTTCTTGTTGAATCCAAATCCACGTAATCTTAAAAATTGATTTTCAGCTACTGGCAGACTGAGGAACCAATATCTGAATCACCTTTTGTATTTCTGGGTTCATACAGCTGAGATGATTGTGAAGAACTGTTGATAGTATTTTGATGTGAAAACTTGCTTTGGCATTGACATATGATATTAATTCTAAGCGCTATTTGAGAGGGGGGAAAAAAAGTCTTATAAAACTCATGTTGTTTGGAACATGCTTTTGGATTTTCAGGAAAGCTGAGAAGTTTAGCCGTTTAAGATGAGGATACATAATATTAAAAGAAAGTTTAAGTAATGTATTATCATAGAATATCCTGAGTCGGAAGGGACCCACAAGGATCATCGAGTCCAACTCTGATGTGACATGGAAATGTTTGTATTGTGTGATATGGCATGGAAATAACCACTGGAAATGGAAAAGACCCATCTGATTGACTGAACTCCTGCTGTTACAGAATTATTTGCTATAGTAACTTACTAGTGCTTCACCTTTCACATCTTTCACATCTCTTACATAGCCCAGACAATTAACAGTGTTAGATTCCTCTAGCTATTATGATATTCCAGTTCTTATGTCTAAGATTTCTGCCATTTTCACCTAATATTTCTAAATTGAAGGCACTAGAATACTGTTTCACCACTGTTTTAACTTTTTTTCTTGAAATATCTCTTCATGAGCATGTGACTGTGGAAGGGCTGCAATGTTCCCCTCTCCCTCTTTGGGTATGGTTGCCTTTATATTTCTTCAGATATGAATCCCTTCTAAATCTCACTTATGTTGCTTTTCTTCTAAATTTGGGTCAAGTGCTAGTGTGAAATTTTGTGTGCAGTTCAAGCCACTAATCCAGATCTGAAAAGTCTCCCATAGAGGAGGGAGCCAACTAGCTCCCTGAGTAACTCAGTTTACTCTTAAAATCAAGGGTGGCAACTCTGCTGACCTTTTTTCTCATTAAACCAAAAACTCTGAGCTCAACTATTTCATGATTGCTGTGGCCAGGACAGCCACCTACCATTGCAGCTTCCACAAGGCCTTCCCTATTCTCAAACAGCAGATCTAGGAGGGCAGCTTTCCTTGTTGGCTTTCATAAATGCTTGTGTCAGGAAATTATCTTCAGCATGCTTTATGAATTTCCCAGACTTGTTTGTCAGTATGATATTCACGGTTTGTCTGGGAAGTTGGTCTCCCATAAAGATGAGGGCAACTGATCCAGAGATTTATCCTAGGTGCCTGTAGAGTAGCTCATCCACGCTGTTGTCCTGGGTGGGCTGCCAGTTGGCCAGTAGTAGCCACCCCTAATGGTATGTGCTTTGTTCTGTGTCCCCTTAATCTTCACCTGGAGGTTCATCATCCAAGCAAGGGCTGTGTGATCTGGTCTCTCCCTTACATACAGTATGACACCTCCAGCTTGCCTGCCATGCCTCTTTTTCTTGAACGGCCGATAGGCCTCCATCCCAGCACTCTGGTCATGGGACTCATCCCACCAAGTCTCACTAATAGCAGTGACATCATAGCTCAGGGAATGAACCAAAACTTCCTCCTGTTTGTTCTTCATACTGTGTGTATTGGTACACAAGCATTTCAGATGTATTCCTGAACCCTTATCACTCCCTAGAGCGGCGTAGATGCTCCCATTAGCCTTGCCACCCTCAGGCAGTGTCATCGCTTGGCTTAACCTCAGTGTTGCTAGTGGCGTCTCCTCCCACACTGATCCTAGTTTAAAGCTCTCAATCAGTCTTGCCAGGTTATGAGCCAATGAATGTTTCTTCTATCAAGATGGGAATATCCTGTCAGGCTCCAGCAGATCTCTCTCAAAGACTCCTCCTTAACTATAAAACCCAACACTCTGGTGGAGGCACCAGTCTTAGAACCAGGCATTGATGACCTAGGCTTGCTTGTTTCTTTCCATGTCTCTCCCCGCTATTGGTAGGATTGAGGAAAAGACTCAATTATAGCCATCTTCCCAGGCTCGTGAATTCCCGTTTGATTTTAGGCTTGTTGTTGCAATATTGTAGGTACTTACATGATGAGCGGGAGTGGGTAATAAGCTGAAGGCTGTACTAAGCTCATAAACTTGCTGTTGACATAACTGATCCTAGCCCCATGTAGGCAACATGAAGTTCAGTACAGAGTACAACAAGGCAGGGGTAGGGGGGTCTGGGAGTCTAGAAATTTTCTCTATTGCTTCTTCCTTGGTCTTCCTTGGTTGTGGGGAAACTGAAGGCTCTCTTGCTTTCAGTATGCTTGTAACACCTGCACATATAATAAGTCTGTGGGTTTCATGACTTCAAACGGTCTGCTGCAAACTTTAAAAGGGATTTCACTTGAGGGCCCTATTCTCTCTGAAGATCAGATTTTAATTTTGGGGGAAGATTGTGATGGATCTGCAAACAAAGGTACTTACTAGCTTGTAGGTTTAGGATCAGAGGTCACTATATAGGAACTACTGGTCCTCATTTTAAACTCCATATATTTATAAATAGAAATTAGTTTTTCTAGTTAATAGTTGCAGCTGCAAACAGCTTTCTTTGGAAATTGGCACTAAATTATCTTCTAGCAATTCTTTTCTGAAGAATTTGGAGCTTTGTGCCCTCCTCTTTATAAAATTATCAATTTTATTACCCTTCCAAAGCAGTGCATTTAGTCTGTCAGACTGTAAAAGTGGGAATGTATGGGTTCAGCCTCCCAGAGCATATGTGGTCTGTACAGGAGACGTATGGGCTGTTGAACTATTCAGGTAAAGGGAAGGAGTGAGACTGGATGAGTGAAGAACAATGGTTCCTAAAAAAATTTTTTTAAACACAGGTTTTTATGCCAGCTGCATGTATAAACATTTATGTAAAATGCTGTGATCAGATCAATTTTATTTTAAATTTGGAGTTGAGCTGAAGCAATGGATTATTGTTTTTTTGTGTAAACTCAGAGAACATTTGAATATTTTTTGGTCGCTTAACTTAGCAGTCATATTTTTAGAAGGATTCAATTGTACTAATGATTATAAAACATCTGTTTTTAACTATGTCCTTTCTAATTCTAGCCTCAACAAGAGAAGACTACTTTCTTTTACTATTTCCTGATATTGGAAACTGAAATATTACATAATGATGGCAGTCTTTTATTAGTGTCTGTCTGCCTTCAAAAAAGTGGTTGTTTTAATTAAAGCAGTGATGCCGATCTTGGAGCTGGAGGCAAAAAGTTGGCACGGACTATCCCACTTCAGAAAACCACAAGAAAGCATGTGGCAAGATCAATAAATGCTTTTGTATGGCTTATACTTCAGTGTGAATAAATGTACTATAGGATGAGAGGAGAACCTTTAAAGACATCCTGTTCTTCCCCTTATAGAATCATTTATGTTTGAAAGGACCTGGAGAAATTATCTCATCGAGCTTCTTGCTCAGAACTGGGTCAGCACTGAATTTGAAGTAGGTTGCTTAGAGAGTTGTCTAGTTGGGTCTTGCAGACCTCCAAGGCATGAGTTTTCACAACCTCTCCAAAGAGCCTGCCATGCTGATTGGTTCTTTCCAGCCATTTTTTCCATTATATCCAGCTGGAAACTCCTCATTTCAGTTCATGATCATTTTGTCTTTTCTCCTGTGTACTTCAATAAAGAGCACAGCTCCTTTGTCTTAGTAAGCTACACTTGAAGTACTGGGAGGCTGCTTTTAGCTTCCCCTGAAGCCTTGTTGTTGTCCAGGTCCAAACATGCCTCATCCAGTGAGCCTGTCCTAGTGTACTCCAACCATTGTATTTGCTCTCCATTGACCTCAGCTCAGCATATTGAAATCATTTTAGTACTAGGAGGTCCAAAACTGGATGCAGTATTTCAAATGTGGTCTAACATGTACCGAGTAAAAGGGAATAATTACAGAGTAATTACAGTAGAACAGTTGCTCTACTGGCTGTGCTATGGGGATTAGTCTGTGCTAGGTACAGGACCCTACATTTGTTTTTGTGGGACTTTTTAAGATACCTGTAAGCCCCCTTCTCCAGCCTGTCTAGATCTCTTTGAAATGCAGCCTTGCCCTTGAGTATGTTGATGCCCTCAGTTTAGTGTTGCCCATGTATTGGTGGTGGTGCATCTCAGGTCAATGATAATGAGGTTAAACTGGTTCCAAAGTAAATTCCTGGGAAAATTCCTTTGTATTGGATTCCAAGTAGATTATGAGCCCACTAACTTTGAGCCTAAGACTCTAGCCAGTTTTTCACATATCTAGTTGTGCACATATGTAGACCATAACATCCTGCCTTGGAAACAATGGTACTATGAGAGACCACCAAGGCCTGGCTAAAACTGAAGCAGATATCCACTGTTCTCCTGTAATTAGTAGATATAGTCATAAAAGATGATCAGATGGGTAAATCTAATCAGTTACGGATCTCTTTCATGTGTCTTTTAGGAAAGCTTGCTCAATTACTTCTCCAAGGAATTAAAGTAAGGTGGACCAGATAGTAGTTCTGATTCTTTCATGCCCTTCTCAAACCTTGGTACAATGTTTGTCTTTCTCCAGGCATTGGGGATCTTTCCTGATCTCCAAAGCCTTTCAGAGATGACAGAGCAGCCTCACAATTACATATGCTACCTATCTTACATTTGGTCTTATGGTCTTGTGGGGGTCAGTTTCTCAAGAGATCCTCGATTCCATCCTCTTCCATTTCATTACCGGTAATTCATCTTCTTGAGTCCATTTGTGTTGAGAAGTTGACCCCAACATCCATCAGAAATGTCTGTTTGCTTGTGGTCTTCTATGTTGCTCTTCCAACACATCAGGGAAGTTATAAATAAAATAATAATAACAGAAAATGTACTGGAGACTTTGTTGTGTGAAGCATGAGCACAAACTTGCACTGCAGAATTCCTCTTACTGGCCATCTCCTTGATCCAAACCCTCTAGCTCTCATCCTCTTGCCTTCTATTTCCTAAGAGATCCCTGTATTTGGTCTGCCCTTTTGCAAAAAGGACATCCCTATTCTTATGCCCCTCCTGAAGAGTGGGTAACTGTTCATTGCAACAGTACAGGTATATGACCTGTCTCACGTAGTGTGGTGGTTTTACTTGGGTGGGCGGCCGAGCTCCACCACAACCACTCTCTCACTTCCCTTCCTCAAAGAGGAACGGGGAGAAAATATGATGAAAAGGGCTCAAGGGTTGAGATAAGGACGAGGAGATGGTGCAGTAATTATTGTGACGGGCAAAACAGACTCAGCATAGGGAGATAGTAAGATTTATTACCTATTACTAACAAGCTAGAGAAGTGAGAAACAGTTGAAAGAAACCAAAAGCACCTTCCCCCCCCCATCCACCCTCTGCCACCTCCTCCCCTGAGTGGCACGGGGGAATGGGGGTTATGGTCAGTCTGTAGCGCTTCTTCTCTGCTGCTCCTTCTCGGTCACTCTCGTCCCCTGTGCTGTGGGGTCCCTCCCACGGGATGCAGTCCTTGCTGAACTGATCCGGCGTGGGCTGCCCACAGGCAGCAGCTCTTCAAGAACTGCTCCAGATATGGGTCCGTACCACGGGGTCCATCCCTCAGGAGCAAACTGCTCCAACCTGGATCCCCAACAGGCAGCAGCTCCTGCCAGGTCACCTGCTCCTGCGTGGGCTCCTCTCCACGGGCTACAGGTCCAGCCCGGAATCTGCTCCAGCAGGGGTCTTCCACAGGCCGCAGCCTCTGTTGGTGCAGGTCCGCCTGCTTCACCGTGGTCTCCTCCATGGGCTGCAGGGGGACAGCCTGCTTCACCATGGTCCTCACCACAGGCAGCAGGGAACTTCTGCTCTGGCGTCTGGAGCACTTCTCTCCCTCCTTCTTCACTGACCCTGGCACCTGCAAGGCTGTTCCACACTCCTTTCACTCTCCCAGCTGCTGTGTGGTGCAGTGTTTTTTTTTTTCCCTGTCTTAAATATGCTCTCATAGAGACGCAAAACACCATCACTTACTGGCTCAGCTCTGGTCAGCAGTGGGGCCCTTACCAAACATGGGGCAGCTTCTAGATCCTTCTCACAGAAGCCACCCCTATGGCCCCCTGCTACCAAAACCTTGCCACATAAACCCACTACACATAGCCAGTTATTCTAAGTGTGTCACAAGTTCCCTTCCACTTCCATTCTGGGGCTTGTGTGGCCAGGAAAGTGAAAGTTTTGGACTTGATCACGCACGTCAGTCTCTGTCACATGTCATATGCCACTTAAAGAACTCGTAGAAAAATTCTGTGGAGCCTTTAGTTCCCCGTATTATGGTACATTTCACCCCACTGAAAACTGTACATGAAGTTGTTTGCAAGCAGTTATGTACCATATGAATAATCTTTCTGCCAGGAAAAGTAAAGTTGATGAATGTAATATTTTATAATCTTTATTTGTTTGAGTAATTATATATGTAAAAGAAAAGAAAGCAGAGGAAAGTGTTTGGAATGCATGCAGTATAAAACAATTCTACTTTAACATGAGGAAAAAGTAGTAGTACAGCTGCATGTTCTATGAAGTGAATTATTGCATCTTCAGGTTATGTGTTCAGTCATTGAATTTGCAAAATATGCAATACTGTATCTGCAGTTTTTTCATCTAATTGAACTACAGCTAACGCCTGCCATTCATTCTTGAGTGCTAAGAGGGCTGTATACTTTAAAGAGTGGTGAGCTTCACTTTTACTTCTATATAACATGTACTTCGTCAGTATTTTTGTTTACCCTTGATTACTGTGTTACTTCCAGAGAAGAAAATGACAGCAAAGTTATACGAATAATTTTTGTAAATGCCCAGACTTTTTAAACAATTTGAAATCCTTTGCACTTGTTTTCTATGTAATTGAAGAAAATCAAGACATTTGTTAAAAAATCAAATGCAAATGGTAAAAACTTGTTTTTTGGATGTGTGTTAATTGGTTGAAAACTGAAAGATAACTTTACTGAATAAATATTTCTTCTCCTTGTATGATTCAGAATTTATCTTTTAAAATAAAGATTGTTCTTTTTGTTTTGGTTATTTAAGGGAAGGTTTCAGGTTTTCATCTCAAGAAGCTGCTTCAAGTTTTGGTGATGATCGCTTACTGATAGAAAAGTTCATTGATAACCCTCGCCACATAGAAATCCAGGTTTGTACTATTATTATTACTTAGTTAAAAAGATTCAAACTGCTAAACCAATCAAAGTTCATGAAGTGCACATTACAAGCAAGAAGGAAGACAATGTGGCCTATGTATTGCATCCCAGGTTCCTCCTTTAGCAGAGCTCTTTAGGGTGTCATCACATCTGTTGTGATAAAAACCTTGAGTATAGTGTTTCCTTGGGTTCCTTAAGCTCAGTATGTATAAACAGGTGAACAAAACATCTCAAAACATAATTCTCGCAATTCTTGCTCTTCTCTGAGGATGGGATAAGAGGTGTTTCTGTTTATGACTCAGTCTTAAAAATTGTCCTACTCCAACTTTCCTTCTGTGTTTTAACTAAACATAAAACAGTGTTGGGATGTTCTTTGGGATAGAGGGTCCTGAACCATCATCAAAACTGAGTTGTTCATTTTTACGTTGATGTATGTAAAGATGTAGTCTCATTGTTCACTGTGTGAAAATAGGAAAGACTTCAGGACAGCTGTGTAGCAAAATACTTATTTCAGTATTTGGGCTTGTTCTGCTGCTCAAGTGGACTGACATAGAACTGTTCTGGTGAGTACAGTCAGTATCACAGGCAAGTTTTACTGAGTCCTTTTATAAGAGTCTCTACCAAACTTAAAATTTTAAAGTAAAACCGGTATCTCAGTTATAGAACAGTATCAAAAACATTACAGAAATATATCAGTTTTTCTAATGTGATTTTTCTGTTTTCTGATTTCCTTTAGGCCTTCAACTAAGACTAAGAAAATCACAACCCTTTATTTATTTCTCACAAATGATTAAAAACAGAACTTCATGTCCTAAAATGATAGTAAAATATTCACATTTAGAACTGCAATTTTAAAATAATAGTCTTCGTGCTAAGAGATAGATGATTGGTTTAATACTAATGATATCAAATATTTGTCATGAATTCAGGTCAAACAACTGCAATATAAGTAGACTTTTCAAAACATAGAGATCAGGAACAAATAATTCAGTTTTTCTAATTAAACAATTTAAAGAATTGCAGTGATCTTTAGATTTTTTTTAATTTAGAGGTGATTTTCTTGAGTAGCCCTTTTTTTTTTCTTATGAAAGACAAGTTCAGTGATTGTGTTGCATTTTATTTTAGAGGAGGAGAGAAATGTGTTTGTAAGTAACTAACATATAGTTTAAGAGACTGTAGTGTCCTTCTACCCTTAGTCTAGTACTTGATGGGCTTGATTAAGTGTTAGGGAATATTGTTTCAAACACTAGGCTAAAAAAGGCCTATGTTCTTGTGTTTTCCTGTGTCTTGGACCATTGCTCAAACTGCATGGCTATCATACACAGTGCAGCCTTCCTGTTTTTATTCTCTACCCTTTCTTTAGCAGGAAGACGATGAACCATACTCAGTTAATTGAAAAAAATGATTGTAGGCATCTGTCCTGAGGGCTGAAGTTTGAACTCTGGATCCTGATTCCAGTGCTTGAGCACAGCAGAGGATGTAGGAGTTCAAGCGCTATTATGCTTAACATTTTTCTTGCAAGTTGTAGGTGTTTTTGTCTGTATTTTGGTTTCGTATCTGATGTCTAATGCTGTCTGAACTCAGCAGGATGTGTGTCCCATTTTGGGCATGGTTGTTCAAAATCAGATATATTCTCCCTACCTTCTGGATTATGAAAATTTTTATCTTTTGTTGGATCTAGCATTGAGCAAGATCTGCTAATGGAAAACAAGATTTGTTTTCTTTGGACAGATTCTTCAACAAAATTATGATCTTAAAATTTGGGATGTATTTGATCTTATGTAGGCAACTAAATTGTGTCTGTCAATAGGCTTAAAATAGTCTATCTTGACAAGAAATTCATAAGCAGTATGTCAGTTTCTGCAAAAGAAATTTTACTTATTCTTGTCCAAACATAAACTCGAAGTTGTAGTGTTTTTTTTTTACAGTGAGAGCTTGATTTTTTTTTGACAGTAGTCAATAACTGGATGAAACAGCAAATTTGATAGTGTAGGATGATTTGTGTGAGAGAAATATTCAGCGTTTTTTACCCTGTCAGATATGTGCCCACTCAAACTAGATAGACTTCTTTTTTTTTTTTTCCCCTGTTTCAATTTAGAACTTGTCTATGTGTAGGATAACTTACGGCATATGTGAAATGAAGAAACAATCTTTAAAAATGAAATTTAAACCTTAACCTATTCTCTTCTGAAGGCCAAGGGAAGACATATAGTAAACATTTAGTTTCAGTGCTAACCTTCATTGCAAAAGAGCTCGGATCACTAGACGTTCCTGTACTCTCTTGGTAGGACCAATAATTTTTTTACCTGCATCTTTCTTTATTTTTTTATACACGGCTCACTATACCTTAATATTCTATTTCTCTTGGTCCTTGAAGACTTGGGTTAAAATTGCTGTATGCTATATAAAAATCCAGTCAGGCTACCAGCGGTAGTGGAAGAAAAGTCTCTTCAGGGAGATTGAAAATAAATTTGGAATTAATTTAGAGACTGAAATAAATTTGGTTTATGTTTATTTTTGAGATCAGGCTTCAAGGGACTGTTCAAAATGCAGTAGAACTGAAACAAGTGTGTTCAGGTGCTCAAAAGTTGTCTTGAATAGAAATGTTCTAAAATGTGTGCTTTGGCTTGGGATTTTTTTTGTCATCTTAAAGTTAACCTTTTGTTCTAATCTAGTTGTCTAAGACACCTCTTAGTTCAGTGGAAAGAGGTATGTACTTCCTGAGAGTCAGTCCCACTGTCCTAGAGAATTTGGGATGCTTCATTTTCCGAAGGTGCCCTTTTTTTCTGCATTGTTTAGAGAGAGCTTCAGCAATTTCCTACAGACTCTCTGATGACTTAAGTTAGATAAAATTTGATTCTTCCATACTTTCGTCAGCTGGGGCCAGATTTTGCATTCTGTCTTGGTTCCTTTAGTTTTAAAAAGATTATTACCTTAAAATTAGCACTGTAGTTAAGAACAACCAAATATTTTCACCTATATTAAACAATATAGCTATGCCATTTATAATTTATGGCACATAAATTTTTATTATAACTATACAATGAGTGTTGTTTTCCTGACACAAACACTTTGATGGTACCTTGTAACAATATCATGGTGTATCATTTTAACTTCGTGTTCTAATCAGCTTTAGGACATTGACCTTGGTTCATTTTCAAGCTACTAAATATACAAACAATTTGAGACCAGATGCCAAATATTTATTACGTTAGCAGTAACTTTTAAACAGAACTTTTTTTTAACATTCTCATATAGCTCCAAAGGATTGGTGCTTAAAATTGTTAAATAAGGGGTTTCCTGCGTCTAGCTATAAAACAATCACTTTGTAAAACATGAGAAAAGACTAAAACAATTAACAGGAAAAAAGAGTCCAAATAGACTTTATGCTTGAACTGATTTGAAGTCTTGTTCTCCTGAAATATCTGACATAAAGGATTTGAGTTTAAAGTAAGAGTACTTGTGATATCTAATTATTACTTGGCTAAATAGCAGACCTGTAACTGGACATAAAATTTAGCTGAATCATATAGAAGCGGTTGTGATAAATCATATTTAATTATTTTAGTGTGTAGATGTGGATAACATATACTTCTGTTCTAATTGTCCCACAAAACAGAATATTCTTGTATAAGAATATTAAGATATTTAGCAAAATGCCTGCATTTTTAGAGAGACATATACTGGATTTTAACTTCATCTCAGAGATTGATTTGAATGTTCTGTAAATGTCTTCTGAAATATAATTGATTTATGAAATAACTATCTTTTATTTCAGATAATATAAGCAATGAACCCAAAATGGAGTTAAAAGCCTAACTAACTAGTTGTTACATATTAGTCTGTTCATAATTACATCTTCATAGTAAATACCCACATCTGTCTCTTTTTGGGCCATATTGCCTGTGAATGCAATAATACAAATTTTTAAGATACAGGTTGCAGAAATTAAGAAGAATGCAAGAAATGTCCTGGAAAAAAAAAAAAAAGATGGCCTGAAAAATATTTTATTATATTTGGGGAGGGAGAGAAGAAACACAGAAACTTATTTTTGTTGAAATATTCCAGGACTTCTCTAGTTTGCTTGTTTTGTGAGGCTGAATTCTGTGGGAAGTTGTAGGCTTTGTAATGAAGCAGAACTGCCCACAGGGAATCATCCTATTTACAGGACAGTGATTTTCCAGCCAAGTACCATGCTATGCCCTAGATGCACTGTTTTAATAATAATAAAAAAATTCATCTCCCAAATGAGTTTATGTTGAACTCCATGGTGTTTAGTTCTGGACTGGGTGATTTAGGACTAGGGTGGGAAGTTGGTTTAGATGCTGTTGGGTTTTCTTTTGCTTTGTATAGGGGAACCTGTTACAGAATCTAGCAGTTCAGTTGACTCAAGTTCTCTGGTGCTGCCTGCTGCTAAACCTTCTGTGGGACAGGGAAGAGGGTTTTGGGACAAGCTGTAGTTTTGGAAATCCCTTGGTGTCATTCTTGTAGAGCTCTTTTACAAGGATTTTTCCTCTAGAAAGTTCCATAAACTTACGGTAGCTCAATAAAATTTGTGAGGAAAAGATAAGTCCGATCCCTCAGAGTGCAGAGCGCTCTGGGTCTGATGCTGCACAGTGCACAAGTCATCTTCATGAGATCAGCGCCTCATTTCCAGTCGCATCTACCCAGATTATTCACGCATCAGGAAACATTGGTGTCATAGATGCAGGAATTCATCTTGCTTAGTGCCCTACTCGCTCGGTGGTGCTAAAAGGAATAATAAATAATACAGATTCTTTGTCACAAATGTAAGCAGATATGGTTGAGTTCACACAGTTTGAGGAAGATTGTCTCCATTTTTTTCATCTTGTTTGTTTTCAGTGTAGAACTACACTGTTAAAGAATGAAGCATGAATATTGGCACAGGTTCCCGCAGATCAGAGCAGGAAGATAGATGGAAGAAAATGGATTAGAGGGAAAAATTTATAAGGAAGAAGGGAGCAGGTGTGGTCTGCAAGGAAAGAAATTGTTCCAAGAATAAGTACATAGAGTATAACATCACAAGATCGGAAGAAGTCTACTTGAATCCTCAAATCCAGTCTCCTGCTATTGAAAATGACTGTACCGTACAGAAGAATTTATAAAGTTCCTTTTCTTACTTTTCCTTACAGTTTGAACTTGCAGAATCAGTTCTGCTACACTTAACTTGTGTTTTTTCTAACGTGTAATTTAGGTAGTTGGATCTAGATGTTTGTATGTTTAACTCTTTCGTGGTCTGAAGCTGCAGCCAAGAGCTGTAGTTGACTCCTGACTTTTGAGGAAATCCTTGAAACTCCTACCTTGCAAGTGTTGGGGAAGTAGCAAGTTTTATTCTCTCTGACAAAAGATTTCAAAGTTTCTTCCTCGTTAAACACAGGATGCTCAGCCTGCTAAGAAAAACCCATTAGCTGTTGTTTCTGAAAGCTTTTGTCTGACAAAAAATAATGCTTAACAACATGCTTCTTAGTATTTCATTATGCAGTACAATTTTAGAGGCTTGAAAATACATTTTTTTTCTTGTTTCAGTCTTTTGATTTTTTTTTTCCCTTTTGAACTTCTTGGGGGCTTCTCATAAGAAGTGAGTGCTCTTTGCCATATACAGACTGTAGAGAGGCTTTAAAATAATCCTGTTTAGAGTTTGAAGTAGCATTCAACTAATATTTCATATATAATTAATTTTCTATACTAGCGTTTTTCACCAATCTTCATTTCTAGATTGGAACAAAAATAGAGTAACTGAATGCTATAGAATAGTAGTATAATGTCAAAAGGTGGTATGTATGCATCTGTTGGTTAATAGCAGCATGTTATTGTTTCAGGTGTTGGCAGATAAACATGGCAATGCCTTGTGGTTGAATGAAAGAGAGTGCTCTATTCAAAGAAGAAACCAAAAAGTTGTGGAGGAAGCACCAAGGTACGTATACTGGACTCTATACAGCTTCATAGTTACTGAAAACATTTTCAGAAAGCTCCTGGTTTTATTATACAATTACAAGCCAAGTTTATTCTTTTAAAAAAATGCCAAGAAAATAAATGGTATGTTTTAGTATGTTACAGTCATTTGAATGTAATGCAGCTTTAATGTGCTTTAGAGAGTGGTTTGACCTTGCTTCATTCAGTCATTCTGTAAGAAGAAAAATGGTGATTTATTAGACATATTTTTTTTCATGATCTTGTATAAAATAGAAGTGGATCTTACCAATCAAATATACGGAGTATATGAGATGGCTTGCTTATTACATCTGAGATAGTTTTGTTTTACGTTGCTATTCAGCTTTTGGATTTAAGAGTCAAATAAAAAAATGAAATAAATACCTTTAGGAATGGTTAACTGGTATTTGACTGTTACAGTAATTTTCAGAGGGCCAGATAACGCAGTTTATTTCTATTTTGAATTGAATATTAAGTTCTAAATACTCTGCACCACTTCTAGTGCCATTCATGGTAGTGAGCTATGGATGTAGGTGTCCAGTAATGCTTAAATAGCTCTTGTTGTTTCCTGTAGTGCTTGTGGATTTCTCAGAAGCATTATGTCTAGGAATCTGACTGTGTTGTTGTTTGGGTAATATGAAGGCTTCATGTCACAATGTAATACCTGTGTGTATATATGCGTACCCAAGCACTTGAGAGGAGAGTCTTTTGCCTCAGCAGTACCTATTGGTTGCTGCCTGCCACTATTGCCTGCTCATACTCCATGCCTGTGGTGAATTAAAAGGAGTGATACGTCTTTCTGTCACCAGCCAACCGTGATTAGAGTGTTTCTTTCATCAGAAATATCAGCCTTTTAACTTACTTGGGCTTCTCTGTTGGAGTTGCCAATAAGTCTTTTCATCCCTTCCTATAACTCTACAAAAGAGTGGGGGCAAGCCAATAGCTTCCAAAATTTGGCATGAAAATTCGTCTTTCTCATTGCTGCTGAATGTTTTAGACTTTGCCAGCCCCTTATTGGAAGCCTTATCTGACTTACAGCTGCTTGCAGTTGACTGCAGAATCCATTTATTTACGAACAATTCCAAGAGCATTGCAGATACGCAAGGCAGTAACTTCTGTCAGACACTGTAGAGACCCTAAAGCCTTCAGTTAAACCTTCCAGGTAATGACACAACTTCTCTTGTACAACTGGGTGGAGGAAGTACGCTGTCCTCACTACTATTTTTTTTTCCTCCTACTTTGTGTGGTAGCTGCTATTAAGAATGTGGAGCTAAGTTGAAGCCCTTCCCCCCCCCCCCCCCCCCCCCCCCCGCATGATGCTGAGGAGATGGGAATATTGTAGGCTAAGATGTTTATTTTTATTTTGTATGATTTAGGGCTTTTGACGCTGGCCTCTTCTCAGACCTCTTTTGATTCACTTCCTGCCAATAGTGTCTTTTTCTGAAGTGCCCAGCTGCTGATTTCGACAGACTGATTGTTGGGGTTCATTTAGCTTTGAAAATAATCTTTATGATTTTGCTAAACAAAGCTAAGTCTGCAGCTCTTGAACTTGTCTTATTGGGATCATCTCATGTTTGAATCTGAGGTTTTCATAGGGAAGTTCTGTCTTGTTTTAAAAAACAAAACAACAAAATACTCCTTTTTTGAGGAGAGAAAGCTCTTTAGTTCACAACCTGATGAGCTTACTGTATTCAAGGGATTCATGGTGGGTCAATCCCTTGTTCTCAGACAGGAGACCAACAGGCCTTGCTCTTTCTCTTTTACCATATTCAGTTGTCCTACTCTGTTCCAGGAAGCATGGACAGTAAGAGCATCACCAGTTTTTTAGTTAGCGCTGGTTGTAGGCTTCTCAGCATTCTTTGGGAGCTGGGCAAAACTTCTGGTGCCTTGCAATAGTTTTGTCTTTGCCTCTAGCTTCAAACCTTTTGGGAAGATGCTGTTGACTTTTCATGTCATCAGACAGGTTGAAATTTAAACAGATGAGCAACGTTTAATTGTTGTTCCTTAGTTCAGTTTTTGTTCCTGCTCTGCCCAAACTCTCTCTGTTCATTTTCAGAGAGAGTTGCTAAGAGGCAGTGTACTTTGGCAAGATAGAAAAAGACAACACCCTAGCATTTTGTCTGGTAGAGCAATTACGAAGGGAGTCTTCGCCATGTGGAGAAACAATGCTCATAAAGCTTATGAGAAAATCCACTGATCCCTTACGATCAATCTAAAATAAATTGATCAACGGAATGTAAATGTTCAAGAAACTTAGTTGACTTCCTGTTGTATAACTGGAGCTCAAAGGATCGTTCTTAACCTTCACTTTGATGAGAGCAGGTGTCCTTTCTAACCATTTCAGGACCTGATAAAAGCTTTTTATCTTTTGCCTCACCGCTTGGGTGAAGGAATGCCCAGCTGTTCAGAAGCACTTGGCTATCTGTTTCTTTGATGTCCAAAGTTAGATTTTAACCATTTTTTTCTATTTTTGAGTTCAGATTGGCTATTCACTCAGCTATCATTACTTGAATATGTTGATGACTTTCTTCCAAAGTATCTTGAATGGCGTTATGGAGAAGTGCCACGTGAAGGCCCTTCCACTCACTGTGATCATCCAGCTGTGGTAGTAAAAGAGATCAAACATTTGATCCCCCATGGACTGCCATTTAAGTATCATATCTCAAAATGCTTAACGTAGGGACACTCAGACACTGGGTGTAACCTTCTCTCTACATTTTCAGAACTTTACTGTTCAAGTAATGGTGGAACAGCACCCTGCCGTTGTGTTGTCTGCTGTTGTGTAAGATCTGCATTATCCTTCACCATGAGCAAATTCTCAAAACTTGCCAGCTGCCTACTAATTCTCCATGGCTGTCTCTACTTTGGAGATTTGAGGTGATGCCATGTCCTTTGGTTTGAATCTTAGTAGACAAGACCTTCAGAATTAAGCTATTCTTATGACACGCTCTCAACTATTTACCAATTTCCCTGAGTTTAATCTCAGGCAGGAAATAATTTTCTTAGTATGTTTTTTTTCTTTTCTTCCTAGCCATATACGTTCAGAGTTGTGGTTGACTTAGCTATCACAGACATTAGTTTTGCACTGTCTTTTTAGATTGAAGGATGTTCTTTCAATTTCAGTTCAAAGAACAAAAATGTTTTTTTTTTTTATTATTATTTCTGCCTGTGACAGAAAGATCTAAGAGAGAGATTTCAAAAGGGAGGTTATTTTACCAGTAAGTGACTGCGTTGGAATGCAAGTAAAACAGTTAAACTCTTCTTGTGACCTTTTTGGCATGCACCATTGTTAGCTTCTCTGAGGAATGTTTCTGTCCCTGGAAGGTGCACAGACAGCAACTTCTTTCACTTTATGCAAGCACTAAGCTTTCTCCGTGAAGCCAAGTTACTTCAGGATCATATTCCAGATTAACTGCCAAGGTGCTATGTGAAGTCACCAACAAGTCGAATGAGTGTATATAGACAAGAACTTAGTGAAAAGTATGTCATTGCTCTATACTGTGTATACAAGCTCTCCTTAGAGTTGTGCTCCATGCATATGTGCCAGAACCACATTTCCTGTCACTCCGTCCAGAAACCCTTGAAGGATTCTGGGCTAAGGGAAGCTGTGAGCCTGTTCTGTTTGTGTCTCTGTACATGATTCATAGGTTAGCGCAATTTAGATGTGGGGGTAAAGCTGTTTTTCAAACATGCCTGTAGTGCGGTAGTATGCATAGGTATCTCAAGGAACGATTACTGTAGATAAGTAATTAGTTGGACATGCTGCTTGTTTAAAATATTTCCTAAGAGTGGGTAAGCTGATCTTGAAATGTAGAAAATGCAGATACTGTTATCTCCCAGCATAGTCATATCTTCAGAAGAAGTGTAAAGTGAATTTTCATTGTTTGTTTTGGGTGTATTTTTTTGTCTAAGCCGAGCAGTAAATTTCCACTGACAATGCAATTGTAGTTTGCAAAATACTTGGCTTTTTCTGAGTGAAGGTGATAAAGATATTTTGGGAAACAGTATCAGATGAACTGGAGGTGGAGAGGTAACATTTTGCCCATGTGGTCACCTCTCTGGATGTAGAAACAATAGAACAAAACAACTGGATTGTCTTTGATCAACTTTACAATCACTTGAAGAAGGTCTTGTGAGTGAAATGTCAGGTCTGATCTTATTTGGTCTTTCTGGTGCTTTTATCTTGTGAATCCTTTTTATTTTGCAGCCTTCATGCTGCCATAGGAGCTATTTGGTGGGAAGAATAACAGTATATGTGTGAGGAAAAGAGTTGAAGTCAGGTTTAAAATGCTCCATTTTCAAGGGATGTCTAATTAGACTGGAGAAGGTTTATTTCATTTGTATAAGGTGAGTGGTTAAAGAATGGAGAAACAATGTATATGAAAGGTAAAGCAGCAGAGGGGAATAGGAAAACTTCAGTTAATTAACCTACCTGATTGCAGGGATATTCCAGTCATTTTAGAGCATAAAGCTTAACCACATGGCAGAGATCAAGTTTAGCAGTGTGACAGCTCTCTATTCCATTCTTTGGCTACAGCAGGAGGTGAACAGAGAGATCTCAGACATACATTTAACAAACATAGGGAGACACCACTGTAATAAAAGGGAGTAACTGTCTTTCATCCATATGAGAAGTAATAATGGTTATTCTAGAAATAGAATATGAAGGCAATATTGAAAAGGTTCTGTTCTTCATAAGCCACTCATTGACCTTTCATGATCAAAACCCTGAATTGAATTATAAGTTAATGTCTTTGTGTAATCTTATCTTCTTATTGAATCAAAATAAGAAATATTATGAAACTCTTTTATGTTACCAGCACCTATTTTTATAGGTATGACGGTTTTGCCCTTTTTTCCCTCTCAGATCTAGCGTAGGATCTGCTGATAGCATTCCTGTGATCTGTCTTGACTTCCTTTTCCTGTTGACCCAGTTGTTGCCAAAAGAGAATTTTTTTCTGAAATTCTGAAACTGCTTGTCTTACTGTCCAACTAAATCCACCCCTATGATGCTGGCTGGACTTGGGGTGCTAAGTAGCACTTTTCCCATGAAGAAAAGCATTCCATTGTCTATCAATTTGCCTAGGTATTTCCTTGCTTTTCGTGTCACTTCAGATACTGGCTTCCAATTGGTCCTTTCCAGAATTAGGGCCCACTTTTGAAGACACCTCAATCATAGAATATCTGAGTTGGAAGGGACCCACACGGATCACTGAGTCCAACTCCTGGGTCCCCAAAGGACCACCCCTCCAAAAAAAAAATCAGATCATGTCTCTGAGAGCATTGCCCAAACACTTGAACTGTGGCAGGCTCGGTGCTGTGACCGCTGCCCTGGTGAGCCTGTTCCAGTGCCTAACCACCCTGTTGGTGGAAAAACCTTTTCCTGATATCTAGTCTGAACCTCCCGTGTCGTAGCTTCAAGCTGTTCCCTCGGGTCCTGTCGCTGTCCCCAGAGAGCAGAGCTCAGCGCCTGCTTCTCTGCTCCCCTCGTGGGGGAGCTGCAGGCCGCCATGAGGCCTCCCCTCAGTTTCTTCTCCTCCAGGCTGAACAAACCACGTGACTTCAGCTGCTTCTCACATGTCTTCTTCTCTAGACCCTTCACCATCTTTGTAGCCCTCCTTTGGACACTCTCTAATTGTTTTATGTCTTTCTTTATATTGTGGCACCCAAAACTGCACGCAGTGCTCAAGGTGAGGCTGCACCAGTGCAGAGCAGAGCGGGACAGTTCCTTCCCTCAGCCAGCTAGCAGTGCTGTTCTTGTTGGACCCCAGGGTGCAGTTAGCCCTCTGGGCCGCCAAGACATGCTGCTAGCTCATGTTCAGCTTGCTGTCCATCAAAACCCCCAGATCTTCTCTGCAGGGCTGATCTCCAGCGTCTCATACCCCAGTCTGTATGTATAGCCAGGGTTGCCCCTTCCCAGGTGCAGAATCCAGCACTTGTTCTTGTTAAACTCCATGTTGTTGGTGATTGCCCAGCTCTCTAACCTGTCTAGATCTCTCTGCAAGGCCACACCACCCTTGACGGAGTCAACAGTTCCACCTAATTTGGTATCATCTGCAAATTTTCTCAAAAAAAAAACTTCAAGTCCTACATCCAAATCATTTATGAAAACATTGAAGAGAACTGGTCCTAAAATGGAGCCCTGGGGAACCCCACTAGCGAGAGGTTGCCAGCTTGATGTAACGTCATTTACAAGAACCCAAATACCTAACAATTTGGTATAAGCAATACATAACACTTGGTATTGTGGCCTTTTCATTTTAAACAGTAACTTAGAGGTAAGGTAGAAGTGACCTTCCATTCCTTTACAAAAGTGTTTTTAAATGGTAGTTGAGTTACATGTCTAATATAAATCACCACAGAAATATGATAAGCATGTTTATAAGTTCCTATAAAATGAACTGTACATGCTGTCTCTTGTTGAAGGTCAGTGCATTGGAGTGAAGGGCAGCCAATTCCAGAGCTTTGATGTAAAAATATAAATTTACAGTCTACATAGGTTAATCTAAATCCAAATTTGCAGTGTAGAGGAGAGGAATGAGCAGAGTATATATCTTCCCAAGTCTTCCAGTATGTTCTAACAGTGAAAGCGGTGTATTGAGCTCCTAGATTGAGAAGGGTTGCCCCTGGGTGGTGTCCATACTTTGTAGAAGTGAATGAATTGCAATCAGCAGACACGGATAACTAGTCTTTAGCTTACAGGTAAACTTGAGAGAGGAAATATAGAATATGAATGTTTGTCATTGTTGATTTTGTTTTAGCTAACATAATGAATACATAAGTCTTCTTCACTACAATTTTGCTATCAGTGGAAGCTCAAATAAATACTTCATGAACTTCCAGAATTTATTTATTACAAAGAATATCAATAAAACAGACATGCTGTTTTAACTTTGAGTCAGAAAACAAATTTTCCTTAGACCTCGTCTTGTATTTTGGCATTTGTGTTTCTCTTGGATGGTATCTTTTCTTAACAGCTTCATTGTGGTTCTTTATTTTTTAGTTACTGTTTTCTGAAAATAGGTATGCCTTCTAAAATGTCATGGATTTGTATGTATTTATTTTCATTTAACTTGAATTTTTATAGATCTTAGTGTTCTAAAAAAGTTCTGTTATTTTATATTTTAGAGAATACTGTTATTATGAATTTCTTGTACTTTAGTGGTAACTGTGAAGTATGCAGTGTATCTATTTAGGTGCAATATAAAGGTAACATTTGACTGTTTTGATGTTATCATAACTTAAATAATGATACTGTCTTCTTCTGGTGGTAGTTTAAGCAGAAAAATAAATGATACATTTTTTTTTAAACTGAAGAGAGGCATTGTTTCTGTATTGTAGCACTTTTCTAGACCCTGAAACTCGAAGAGCAATGGGAGAACAAGCAGTAGCTCTTGCCAAAGCAGTAAAATATTCCTCTGCTGGAACAGTAGAATTCCTTGTGGACTCCAGTAAGAATTTCTACTTCTTGGAAATGAATACTAGACTTCAGGTAAGAAAAACAGCTCTTCAGATTCAGAAAAAGTGTTATTTAAAAAAACAGAACATAACCTCCTTCCATACTTAGGGGTCTGTTCCTGCAAAGACTTGCACGTAACTAACTTGACGGATGTGAGCACTTCCAACTGAACTTAAAAGATCTACTCACTTAAGTAAGCCTGTGTATACAAGACTTTGCAGCCCTGAGCCCTTGTAGAGCACTCAAGTAAGCATTCAGAGGTTTTTTTGCTCTTTGTTACACTTGACCTAAAGACCTTTCAAGAGGTCACTGTGAAGTGCCACTGTGAGCACACAGTAAGTGACTAGCCACTGTGCTCTGAAGCTTTTCCCCACTGGTCCCTTAAGTTTCTTTTCTATTTTTTATACTTTTATGATTGCTTGCTGGGTATCTCTAGGACTGTGATTAAAACTATATGTGTATATCAGAAATAAAAACAAAAACTAAATGTGTATATCAGAAATAAAAACACTGTCAATGTGCATGTGACTGAAATCGTGAATGGAATGTAACTTTGTAAAAAGAGTGCTGACATGGTGTAGGATTTTTGTACCAGCTCATGGAATCAGTAGTAGATGTGAATAGCAAATGGGTGGGCAAACTGTTTCATGGGCTCCTTTCTCCGTTATTTGACTGTGGTAATGCATTTCCGGTCATGATCTACGAAAGCAGGCACACAACTCTGGATGTCACTCTCAGAAACCGCAAGAAAGTCCAACTTGCAAGCAAGTGAACACCATCTTTATCTTCCTTCTCTCACTTTGTCAAATTATGCCAGACATACTGAAATTTAGAATCAAGCAATAGAGTAATTAGCTTATTTTTCTTTCTTATCTACATTTCATTAGGGCTGTGTCCTGTCTGCTGCTTGTACCTGTGGGCAATAATAGAGAGAGCACAAAGAGATGCTTGTGATTCTGACATCTCTGGATGACTTTGTATAATGGCTGGGCAAATTTATGTTTTGGGTAAATAAACTAGAGAAGATTGGGGCCCCAAGGAGTAGGGATTTTAAAAACAGCCTGCCCTAGAGAGGGAAGACTGCTGGTAAAATTTGCCTTGCCTTGCAGGGCAGCAGTGTTTTCAGAATTACTCATGACAGTTGTACTTTACTTACACTGTGGTGGTTTTACTCAGCTGGGGAGCCAAGCTCCACTACAGCCATTCTCTCACTCGCCCCCTTCAAAGGGAAAGGGGGAGAAAATGTGATGAAAAAGACTCAAGGGTTGAGGTAAGGGTGAGGAGATCACTTAATTATCATCACAGGCACAACAGACTCAACATAGGGAGATTAATAAAATCCAAACCGTTGCTATGTAAACCCAATACAATACTTTTGCTAGCAGTTTATTTGCCTGATTGTTAATTGCTTTGTATAGTTCATTAAAACATTATGAAGAATTTATCATAAAGAACACATTTTTTATGCTTTTCCCAAACCTGTAGCTTTTGAGAGAACAATTTTCAGAGGCTCTCCACACTCTTGTGTACATAGAAGAAAATACATGATTTTCTGTTTAACCCACCTGGAGTCCCAAACCATTTCCTTGCTATAATACATCATTGGCCATCCATTCCTAAATGGAAACAGTGATGAAGGATCCTTGAAGTTGATTTGATTTGCAATTTTTTTAAAGATGTTATCTTAGCTGTTTTGTGATGTCTCTCCCCTGCCTGCCTTAACACATGGTGGTAAGAATGTTCAAAGTCCCAAGCCTCAAACTTGCTTAATTGTAGAGGTCTCCACATACACAGTGAGAAAGCTTTCACAATTCCATCTTTCAGGGCTTTAAAGACTCCGTTTGCAATATAGCCTAAGCACTTTGACAATCCCCTATAATAGCAGACTCATTCTTTCCAACTCTTAAAGAAATTTACTAATCTTAAATTACAGTACTTGTGTAGATATTCATTAATTCCTCTATCCTGACTGTGTATTGTCTCTAATTAGCATTTCAGCTTGAGGCTGCAGAGCAGTAATTTTCTCTGATTCTTCCCAAGGCTTACCCAATTGATCTGTCACTTCTCCCAGGTCTCAAGCTTTACTTTCTGTGCAGCTAACAGTTATGCAACTAACATCTTGTTGCTCCCTTCTATTAAGAGCCAAACTTAGAAACTCTAATGAAGCTTGTTGTCCAGATTTAACTTCATAACCAGGAGTGTCTCCAGATGTCCCTGTATTGCTTTATCTTTTTCCTTTTGCATCCCGGAAATGTGAACAATGACTAACAGGCTTACTTGCCATGTTTCAGCTAAGTACTCAACAGTTGGAAGAACTTCTTAAATGATAAACATCTTATGTGTAAATGATGCTCCTAAGGTCTTTGTCAGTGTGCATTACAGACACAGCTGCATGTCAGCATCGGTAGAATGTGTCTACTGTAAATTATGCAATTTTCTATGTCTGTTTTCATGTTTGTGTAATCTCTAATCAGATCACTGCAATCTTTTTAATTCAGATACAGACTTCAGAATAAGCTCGCATAAAGCTAACTAAACCAACTCCAACACTTTGCACAGCTTGCTGATTTCTCCCCTCCCTCCCTTTGGTATATGTCAGGGGTCTTCCAGTGTTTTTTGTAAGTTATTTTGCAGTAATTAAGAATTATATTACTATCTTTCTGGGGAACTCTTTGGGAATATACCTTTTCTGCCATATAGTTCTGCAAAAAAAAGTATAAATAACACCTTACAGAAAGTTTGTATTTTTTGTATTAAATGTTGCTGCACTCCAGTATGAGGTTGGAAAGCAAAACAAGTTGGTGAATCAGCTCCGTTGTCTCTTGTAAGCTACATAAATCTGTTACAGATGTTTTAATCCTTCTAAGTGATTCAGCTAGAATGATTTATTCTCTGCTATTGGCATTGTACTTTTTGTTATCTGCTTTTCTGCCATGTTTCAGAGGCTAGCTGATAAAGCACAAGATTGGATAATTGGATAGCAAAACTCGTTATTTGTTTTTTACAAGAAAATGTAGAAATGTCTGCCCTACCAGCTACAAGAGAACTTCCTGTATGTTGTCATTTAGTGCACTTTAGGAGTGGTTTTCAGGCAGCTACCACTGTTAAATTGCTGAGGCAGACCAGATGTTGAATATCTGATTCTTTATAGCTGCTCATGCTGTGGTGTGCTTTGTGTTACCTAGTTGTCATCAGCCTAATAAAAGGCAGTCATAATCCAAAGTAGCCAAACAAGAGCTTTGAAATAAATAGTTACTGACCCCTTAGCCTGATAGTCTAACTACCAAATTTTGTCAAGATCTCCTTCTCAGAAGAAGATCCATCAGAAGTGCTCACTTTCACTAGAAAAGCGTGGTTTTCCAATGAAAAATGGAATAAAAATGTTCCTTTTCAACTTTATATGGAGAGAGTATGCAGTCTGTAAATAAAGAATATCTGTTAAGATACGGGTGTGCAATGTGGTTAAGCTTCATAGATATGAATCAATTGGTGACAGCAAAGGAAAAGCATCAAATATTCTGGAAATGATTGTTTGTAGTACCTTGAAATGAGAAACATCTCTGGTTGGCTCGAGGAAAAACTGAGAAAAGTGTGATGACTGCTACAAAGAGAACAGTTACCCTAAATACGGCTTGTATGTCTGTTTCTCAGATCTGCTCCCAACCTTCTGCCTCCCTCATGTGTTGTGTGATTTAAATAACAAGTGAGTACTCCCTTCCTCCTCAAACCATAACCAAACTTGCTTGATCTGATTGAAAAGATCTTTTGAATAGACTGTATGCAGTCTACAAAATTCACTGCAGTGGAGTGGAGAAATAAGGTAATTTGAATGGCAGTGTGTTTTCTCTTCATGTGATAGTTTGAATATTTTTTGTCATACGTTTTGAGGGAATAAAAGCTGCTTTTGTAGAATATTCTGTTAAGTGTTTGTAAGAGGTTTATTAAAAGCAAACGATATGTGTGTGTTCTTATTTTACAGTTAGTTGTAGTCAGAATATTTAACTATTTTATGTAAACGTTTCGTGGTCTTTAGGTAGCTTGGTTCCGAGGCATAAGGTAAACAAACTTGGATATACCCATAAATTATTACCATGTTAAGATTTTTGTTAATCAGTTCTGGTGTTTTCATCAGACTTCAGTGACACCTCGTAAGTGTTATATTCCAGAGCTTTGCCTTTGTACAAAGTTGGCAGTGCCTGTTTTAAAAGACAGAGGAAGGATTTTTGAATGCAACGATTCTGTCCCTCTCTGCCTTCCTCTTCTTCTGTTTATCCATTCATGAAAGTATAAAAAGCGTCGTTGGAAAGTGTCTAGAGATATGTAGAAATCCTGTTGGTGGTTGTTTGGAGCCCCAGTGATCTTCACTCTTGCTTCTATCAGTCTCCTCATGGTATCTGTATTCTGTTGCACATCATTAGGCAGCACCTGCTACACGTTTGCTCGGTGAAGGAGAGAAGTGCTGGAAAATATCACAGCTGCACTGTATAAACAGAAGCAGCAAAATACAAATAGCAAAGCGATGAGCTCAGTCTCGATTGCCAGATAAAACCACGGAGAGGTGGTGGCTTTGGTATCCATAGCGGACCCATGGGATGGCAAGAGACGGTTTTGTTGTCCTCGCATGCGTAACTGTCTGGAGGATGAATTGTGATAGGTGGGAAGGAGGGATAGGAGCAGTGAAAGGGGCTGTCAGTAGCTAGAGGAATAGATTTCTACAAAGTCTGAATGGAGGGATTTCAAAGTAAAGTCTCAAGTGACTGTTTCTGCCATTTGCTCAGACTCTTCATATTTCTTAATACTGGAATCTTGTTTTACTGTGACACTTTGCTTCAGTCATTTTAAATAGGCTAACGAACAATGTCAGATGGTAAAGACTTTCAATTGCTACTAACCTGGGCTGAATTTGAACTACTGACCCAGAGGTGAAAGGTCTCTTATCCCATTACCAATCCCCTAAGCCCACCAGAATCCATTCTGCACACAGTTTATACCAGCTGTTCATGGCCATTTTTAGAACCGAAAGAAAAGGTGATTTTGCTGCCAAACAACACTTCTTCACACAAGAGGGTCAGCCGACAACAGTTAACCAGATTTTTGCCACATTCTTGCCTCCTAATGCAACTTCCATTATGTAGCTACTGGTTGTCTGCTTTTCAGGCTTTCCAAAAGAACTACAGAAAAGCATTGCTAATTGTTGTTGACAGAAGAGAACGACATTGTTTGTGTAAGTCATTGAATCTGAAAGATGCCATTAACAGTGCTGCCAGGGCACCGAGTGATATCTTAGAGACAACACTACCATGTAACTATCAGAATACCATTTAAAAAGTAGAGAAAAAGGAGGCTCTGCTCCATTTTTTTTAAAAGTAGAAGAACAAAAGATCACTCTTCAAACGGTACATTAGTTTCTTTCCTTTGGTGAATTTGATGCAAAGAAAATGCAAGAATGCTGCAGTGTGACAGGACCCATCTTGAATTAAGTACTCTGAGAAGCCTTTAATACTAGAGCTAAATATTGTCAAAGCAGACCTAGCATCTCTAAAAAAGCATAAGCAGCTTCTGTTGGATGCAAGTTTCTCTATTTTCTTAGGTGGAGCATGCAGTGAAAGGGATATTGTGTAGAATTAGTGAGTTGCAGGATTTTTTTTGAAGTGCAGGAAGCTAACTGAGAAAGTAATGTTGAAATTGAAAACTAAATAGTCTGTTGATATAATGTCTGTGTTTTTTAAAACACAGAAAAGACAGATTCAGTATTCATAGGCTACGTAAGTTGTCTTACCTATGTCTGTTCAGTACAGTAAAGAAAGAAATCCTTGCAAAACTAAAGTTGACAAAACTGAATCTATTATTATTGGAAGATAATTTCCTATGAAGTGGATTGATTTTTTTCAAAGTCTAATATATACTGCCATAAAAAATTAGTTGGTACCAAATGTCTGTGCATTAGTTTTTATTTCTGCAATAAAACTCAAACAGTAGAAGTCGTCTACCTCAGCATCTCAGTTGATGGAAATTTTTGTAGTTCTGGTTATATTCATTTCTTTGATCGTAGTAATAAATCCAAATGTAAACAGCAACTAGTATTATATACTGTGTCTATAGAAGATGACAACATAAGAGGTTTCCTGTTAGGCATTTCTGTGTGCTTTCCATTCAGTCTTTACATCAGCCCAAACATTGTCTGCTCTCCAGCAACTTCTCTAAAAAGATTTTTTTCATATACATATCCCTAAACCCTATGTACTCTTGTGGACTTCTGCAGAGGAACTATTCTGCAGAAAGATGATGTGACCCCAGAGTGCTCCTGCTCATAGCAGTCAGAAAGCTGGCACGCCTGAATAGCAGAACATGTGTGCACCCTGTTGCTGTTCACTTCTCCAAAACAGAAAACAGGCTCACTGAACTAGCAGGAGCTGAAGAGCATCTGTAAGTTGCTGAGTTTGGGTCAATTGATACTGGGTTTGGAGTAGAAGAAAAGCCCATGGGATTCCAGGTGAATCATGTTTCCTGGAAACTGTGGTGAATGTTGAAAGTTAGCTTTTAGATTATTTATTTGAATGTAAAGGAGCATATGACACCAACAAGAGATTTAAAACAGTAGGAACGCCGTAGACTGTAGTTTTGAGTGTACTGAAATTTAGATTTTCTTGACCTCCGTGTTCTGTTTGAACACTCCAGCTGACGTGCGAGTAAGTTGATGCCTGATGCATACAGGAGCAAGAGTGCCATCTGTGAAAATAACAGTAAGTGCTTGCTCTTAGACCTGAGTACCTTGCTGGCCATGAGAAAAACTGTGTTCTGAAAATATGCCACTGGATATGAGGGGTGCAGCCACTCCTAATTTACTTCTTGGCTCAAACTGTAAAAATTGCATCACTGTTTTTGTAGCTGTGGATGAGCCCCAGTAGGGGAAAGCTTTGACTGTAGGCCATCACAGAATGAGACATGAATTAGCAGTTCTTCTGGGAACTGATGCTAATTAGACTGTCATGTTTACAGGTTCCCCTAGCTTTTTAGTGCATGTTTCACCATCTATAAGCTGGGACTTTGTTGCTTTTCACTCACAGACTTTGCCGCCAGTGCCCCATGATGTATGAATGGGAAGAGTGTTGGGAATCAAAAACTTGTAATGCTCACAGGGAAGTGATTGCTGTGAGGTGTCTGAAGAAGAGCAGATCTGGTATGAAGGGGTGCACTTTCCCTTTTACCCCTGTGGATGTTGCTGGCTGTAACAGTTATGGCTGTATGGGCTCACGAACAGGATCAAAAAGTGGCATTCTTCAGGGAACTGGCTTTGCGTGGATCTCTGGAAGTGGGGAGTAAGACACATTTTGAGGAGGTGTATACTGCACTTACGTAACTTCTTCTTAGAAATCGTTTGTGTCCAGACTTGGTATATGTAAAGGGGTTGGTAGTAAAGGTGATATTTTTGGCAGCTAACTGTGTTGAGAGTTATCACTGATCAAATTTTCTCCTTGTCCTCTTGATAATAGGGACAGCTGCCTTGATATAGCTTTGATCCGTAGATTGCTTGCAGCAGACATGTCTGGTTTTGCCCTTTGTGTTAAGGACAGAGAAAATGTGTGAATTTAGCTGCTATCGTATAGCCATACCACCATTGGCTCTGACCTTATTGACGGAGGTTGCACTGGCAAGACCTTGGCTCAGCTGACTACAAAATCTGAGTATGGCCTAAAGCTAAAGGAGTTGATCGATTGAGTGCGATTCAGCTCTGTTTGTGAGCATACTTTCATTCATCTCTTTAAAAATTCACTCCCTGGTTTAGCGTCCATAAAATGGCAAGTAAAGGCTTTTGAAGAAGAGGCATAGAATAAAATTAATAGAAGAAAGTACATCAAGCAAGCAAAACAAGAATGACATCTAAAGCAGAAGGCTGAAACGTGAAAGAGGAAAACATTAAAGGCTAACTTTGGTAGTAATTCAAAAACAGATTCAACAGTTACCTTGGTTAATAACTGCAACAGTTATTCTAGAGCTTTCCTAAGCATGGGATGATGAAGTCTATACTTTTTTGGGAGGGGAAGGAGAAGAGTGGTCTTATTTTGCTTCTACCCCCATCCTTCCTTGCCTTTTATAAGATTAGAGTTTTAATTTCAGATCCTGCAAGTATCTCTGTGGGTGGATTCTTGCACATCTAGAACTTCGTTGCAGGGTGCTCATTGAACCCTGGATATAGCATTACTGCTTTTTTAATGTCCTTTTGTACTATAAGCTGAAGTGTATTCTGTACATTGCTAAAAATACTGATTCCCTCCTGCCCTCCCTCCTCTTGCTGAAAGAAAACTACAAATGCTAAAACAAGTGCAATTTGAGCTGTGAAACTACTCTGAAAGATTAAAGTTACAAACTTATAAAAAGTCAACTAGCACTTCAAGGTTAAAATTCTTTCCTACCCCATTTGGGTCATCTGATGGCGTTAATGTATACTGAAATACATTTTAAATTATTATACATTCCTACAATATCCCTAAACAGCATTACTTGAAGCATAGTCCTAAAAGAAAGCAGAACAACTTCTCCCCACCCTCAAAAAGATTTCAAAAAATTTTGCTCATCATATTTTCTGAATGCTGTTTTCTGTGCAGACACAAAGGGAGTATTTTGAAGAAACAGAAGAAAATATTGACCAAGTCAAAGATCTGTATTGAAGAATGGATTAAATAAATGTTTGTGAGTCGTAAGAACCAAACAACAAAAATATTTTTCTTTCCAGAAACATTCCGTCCTATTTTGATCATCAACAATAAAACTGAAAACAACAATGAAGCTATTGAATCTGGAATGCCAATTGTAATCCAAGAAAAATGACAGTATAGCTAAATAATGCAAGTGTCTTTGGTTAAAATAAAATAAAAAAAGTATTGTATTTTAATTGCTTTTGACATTAGAATTCCAGAGGTGTTCAAAACTCAAAGGTGATTTTTTAAAACTTCAATTCTAAGATAAGCGAGTAAGTTCTATTATCCAAGTAATTCATGTGTGATAAGTAACTTTCTATTAAAACTCTAAGTTAAACTTAGAGATTTTTTAATAGAAACTTCAAGTTTTAATAGAAATTGAATTGCTTCAATTTAACACTGCAAGGTAGACACTGAGATGTTTCATAGATTCCCAAAATACTGTTATTAAGCTTGACATGCTGGAGAATATCATGTGTTAGGTGGAATCAAGATTGAATCCCAAAGGTATATCCTTAAACTGTATAATCAGATTCCCATTTCAATGTCACTTTTATCCTTCAAAGAATAGGTTCTTGTTTCAGTGATGATTTGTCATTAAAATTATGTCAAAACGTCTTAAAATGTTGTTGAAACTCTACACAAACTCACAGCACACACAGGGCTAATTATGGATGCCATCTGTTTATTTTTACCAAGCTTTTTTCTTAAAGACCAAAGCATCATCATCTTCTGATAAGCCACGAGATTATTCTAATGACTAAATGTTTTCTTTATACTACTGTACTTGAAGGAAGAAAGACACGTGGTTTGTTCACTGACCTTTTTCTGTGTCACCAAATGTATGCAATGTGACATCTCGTGATAGAGAAACCATTGTGAAGAGCATTTTCTTAAGGTGCTTGGCTCTTGGAGCACAAACGTTTTGTAACAAAAATGTCAGGTCTGTCATAATTTTCATAGGGAAAGTCTTAAAGCTGTGTGTGTGAAGAACATGCTTTTAACATGCGAAGGTTACTTTTATCTATATGGCGTGCCTTGCAGTCTGGGGATGCTTTGTGTTTTTTTTTTAGCATACTTTGACTATTATTTCGAGCTAGGAAATGTATTCATTCGTACCCCTTCACATTTAAAAGGAAGAAGTGTGTGTGTGCACGTGTGCGCGCACATGTGTGCATGCTTGTACGCACATGCCTGGGTTAGTGTGACCGACGGGTATTCCCATGACAGCATCATCCAAAGCCGTTAGCAGCAATTTGCTGAGAGAGCAGAGCGACTCTGCTGGTCCAGCCCAGCTATTGTGCATGCTAAGCACTAAACAGATAAGTCTGGAGGGGGGGGAAAAAAAAAATTGAAGGATCCATCTGCTCATTTCTGCTACAGTGCGCTGATGTAAGATTACGCTAATCTGGTTGCTTGTCAGGACAGGTTAGTGAAAGCAGGCGAATGGGTGAGATTTAGGGTAGGCTACTTCTGTGGCGAATTGCGAGCGGCTCCTGTACGTGCTGTGTTAAGTGTAGCAGAACGGGTTGATTATCAGCTACTTCGAGATTCTCGGTTGAAACATATTTGTGGCTAAAGAGCTAAGCTAGTCTTTTCAAAACAAGATTGAACCGAAGCCTCTAAAAGAAAGGCATCATCACCGGGTGCTTTGAGTTTGTAAAATAAATGAAAAAAAGACACCTCTTGGGTGTTTTCCTTTTGTGTACTGCTCCTAGTTATTGTAATCTGCTAATTATTTTATTTTGAGGTGTTTTCTTGCAAAGGACAATGCAGGGAGTTTGTCAAGTTTAATTTTTTGGGGAGAAAAAGACCCAAGATGGGAATGTATTCTTTGCCTGGTCTGATTTCTTGTTTATCTGCGTTTGTTTATGGCGAGGGATTTTTTTTTTTTTGTCGTTTTTGTTACCTACTGACTGACGGTTCTTGACCTTGCAGGTTGAACATCCCGTCACAGAATGCATTACCGGCCTGGACTTGGTCCAAGAAATGATCCGTGTTGCTAAGGGTTACCCTCTCCGGCACAAACAAGCTGATATTCCCATCAACGGCTGGGCGGTTGAATGTCGAGTTTATGCTGAGGTAAATGAGTGGTAATGGGGAGGAGGGTAGGTGCTTGAATTGTGCAGTAATAATACCCAGGTGTGGACGGACGCCAAGGTGAAGTCAAGGATTATCATACGAAAGTCGTGGTTTAAGACTGTAACATCAGTGGTTGATGAGCCTTTGTAGAGTTTTTATTAATTCAAAATACAGCACATATTTTGACACACCTTTTTTTTTTTTTTTCCATAAATCAAAATAAAAAATGTTAAAAGAGGTAGCTAAGATTTGTTTCTAAGGCCACTTGTTATATATTCTGTTTGTATTTAGTAATGCGGTACTGGCGTTATTTGGTGCAGTTAACTAGTGTCTCCAGATTTCTTAGTTTGTATGCTTGAAACTTTTTGGCCTAAAAAGACAGTTGAAATTGAATGGCTTCAAGAATTTTTATTGTTTTAAACGATTCAGGGTTGTTGAAATAATAAGTTACGTGTCTTCTGAGACTACAGTTCTTTATAGGACAAGATTTCAAAGTGGTGCATGTCTGTCCGTCTCATCTTAAAAAAGCTTACTAAAATATAAAACATTTTCAGGCTTATTTAGTACATTTTATGGTAGTTAGTTTTTTTTGCTCTCATTTTTGATGCGTGAAAATCAAGATTTGCTCGTTTAACAAAATGACACTCAGCTTCCTTCATTTTGTTTTAAGAAAATCTTAGGCAACTGTACTTTTCAAAAAATGATATTTTTTTCATCACTTAACTATTGCTGATTTGTGACCCTGGACTTTTTATTTTTATTTTTTTCCTTTTCATGACAAACACATAATCTTCAACTCGCTCTGCTGTTTTCAAGTTACGTGAACTATTTTGATAAAGAATAGATATTTGTCCTGTGATTGGCATGGAAGCTCTTCTGAGTATGAATAGGTTTTACCCTGGAGTAATTGATGCTTGGGCTTTCTTTTTATCCAGCTTATTTATAAGTATGTGGGAATCTAAATAATGGATCCTACTACTTTGCCATGAGATTGGTTGTTCTTATAGGCCATACGTTTATTTGCTGTCTTACTAAACTTACATAGGCGTTGCATTATGTAAGACATCTCAAAAGGCATAAAGATCAGTTTGATAACTGAATTCCTAACAGCACTTTATGTTTGGATTTTTTTCCTTAAACTCTCTTCTCAACTCCACCCCTTCTATGAATACTTTCCCATCCTTCTTCCAAGGTACAATGTGGCAAATGAAAATGTGGTCTTTGTATATTTTGGTGGTGTACTGTAGCTACGTGCTACATATGTGCTATATGCTACTCTTTTCCTGCTTTTTGACTGCAATGTGAGAGAATTTATATGTTTCCATTTTTTTATTTGGAGTCATAGGGGTAGTTTGAAGAAAAGTAGTTCAACATAAGTAATTCTGAGGTGGAAAACAAAGTTATTGCAGCAGTGGTTTCTGTTAGACTTCATGCTATTTAATCTTATTTTCTCCACATCTGTAAAAGTTTAATGCTTTTTCATGTCGAATTTTATTTCAGGACCCCTACAAATCTTTTGGCCTGCCATCCATTGGTAAACTGTCTCAGTATCAGGAACCATTGCATGTGCCAAGTGTGAGTAACTCGGTTCTGATTTTCATAGGTACTGAGTGTTAAGGGTCGCATTTTTATAGACAAGGACTATAAGTACTCAACAGCTCTTTAAATCAGGGCCTTTTTTCCAGCTTTTTGGGGATGGGGGATCACGGCAATACTTATTTGTGCTACCTGAAAAAGTGTTTAAAATTGTACAGTTTCTAACTGGTTTTAAAATGTATTCAAATTGAGTATATCAGGAAATCAATGCATGTTGAAATATTTCACTACGTTGTATAACTTACAGTTTAAGATTTTTCAAACACACCTCAAGTGAACATACCAGGATGATTAGAAAATGACAGTCAAATGCTGGGTCAGCTCTTTAACTACAGACAACTGTGGACGCCAGTGAGAAACTGCCAGTGCTTTCTGTTTAGCTTTGTAGACTTTGAAGAGCAAATTTTCTACAGTGGTTATTACACATTTCAGGATGCAGTCTAACTATGCAGAATGGCTATTTATCAAACAGTGTTCAGTGTAGCAGTGTTCTGCTACATGAAAAGAACAAGGAGACTGTCATTGTGTAAAATCAAGGTAGCCTAAGTTGTAAGTGCACATATATATGATGCTGTCAGTTAGTGGAATTGCAAGGCTGTACCATCTGTGAATACGATTATTCAGTCAGATTGCTTGCATGGAAAATAATGAAAGATTACAGGAGAAATCTTAAGTGTGGAGATGTTATTGGATATATGATTTATTTCACTTCTTAAATTGTTTTTGCCCATGTACTTTCCGAAGGGACCTGACCCTTTCTGGTCTTCAAGGCTTCATGCTGTGTTCAAAGCCTGAAAGCAGAAAAAACCTGTAAAGATCTAAAAGGCGTTATGTGATCTTAAAGAGGAGATGAGGGGAAAAGGTATCATTGGATGTATCTAAACTTTTTTTTTTTAAATGAAACAAAGAGTGTATTTAATAAGAATTGATAATGAATACTCCAGTGGTTGTTAGAAGTTTTCACCATGTTGTAATAGCTAACAGGATGTCAAACATTTTGCCCTTGCAAGTTTTTGCAATTTGCAATTTTCCAAACGTGAGACCTGTTGAAAGTACAAGTGATAATGGACAAACTATACCCCCTACAGTCTTTGTCCCACCAAATCTTTCTTCAATTAATGCTGCAGCAGGAGTTTTATGTAATAACATTTGCGCTTGCGAGCCATCCATACAAAGAAAAAACAATTAAAATGCCTTAAATGTTCTGCTTACTGCTGTTATTTGCTTGTGTGAATGTTGCATGTCAGCTAAATGGACCACGGAACAGATAAAGCGATTGGGTGCAGGAGAGTGCACACTAAGCTTTGTCTATCATTATTGCTGGGAGCAATCAAATTGATGCCAGCAGGACAGTAGACGCGTTGACAGCTGTAATTATGTATCTCCATGGTGATCACTTTTGGCCTGTCATGGAGGCCCATGAGTCCCCTCCCTTGCAAGCATTTAATCAGATTGGGCTGTCACTTGTCAGGTAGACAGGGTGGGCTGGGAGTTGGGCTTAGGGGAAGAGGTGAATTGAAAATGAAGGGTGGGAGATGCCTGATCGCTTCACGTGGTCCGTCGTGGTACCGAAGAAAGAAATTTTAATTACGCTGGAGGCTTCGGAGCGATGGCTTGAGGAGCTCATACAGAGTGTCTGGGCTGTTCTCTTTTCTGTTTACTACTTTCGTATTATTAAAAATAGAACAGCTATTTTTATTTGGACACTCGTGGTTTGGTGTCTTAATTCGCGTTTTCTGCCACTGTTGAACTAATTTCTCTCCTGGGAGTGTCATGCCACTAAGAACAAAATTAATATGACTAAAAAAGTTCCTTACAGGCCCATCGTGCCACGGTGTTTGTTTTCCACATTTTAGATTTTAGCGTTGTCAACAAGTTGGATATAGAAATTAGGTCAGGCTTGTTATGTGTTACAGGAAGTTCAGTTTAAGACTAGTGCATTGCCAAATGCATTTTCAATTCATTTCTTCCGTTTTTCAAGTGAGCTGTGATGGGCTGTGTGCACGTATTTGTCAGTTTTTCAAGTTGGGAGAACTGTCGTGCATGGATGGGGGAGGGTTTTTCCTTATCCATAGATAATTCTACACTCATTCTTTTTGTGTCACATATTCTGTAACTTTCTTAGAACATGGTACTGAGGAATATTAATTTTTTTCATCATTGATAATGAAGCTTAAGATAGGTAACCACAAACCCCCATATCGTTATGATTGTGAGCATACATACTTAATACTCTTACCCAACATCAAAAACACACTGCCATATCTGAAGAGCTCCAGCATTACCCTTTGCCAGTATGATCACAAGTCTGTTCTTTTAATCACTCTTGACAGAAAGAAAAACAAACTCTCAGGCTCTAATATAGGTAAGAATTGGGAAATGCTAGAATTCTGTATCCTTAGGTGAGTGGAATTTGGTGCACTAATAGTTTACTGCAGGACTGGAATGTAGATTTGTACTTCCTGCCCCCTTTATGATTTCTTTTTTTTAAATCTTTATCTTTTGGTTTACTGTTCTCATAGCATAAAAACACATAATGCTAGTATAACATCAGTAAAAGTGTTTGGGACTGTCATACCAATGAGCTGTAGGGTGCAATAAGATCTTGAACCATAGCCTTTCTTTTGTATTTTAAATACTGAATAAAAGAAAGGAAGCATATTAAGAAGTAAATGATGGAGGTCTGATAGGTATTGGTATTCTCTATCTACATAAGCACATTATAATAAGTATCTGTTGAATTAGGGTTTCTTTTTCATCCAATCTTCATTAAGTTCTGTCACACCATATAGCTTATAAAGTCACCTACTGTTACCAGGGTCTGAAAATTTAAGCACTGCCGGGAGAATTGAAGATGGTAAATGTATTTCTCTTCTGCTATCATTTTTTTTTAGTCATCCCAAGTTTATTTTATGAAAATTAAACTTCTACATAGGACTGCAGACACTTTTTTAGTAAATTCTGCAGCAGTTTTTGAAGAATTTTAAATTCCTACTGTGTTTTTTTTTTCATTTTTCAGGATATTGAACTTAAGAAAAAGTGTAAATTGTATAGTGGTGTGTATGTAGTACACAAACAGAAGTGTAGGGTAGGCAGAGCATGTAGTCAGTAGCATTAGAAGCCTTACATTAATTCCAAGGCCTGTCTAACCTGTTTTACTGTGATTCTGAATTATACACTTTTCATGTTTATTTCTTTGTCAAAGTATGACATACACTTATAAATCCTTACATATACATATGTGCATGTAAAGCACCCACAAACACTTTTATGATCACTTTAATATGTGCTGCTTTGGACACAAAAGTCACAGTATAGTTCATTTATGTGTGGAGTGCATGTGTCTTACCTTTATGGTTTATATAGGTGTTTATCATGTATTCCAAAATATACTGCAAGGAAGGGATTAATAGTAGATCACAGACCGAGTAGGTAAATTAATTCTTTTTGTTTGAATGTGAGAATATATGCATTGACTTTTTATATATAGGCAAATATTCTGGGAGAGAGGATGGTATAAGACTTACAAGAAGGAGAGTTGGCAATTAAGCTGCATATTTTTCTGTAGTCACAATATGTCTGAACTACCTTCTCATCAGTAGATAATGTTACGTACCTGGTATGGGTAGTGGGGGGCCTAGTTAAGTGTAGATAAAACACATTCAGATAAGATGTAATAAAAATGATACAGAAGTGCTATTGCCTTTACGTGTAAATAAATATGCTGTATAAACAAACATAAATATACAATAAATAATATGTAAATACGAATATAAAAGTACAAATATACAAATTTATAAATGCATGCCTTTTTTTTTCTTTCTTGAATGAAACCTCATAAAAACTGATCAGACGGTGTTTCTTTCTGAAAAACATGAGTACACCTGCTAGAGTATCTTTTTATGTCATTTGGATAATAAAGTCATCATCATGCCCTCATGTGGATTCTGTAGACAAGAGGTTCTACATGTGGTCCCTTGATAATTGCCTAAATTAAAATATTAAAGGCCTAACAGCCGTTGCGTTGACCTTTTTCTGCCTTACTGCAGACAGATGAGCTGCTGTTTATTGCAAAGGTTCCTTCCCACAGGTGAAGATTTAAGTGAGATTCCAGGACCCTCTTCCCCATCCCCTTTACAATGCTGTGTATCAGAGCCCTGCTGTTTCAACAGTTTTGATTAGAGTCTTCCATCCCCAGAATGCATTTATCGCAGTATTTTAAAAATATTTCAGGTTCCAGTGCTCAAAAGCAGCAATCTAGTAAATATTTCTTGCCCAGGAATTGCTCATTTAAAACAAAGTTTTATATGGCTAACCTCATTGCTACAGTGATGAAATCAAACTGAGAGATGAAAACAAGAATCAGCAATATACTAACTAACTTGTTGGCTGGTTAACAGCAATCAGCCTCTTCAAAAGAAATTTTTGAACTTGTGTCATTTTTTTTTCCATGAATATTGCAGAATCAGAGCTTTAATTGGGGCTGTGTCCTTAGAAAACAAAGCCGTGGAAAAAGCTGTGTAAACATTAAAGCCTCAGGGGAACCAGCAGCAACAGAAAAAAAAAAAAAAGGTTTACAGTTGAGAGGGTGAGGCAGAGAAGGAAAGTGTTACAGACATGAAAACCACAGGATCAGTATTCCTATAGAGCTGATAAGCAGAGCTCCAAAGTTCCTGCTGAATAGTCCTTAGCTGTATTCCTCCTGGCGCCTTCAGAAGGTCTATAGTGGAACGTGCGGGATGTGATTACATGTGTACGCAGAAAGGGTGTGATTAGAAGGGGCATCCTTCATGCCAGCTGTCAGTCAAGGATAATTACAACTATTTTATTACAGTGATTAAATCAGAATTGGATACGTTGAGCATTGAAGTTTAGAGTGTGTAACACAACCTAAATTGTTAGATCAAATGTAACGTGTTTGCTGTGCATTCTAGGAGAACAAAAGAATTTTGACCATCAGCTGAAGATTGCGCTCCTGTTTCTTTTAAAGGACGGAATAACCTGCAAGTATTTTTCCTGGTGGAGAAAAAAGCTCCCTCCCCACCTTTTCAGCTTCTATGAAAACAAATTATTATCCTAGCTCTTCAAGGGAAAAATATACTTGATAAGTTTCATGAGTGTTATGTTTTAAGTCTGCCAGATATATTTTATCACATGCTGAATTTTTTTTAATGTAAAATTATTTTTCCTTCTTATTTTTTGAAGGTACGTGTTGACAGTGGCATACAACAAGGCAGTGATATTAGCATTTATTATGATCCTATGATCTCAAAAGTAAGTTGATTACTTTCTTAATAAATACTCTGAAGATATGAAACACTAATTTTGTACACAGATCAGTGAAGGAAAATATATTAAAGGATTGGTAAATCAGTATTTTAAAGATGCTGAGCATAACATGCCTTGAGGGAATATGGAAGAAGTGAAGGAAGATGTGGAATAGAGGAAGTTGAGTGTTACTTGTAAACAAAAAATTATCTTTTGACACAATAATTGTTTGTTTTGCAGTTTCTGATTATTAAAAGGATTCTAATTTAAACAGAAACATGTACATTCAGACTTGGGTGCTGCCACTGTATCTTTCAACGTAACCTAGCTAGACATGATCGTAATAGTTCTGGCTTCCAAAGAGCAGCAGTGGAAGACATAGTTGCAAGTCTCTCTCACTATTCTTATTCATCAGTATCGTATTGGTAAAATTAAACTCTGACTTCATAGTCAGATTGTCAAAAAACTCACACTTATATCTTAGAAGTTGGTTGGGACATTCAGAAGTCAGGAGAATCAATTAGTGCTCAATCTCTGTTCTAATTTTCTGTGCACCCAAGGAAGAGAGGGCCTGTTTAGATGCCTATACTGGTATGAAGTGAAGGTGATTGGACTTCTTTCATAGAATGGGTTAAGAGATCTTAGTTTTCTCTTGGTGTTTTAGAGAGCCTCTGAAGCATAGATCCAGTAATGTGTGAGAAATGTTTTTGTGACTGCAGAAGTTGTACAAACTGTGTTCATTTTAAATGCTTTTCAGATTCTAGAGAAAAATATTATGCCATTTTTAGTAACTTAAATACCTTTTGTTTTTTTAGCTGATTACCTATGGCTCTAATAGAGCTGAAGCACTGAAAAGAATGGAAGAGGCTCTGGACAATTATGTAATTCGAGGTAACTACAGAAATTTAGGTTCCTAGTGTGATAGGCTGGCATCTGTTTCAAGAAAACAGCTTGAAAATATAGTAATTAGCAAAATGAGTGAAGTTCCTCCTTCTTAAGTGCAAATGAAAACAGGAAAAGCTTGTGTTAATTAAGCTGAGAAGATAAATCAATACTGAATAGATTTCATTTTTTTTTCTCCTTGCTTATGCTTTGAGATTAAATATTTATCTCTAAATATTTAAATTGTTTTCTTAAAGGATTTTCACAAAGTAGTGTCACATAATTGATGTATTACTTTACATTAATGTTGCAAAAAAAAAAAAGGCCACAGCACTGTAAGAAATTTTAAGTAATTGCTGTTTTATAGCACAGTAATACATTGGCTGCAGATAAATTAATATCACAATACAGTATTTGGTTGTGTGTGTATATATTGCTTCTTATTTTCAATGTAATTGTTTATATTTGGGTAAATAGAGACATAAGCAGAATGTGTTTCAGCTCTTGCTGACCGACTGCCTAGAAGAAGTGGATGCTCTTTCAGCTTTCCCAAGCAGCAGGGGTGAATCAACCATGACCACTTTAACTCTTTTGAAGTTTTACAAAGGGAAGTTGTGTTTTTTCTGGGAGAAATCTTTACATCTTCCTCTGTGTCTTATGGAAGATGCAGAAGGAAAACTCAGAATAGGAGGGGGAAAAATAGAATTTTTTATTCTTTCTTATCCAGGGGTTGATTAGAGAAGGGAACTGTAATGTCACAAAATCTTCATTTTACCCCTTGTCTGTGTTTTTTGAGGAAACTGTTTTTTCATTACTAGTATACTACTAATTTCATTCACTAGTATACTTAGTGAGCGAAGGTAGCAGGGAAGGCGCCTGTTGGAAGGTTTGTTGCTTTTGTTGCTTTTTAAATTTTTTTTGATTGTTGGACAGTTTGTTCAATGATTTAAGATGGGAGAAAGACATGGGACACGTTTAATTCCTTCCATAACTGGCTGAGAAGGAGGAGCAGGAGGCCCTAGCCCATACAGAAGACAAGCACATTAGTGTTTCTGTAAAACTTGATATGGCTTTAATGCTGTCTGATGAATAGACATAGTGAATAGTACAGATGCCATTTCAGACTCAAAAGATTTGTCTATCTAGGGGAAAATGAGCATCCCTCTACCACAGTGTAGTTAGATAGGTGGTAGGACCAGACATTGGAAATGAGCTGCATAACTCTTAAATGGATTTTTACTGGTGGAACTTGAGCGATTAGGCTATTGCAGTACAATGTGCGGATGTAAATCCGTGCTGTATATCAGCAGAGTAAATGTATGTGAGAAAGAAATTTCTGCCACTATAGCTAAACTGATGTGGAGTAGGTTTTTTTCTTATTTTTAATGGTGACAGGCTCTTGATTCAAAATGAGTTGTATTAATAGCAAATGATGCTAGAAGGATTATATTTAATGAGAATATTGACATTGCGGAGCATGGTTTTTGATTGGGATAAATAATAAATGCGATATCCCATTATAATGTGAGATGGAACTTAATCACAGAATCACAGAACATCCTGAGTTGGAAGGGACCCACAAGGGTCATTGAGTCCAATGACTGGGTCTACACAGGACTACCTAATAGTTTGTTCTTAGTTATTTTACGTAGAATCATGAATGGCTTGTTGGAAGGGACCCTAAAGATCGTCTAGTTCCAGCCCCCAAATATAGATGTATATGGACCTATGAAGAGTTGTAATATATATATAAATATCTAGAAAGGATATGACACAGTACATCTGAAAACTAATAATTTACATTCATGATTTATTTTACATTTTTATTAATATGCATGTATGCATTTAAATGTCCATACCTGATCTCTATGTAACATTCCTACCAGTGAAAAAGCTCTTTGTCTATTAAAAACATTGAAAGAGGTAGTAAGTTAAGTACAGGTGAATGTGTTTTTCATGTATTGCAGAAGACAAATATTAATTTATCGTAGGTTTCAAAAGCAGATGAATTTTCAGGACATGTTTTCTGTTGTGATGAGCAGTGGTTTCCATCTGAAAACCAACAGGATTTTCATGTAGTTTTACTCAGCAGATAATTTATTCTCAGGGTTTACTTAAAATGGAGCATACATTTAGAAGGGCGACCAAGCTGGTGAGGGGTCTGGAGAACAAGTCTTACGAGGAGCGGCTGAGGGAGCTGGGCTTGTTCAGCCTGGAGAAGAGGAGGCTCAGGGGAGACCTCATCGCTCTCTACAGTTACCTGAAAGGAGGCTGTAGAGAGGTGGGGGTATGGGTATTGAAGTATCTCTTCTCTTTTCTAGTGTGAGTAATGCTTTTGTACTTGTCAGTGCAGTTCAGAACATTGCAGATAGGACAGATCAGACAAGTACAGAACTTCCATTGTTCAAAGGAGTTGTCTCTAATTAAAGTGTAAGTAAGCTTAACAAGTGATGAAGAAGAAATAATGTAATAATTTGTGTATTTTTACTTTAAAATGTTATCTAAAACAATATTAAACCACATGGATCTTATGTGAATGTCCATATATAACTAAAGATCAACATAGTCTTACTGAATAGTGTGCTTCATATTCCATATTCTGAAAAAAACTATTTGAATCAGCTCTTGTTTGCTTTGTGTTTTAGAGAGAGTTTATTTTCCATTCTAAGTAGCAAGTCTTTATGACGATTTTGCTAAGCATTACCAGATAAAGTCAGTGCAAATTGCACAGATAATACACACTGAGAATTTAAATTTAAATTCCCAAGAATTGCAACATTTCTGTAAACAAAAATGCTTGCTTGCTTACCTCCGGTCGGGATGGGATGGGGTGACTGGGTAACAGGTCAAGGACCATCTAATGGATAGCTTAGGGACTGCTAATGGAAGATGGAGTCTTTCCCATCACTTCTGTGTCACCAGTTCAAAGCAGGCGAAAGTTGGTAAGGACTTTTAGTCACTAATATTTTGATGGTTGCTTGCTGACCTGTGTGAAATCAGTGGTCTTTATTGAGTTCCTAGAAGACAAATGTCCTCTTGGAACAAACACCAACATATAATGTCATTCATGGCAATCCCAGTAGAGAACCCAGGGACTGAGGCGGCACAGTGACCCTCCTGGAGGTGCCTCATCCAGGATGGGTTGAGGCGTGCTGAGAGTGTGAAGTGCAAGGACTTACTCTGCTGCTCCTTGTGTGCTGTCTGTATGAGTACATATTTGATTTCTGCTGCTGTGACTTTAGGATATCCAAGTGTTATCTCATTGTCTTTTAACTCCATTCCACTTGCAGGGAACAGATCTATTCGTTAGTAGATGCTAACAATGTGGCTAACCCAGGGTACATTGAATGTGGTCATAGGGAAGCAATCTGCATCTTACTTCCTTTGTAATATCTATATTGTAATAGGCCAGATGAAAGTCAAACATTTGAGGAGTGGATTGGATTAAATGATTTCCCGAGGTCCTTTACCAGCTAAATTATTCTGATCAGAACCTACTCTTCCACTGAGAACTGATCTGAATTCAAAATCCCAGCTGAGATTTCTGAAAGAGGAAAGGTATGATTAATACTGCTATTCATGTGTCTTCCAGTATGGTTCAGGGGTGATTTTAATGTTCAAGGTCTAACCCGTGTTTATCTCACAGTTTTATTCAGTGATTACTGGAGAATTTCTAGATACAGAAATGTTAAAGACATTGGTCAAGCATAAGAAGTAGTGTTGTTCATTGGGCTGAGGCATGAGTAATTCACCTGTGAGTTTGTAACGATATTGGTAGTTCATCTTTCTCCTGTTTTATGTCATCTTTCATCTGAAACTTAAGGTTTGTTTTTTTTTTTTCATTCTAATTTAGACAATAGAAATAGGATATTAGAATAATACATCTTAGTGTGTTTACTGTATGTGTAAACATAATGTGTGATTTTCCATTTTCTCAGTTTCTCTAAGATTTTAGCATGTTTTTGTGAAATCATTTATGATGCTTAATCTGTTCATTTAAAGGAGATAATAAAACCCAGTGTGAATTTCTGGCAAGTTTACATATGAGAAGTGTTTTTATTTAAATAAACAAAATGAACATATTTATGCAGCAAGTAGAACCGAACATCAGCTCAGTGGAGGTTTGATTGGGCAGATAGCTTGTATCATTGTATGCAAAGGTTTTTGTAATCTTTCCTTAGACCTCTCTTTGCTTTTTGTCTTCCCTGCTGATTCAAGCATAAAGCAGCAACATGAAATTAACAGTCATTGTGAATAGTCAGCCTTTCCCTGTTGAGGTCCTGCTTGCTGCATGGAGAGGGAAATGTAGTGTACTACTTGGAAAAAAGAAGAGGGAGGGAAAAAAGAGCACCTGAGGAAAGAGTAAGAAGCAGATGAAACAAGGAGCAGTAGAAACAGGGGAGCCACCAACTGTGGCTTTTTCCAGCATGGAGCAGAAGAGCAAGCACCTAAAACTGAAAAGTGGTAAATAACCATGGTGAATGTTTTGAGGGGAATGGGAATACAGAAGGGAACTCTGTGAGATGAACTGAGACCTGAAAGAACAGTGCAGCAGAAACTGTTGTCTTGAGTTTTTTCCAGCTGTAAACACACTAACTAGGAGGAAAAAAAGAATACTGTGCTTAGTGTTGTGGAGAAGGCCTTGACTTTGAAGAAAAAAAAAAAGGGGGGGAAAAAAAAAAAGAAAAAGTCAGGTACAGAAAATTTCACAGTAAACTTCAATGAAATCCAAAATACTGTTCATTTAAATTACTGAATGATGGTATTTTGTATATTACTTAAAAGATACTTGTTGATGGCAGTGATGCAAATTGCATACTATTTTGTATTCTAATCCCATGCTGGTATGCTAGTGAGCTCATTGGTGTTGTGAAGAATCTTTGTACGTAAACCAGCTTTCCTGCAAAGTGCCTGTTTGTTCTTAAAAAAAAAAAAAAAAAAAAAAAAAAAAGATAGGAATGGGCCTCATTTTCCTGCTTGCACTTTACAAAAGAGCTGCAAGAGATTCCACGACTGACCTGTGGATTTTCCCCTCTCCATAGCAGAGGCAGCGAGGTTTGGGCACTCCACAAGATTCAGCGTGTTCTCTGACCCTTTGCAGCAGAGATCGTCTGGCTCCCAAGCGGGTCACTGTGGAAACTGAAACCAGAGAAGGGAAGGCAACTAATGGATAGCAGCTCCCAAGCACTAGAAGAGACCAGTGCAGAATGCTTGGTAACGTCAGCGTTGAGTACAGATGCTGGCATGGGGGAGATTCTCCTCCTATTTCTCCCATCCCTTTTCTCTTAAGCCAGTTCCAGGGGAAGGAGTGGGAATGGCAGCTTGTCAGGGGAACGTTACGGCATGTGGTTTAGGAATGTTTATTGCCTACTGCTGTACGTGGGAGGGAGAGGAAAGGACAATCAACGTACAGACTGATCAGGTGAAAGGGGAATGCGATGTTATTGATGCAGAAGAGAGAGAGAACAGTCTGTGCATTTCTGGGGGTCAGAGAATCTGTGGAAGTGAAAAGTTACAAGAAAATCAGTGTGACACATTGAGACATCCAAAGACAAGTACTGTTACTTCTAGCTGGAACCCTTAGATACAGTGTTGTCCTGGAGGTCCATTCCTCTTCTTTAGATTAAAGGGCTGGCCAGGGAGATGGTGATGGCAAGATGGCCATCATCTTCCTCTTAAGATTTTCAGAAGTCCATGCAGTACAAAATTTAGTTTGTTTGAACTAATAATTTTTCAGTAGGATACTACCATATATAATCTTTTTTTTTTTTTTTTTTCCTTATTTTCCCTCTTTATTCTGGTCTATGAGTTTTGTGAGCTCAAGATTTTAAAACTGGGGAGAGTTACTATTTTACTTGAAATACATGTTCAACTCCAAGAGTCAGTGGTGTACTGGTTCTGTATGAGAATTTTATGTGGATGTTTGGGTATTAGAATAATAATAATAAAATTAAAAAGCCTTTCTTTTTGCTGAAGAGATTGTACTTTGTCTGCACATAGACTTCTCTGAAGTGAAACAAAATGCAGGCTTTGAAAGACAACTAAACAGTTGAATGTTGAAGGATTTAGGGAATATTATGACAACTTTTGGAATTGCAAACATGGAGGCTAGCTGAGTGGTAATTGTGAACTTTGAAAAGTTTGTGTTGAAAGTGTTTTTTCATAGTTGAGCATTACCACAGATTTGAACATTTTTTAAACAGAAGCATAAGTTTTTCAAAACACAGCACAGGTTAATACTATTTTTTTTTGGTTAAAGAAATTGATAGGGATGCCTCAAAAGTTCATAGCATTTATTTTTATTCAGTATTTAAAATGCTTGGAGATCATTTATTTTTGCTATTTTTTTTTAAAGAGAAACCTCTAGTACCGTACTCTATGTGTAGTTTTTGTAATCAGAAAGTATGCAGTTCTTTCTGTTCCACTCAGCACAATTGGAAATTATCAGCAAGTTAAGTCTATTCAACTGCTTATCTACAGAGAGGCATGTAGGACTCCAATTAAGTTTACATGGATAAATGCAGATTTGTGTTTGCAAATGTCAAGATGACAGAAGCTTAATGCTGTAAAAAGGCTAATCGACGCTGAATATGTTTAGTGTCAGTAAATATTTATAGTGAAAACATGGCTTGTGGTTTTGTGCCTTAGCATTCCAGGTTTGTTCAGGCTTTTAGTGAGTAAAAATAATAGTCTGTTCATAAACCGGCTATAAAACTTGTGTTTTCTATAAAACTAATTTTATTGTCTTTTTCATTGTTTTGTTTTTTTGGAAACCAGGATAGGGGCTAGGCAGCATTTTGTAAGTTGATTAAAAAATCAGGTAAATTTACCAAGATTTTAAGGTAGATGTAGACCAGAGAATGTACAAGATAAGAGGCAGTATGTGAAGGAATTTCTTCCAAATATTTTATTTTTTTAATGAGGACTTCTTCAAAACAGTGCTTACTAATCAGCCCTGCTGAAAGATGTGAATATTTAATATGTTCATGTATTCATTAGGCAATAACTACAGTTCTACTAGAAAGTTGATTGAACATCAGGATTACATATATGTTTATATATAAGATTAAAAAATATATACATTTCTTATTTCATTAGATCTCCAGACGTTAAGTGTTAGTCCTCTCTCTTTTACAAGTGTGTTCTGGAAAATAGTGTGTCAAAATTGAAATCCATGAAGTGCATCCTAAACTGAGCTTCTGCTGATGTAATATAGTATGAAGAGCACAGCTGAGTGAAAGAAGAGAAAAGAGGCACAAGGAACATTGATTATTATTTTTTATTATATTTCGACTTAGAGAGAAGAAGAATATTACTGCAACTGCAGTTCTGCATCAGTCTTAACGGTGTAAAAGAATGATGCTGAAGTGAAATTTTGTTTTCTGGAGGGGAAATAAATTGATATGGTTTTGGATTTTGTTTGTTGGAAATGTCATGGCTTGTCAGGTTAACAAATGTGATTTTGTTCTTGGCAGACTGCAGACCCGGACAAGAAAAAGAAAAATCCCCTGAAAACCACTGCAACATAAATATAATATACTTCAGTTTAGTGTGTAACTTTGCATGAAATAAGCACTGCCTGTTAGCCTCCGTTTGATCCTGTGAGAGTGTGGGGCTAATGTCTGGCCAGTGTTTTGGAAGCAGCAGGTAGTCAGGAGCGAGCTGCTGTAGGGGTCCATATTTCTGTAGCCTAGCAGTTACTCGCACACAGATGGAGACCTTATGAACTTTGACAGAGGTCATGCTAAATTGTAAATCTAAAACTTCTAGACTTCTGAAGGATTACACTGGTGCATTATTATTAATTATTTTTTTTTGAGCATATGATTAGGAACACCACTAAAGATAGTAACTCTGTTTTGAGAAGTAGATCAACCATGCAGTCATTATTCATATACTGATCACGGGGATCAATAAAGATAGCCTTTCGTGATGCTTTATATGGAAACTGCATATTATAATTCTAATTTACATGTGTAGAACACATTATATTGCTTCCCAGACACCTAGGCTTGTCTGCTCTTTTGAACTCAGTAAGGGAATTTTAGAGTTTTAAAACATTTCAGAAGTTTCTGGTTTTTCTGGTGCAAATGATTTGAAAGTAATTAAGATACTCAGTGGTTTTTTGATTTCAGGTCTTTTGGGGCAGTCAGTTGAGACACCAAGCTCTCTGTCATCTGTCATCAGCCATCATCTCACCAGGGATCTTATAGCTGTTTAGGAAAGAAAAACATGAGATGATCTGGTTACACACTGTAATGCGTTTAAACCCTGCATTCAGTCAAAGTCAGGGAGCATTGAAGAACCCCTCTTTTGTCTTCTAATTACAGTCCCAAAGCTGTACTTAATAGATGAAAATGTCCGATACTTCAACTTACTATGCAAATGGAAAAATTTGGGGGGAGGGATCAATACATTCATGTATTACTAGTTCTATTTTGTAGCAGCCAAAGAACTTTTTTTTTTCCAAGTTATAGTCATTTGGCATTTAAAAATAAATATTTTTTTTTAGCAGAGATACAAAGTGAGTTTCATTCTGTGTTTATGAAATCAAGGTCCATGAATGACTGCCTGGGTCAGAAGCAGCAAGGAGGCTCTTTTAATCAAATGGTCGAATTTTCATCTTGTCATCATTGAACTGGTTGCGTAATGTGCTTCTTTAATGGCTCATGAACTAGTCTTTAAAGCTATGACTTCATGATTCAGTGAGGCTGACTCTCATTCCATGTGTTGAAAGTGGTTTCAGTAATGGCCACACAGAGAGCTTGAAAATTCACACCAGCAGCAGACTGTAGGGGGAAAAAGCTTTAAAACAGTTTGAACTGATCTGCACATAAAATAACAAGAATGTTATTCATACTTCTAAACTGGAAAAACACAAAGAGAAAAGAAGTAGAAGCATAAAAGAATCTCCTTCTGTTGCCCCAGCAATTCACGGTCACTGTACTGCTAGTGTCTTTGTGTTAGTGATATCTGTTTCAATAGGGAAAAAAAAATCCAAATAGCTTAACTTGCAGTTGAGAGTAACCAATAGGTTTCTTTGTTTTATATGTTCCACGGGAATCTTTTATGACAGAGAAATTATGAAAACTCTACAAAATCTGTATAGTGATATAGTGTATATGTACACACACATACTTACTACTACTGTATATAGTGTATATATATAAAAATTGTGTGTGTGTATATATATGTATATATTTGTGATAAAACTTCTTACCATCTCTCGTTACCATGACTGAGGAATTACTGTGACATGTATCTTCCACAGCAGTGCATGTATGTAAAGTGGCAGGTTAACAAGATAGGCTGGGATTTGTCGGAATTGTGCTGATATGCGTGGTCATGACACATCTGTCGTTTCAGTGAGATGACCAAAAGTCTCTTGGTTGTGCATGCTGTCATTGACTTAACTAGGTGTTTGAACCAGGCTTGGCGAGGTGAAAATTATTCCTCTTAATTACTTCATAATTAATCTGAGTGTTTAAGGAGGATATCTTGAAGCAGGAGTGGAGAAAACTGGTAAATCTGCTTTGATTACGTCAGTACTCTGGTTTCTAAGTTATGAACAAATATTCTGTGTAATTGAGAGCATGTATTTTTAGAAGTTGTTTTCTACTGTAATTCAATTAATAATTTCACCTGATTTTTGTATTGGTGTTTTGTTTTCAGGTGTGACTCACAATATCTCTTTACTGCGAGAAGTGATCATCCATCCACGCTTTGTTCGAGGAGACATTAGCACTAAATTTCTTCCTGAAGTCTATCCTGATGGATTTAAAGGTTTGTTCCTCTTTGGAATGTTTCTTTTTTTTTTTTTTTTTTCTTGAGAGGTGTTGTTTCTGGTTATTATTCCTTTTATATTTATAGACTGTCATGTTCTCCAATCAGTCTTTACATTTTTTGGATGTATCTGTGTAGACACAATTTTTTAATAATACATGATTGAACCAGTTACTTTCTTCACTTTCAACAAGACAAAATATATATTTCTAGTAAAAAAATAGTAAATGAAATACAACCAAAGTCAAGCAAAACAATTTGTAGGTGATATGAAATATGTAAAATAAACATCAGTTCAACTCTACCATGCTGTTGTGCTTCATTACAGACAGTGCTCCTACTGTTAACTGGAGATGAGATTTCTCTTTACCCACCATTATTGCTTCTCCAGTTGGTCTGCACAGCATCTTCAGAGGCACCTTTTGGCACCCTTTGTGTTCACTGCAGCATTGTGTGGAGGATGTAGGCATTCTGTTAGAGTGTTCCAGTAAGCTGGTCTTAATACTCATTATGCACAGTAGTGGGCATTACCTGAAATTATTGTCACTCATAAGCTAGGTTAACGTGAACACAAATGCAAATATTTCTTTACAACATCCCAAATGACAAATTGCAGAAGTGTGTAACAACCGTTAGTAGAGGAATGTAAGTAATTGAATAGATTGGTTTCCTTTCACAAGGATCAAAATTTTAAAGGTTGTCTTCTCTCTCAGCCAATCTGCTGTAGATCCTTTCTTTACCCATGTAGACAGACTCAGTCTTTCTACAGGCCTTATACCTCAGCTGACCTTCATGAGGCAGAAGCTCTACATATATATATATGTATATATATATATATAAAAATATGTATAAAAGTTCCAGGTTTTTTAGCTCATCTTTCGTGGGTGTTTTTATGAATCTTGCGGAGATTCCTTTGTCTCCCAGTCATTATTAACCCAATGTGGCAAAATCCTGGTCCCACTTGGAGACAGCACTGGCACTTGGCAGTCACCAGAAATGACTGGCACCTCACGAAATGTAATCTCATTAAGAGCAGAACAGATTTTTCTTACCCCAGGACTCAGTGTGTGAGTTTGGTGCAGAGTACTCCCCCACAGAAGTACTTTATATCATTGTGTAGTTGGCAGCTTTATTTGATGCAGTCCTACAAGTGGGATTAATGCATCCAGCTTGTTCTTGGCTCCTGACTGAGGCAAAGGAATAGGAGTTAGTCACCTTGGGTGGCAGTAAGCTTGGGATGGTTGAAGCTCAAATGTTCTTTGTCTTCTTTGCTAAGGTACTTAATCTTCAGGTCACTGAGCTGGCTTTCATCCATCATAGACTTGAGGGTACTCTGATCTGCTATGAAGGCTCACTGCTGCTGATTAGCAGGTCTGTCTCCCTTCCCTTCCCTGACACTTTTATATGGAATCCCATGTCCCATCACTTTGATGGTTCTGGGACTTTTCAGTCCTTTTCCTGAGTGGATTCAGTTCCCTAAACCACCAGAACACTGCGTTTTTATTGTTGCTGCCTTTGTTGCAGTAGTTTTTTGAGAGTTATTGGGTTGGCTTAGCTCATGGAGGAGTCTGGTGTACTTAGGTAGATGTACAGAGTGAGTGACAGGCTAGAATGGGGAGAAGGGAATGGAGGAGAAAGGAAAGGTTGCAAACTATTAGGTGGGTTTATTCCATGTTGTGAAAAGGCAGACTCACCTGACATGCAACTGGGAATGATGAAAACAGAAACCATTCTGCCCTTACTTGTGCTAATACATTTGGGGTCCTTGGTCACTTCTTAGAAGATGGGACACGTTTTGCTGATGCAGTTGGTCTTGCTCTATATTTTTGACTCCAGAAAGGAACCTTTATCTCTTGTTTTTTATTAAAAAAAAAAATATCATATTGCAATGTTAAGCTTTATATAGTCAGTTAATTACTTGTTGGTCCACAAGTTGGAGGGTGACAAATTTGGGGTCATATGACTTGAACTGTGTATGCGTATATTTGTGTGCACATACTCATGCAAATGACTGATTAATGTTGCAGTCTTGAATTAAAAGATAATGTGGTATTAACAGATTCTTAAAGATAAGCTTTTGCTGGAGACACTGGAAAACATGAGAAGAGATGCCATGACAGTTCCCAATAGGAACTAATGAATGTTGTGAAATGATTAGACTTTGTTCATGCAGAATGAAAAGTCTCACTCCTCTCCTTCTGTGCCTCAAATACAGGCATACATTAGCATTTGTAATGATAATAATGATTTCTGCATTTTATTTACAAAGCATTTCTATTTCAAATCAAGAATACACATTCAAGAATACCGATTCAAACCTCAATGAAGTAATTGAGAGCCCTTTTAATAATGTAGTTCACACTGGGTCAGACCCCTCTGGCTTGAAAAATTATCAGTCATTTGAATTAGAGGATAGTTTCTTAAGTACCTATTGAAAAATATTTCTGCAGATATAAAGACTCTAATGGAAATTGTTGAAGGCAAGCTAGAGTGGTGGGAAGATGATGCATAAAAGCTCAGCAAGAGAAACAAAGGAAAACTAGCTTACACAATGCAAGTGCTATATTCACTTCGCCAACCTTTTTATATAAATACCCAGGGTAAACTTTGCTACGAAAATTTGAAAATTAAGTAGCTTCTTATATTATAATATGGTTTATTTAAAAAAAAGGGAGGCAAAAAAACCCATAGCTTTAAAAAAAGATATAATCCGTAAAATTAAACCAAAGTGTAGCCAAAGTGAATTTGGAAATACCTAGAAATTTGTGCTGCTGATCAGAGTAGAAACCCATACCAGAAATGTTTTAAATTTGGAAAACTTAAAAATAATTAAAAAAAAAAATTCAGTGAAGACCCATGCTATATTAATGCTTGAGCACAATCCAGTGTGTTTCATTTCTAAACTGCACAGTTGCCACTGTAGGTCTGCGCTGATGTTAAGTAATGAATGTTAGTTGTTTTCTTTCTCTTGACTGCATAAGGATTGGCCCATTCCCTTAAGTGCATTTTTCTTCAACTCAGAAAATTAACTTCTGTGATTTCCACTTCAAATTACATCTAGAACTGTAACACTTAGTTATTTTCATGTTAGGGCTTAACTTTTTTTTTTTCCTTCTTTAAATAAACACTCATTAACGAAAACAAATTTATTTCAAGTAATTTAAAAATGTTGCTGTGCTGAAACTAGCCTTGCTCAGGGTATGATTAGCGTGGGAAGACAGCTGCTGTCCAGAATGCTGGCTGGCTGGTAGGTCAGCTGGCGTGGGTTATTGCTCTGTGCACACATGTATGTTTTGGGAGGAGCTGCAGATCTGACGGTGGGTACAGCAACATCGGTTGGGTTAGGTGTGACACGAATATGCCTGTCTTAGTGTGGTCTCCAAGCACTTTGAAATGAAAATGTTTGCCAAGCGTGCAGGAGTAGTCCATACTCCTAGAGTACTGTCAAACCAGCTGTCCTCTTACAGCTTCCAAGTAGCCAGGAATGCACCTGTATTTCCTAACCTTTCTGGTGGAAAAGGAATGTACTATCTCATACCATATTTTATAGGTGCAGAAAGTGCTTCTATATTCAGAGATCAGAGAGGAGTCTTTGACAAAGATTAAATTAAACCTATGGATCCTTATGTTGTTACCCTATGCATGGGATCATTCTTTGTGGTTCACTCTGTTTCACAGTTAAAATCTCTCTTTTCCTGGATAATTTTGATAACTGAGATATTTTTTTTAATGGTCAACTCTTCCTGGTTATTGAACGATGTCTCAAATACTTTGTCAATCCCTTTGGGAAAGACATCCAGCGCAAGTGGGAAATGGGGGAATTTTCCAAGAGATTATCACAAAACCCATACCAGAACACAGGAAACAAAAGGAAGAGCCCTTTATCTTCCCATCTTGTTACATGTTTGTCTCATTTGGTGGAGAAGAAGAGCAGAATTTCTGATGGATGTTCCTTTGTTATCTGATTCTAATACAGTAGGGGGAAAAAAGTAAGGTTCTCTCTCTCTCTCCTGTAATTGTGTATTGGCTTTAGAGTGTGTGTGAGGTAAAGGCATTTAGATATGTTGTGTTTGTTATAATTATATGGGTTGGAGGAAATGATTATTCCACTTTACTCAGCACTTGTTAAACCACCTCTGGAATATTTTGTCCAGTTTTACCCCTCTCACATCTGTAAGAAAAACGTCAATAAACCTGAGTTTGGTGGAGAGCCATGAGGAGACTGATGAGGAGAGGCTAGGAGAACCAGGTTTATTTAAACTGGAAACAAGAAAGCTTAGGGTGAACCTAATGGCAGCCTTCTGGTATCTCTGAGGGGCTTCCTGAGGCAATGGAACTGGGCTCTTCAGTGAGGTGCACAACAGCAGAGTGAGAGTCAGTGGTCATAAATTGAAGCGTGGGAGGTTCCACCTGGATATAAGGAAACAAAAATTCATTCTAAGGATAAGTACATGTTGGGATGACTTGCCCAGAAAGGTTGTGGAATCTCCGTCCTTGGAGATTTTCAAGACTTGATTGCACAAACCTCTGAGCAACCTGGTCTCAATCTGATGTTGAGAGTGCATGGTCGGAAGACAGAAGAGTGAGGATAGTTGCTGTTAATTCTATGTACGTTCTCCACACTAGAACTGAATCTTTGTCTCCATTTTGTGAAGCTACTGGATTATAAAATTTGTGTCAACAGATAGCGTAGTTGACTTTCTTCTCTACGCCAGATGAAGTCATGAACTTTTATTGCTTTGTCAGTAATAACTTTGTACTTCAAAATAATATGCTCTAGCAATCCTTTCTATATGTTCTAGCAATCTGTCCAGCAAAGGGTCACCACCAGCTCTGTGAGAGACATACTTCTCAATTCTGAATGTTTTGGGATTGCATATGCTGACAATGTTGTCTGTATTTTTCCATGACCACTTTTGGGTGGAACAAAACTCATCTTGATTTCTGAAGAAATCAAAACCTCTGACAACATCCAGCTTTGTTTTCTGCCTCAGCCTACTTGGTATACATTTATTTGTAACTTCAAAATCCACTGGGGAGAAACGGAAGCCAAAACTGAACCTAAATGTGATACCAGCACTGCTTACGTTGGTGTGGATCTGAATTGTGCATTGTACTTTCTATCTTAGCCATTTTGCTTTTAATTTTTATTCTTCTCTACCAGAAAAGTCACTTTTCAACTATTAAGTAACAGGCCTGGGTACATAACCAGGGCTTTGTGGGTTTTTTTGCCTTTTTTTTTTCTGTAATTGATAGGAGAAAACACATTTCTAGGACAAAATGCAAATGAGACTGTTATGGGAAAAATGACCTTTTATGTAATTTAATTTGAAGTTGGTTATGTAAAGTAATTGCATGAGCCTCTTTGACTCAGCTTGGGGGATACTGTGATAATATTGATTTAAGCAATCATAACATCAGGGAAATGAGAGAGAAATACTTTTTCCCTGTCTTCTTTCCGATCAGTGTTCTGCTGTTTAGTAATAATAGATGCATATGATCTAGTTTTCAGTAATAGGAACAACAGTGCTTCCATTCCTTTAATTGTGGCTTAGTTTTATAGCCATTAATTGTGTTTTATGTTGACATTATATAATTCAGCTCAGTGATACCGAGAGTGCAGAAGTATATTCCAGGTTGTGGAGAGAGATCTGGGAGCTGATTTACATCTTATGGTGGAGATGAAATCTCCATACAGTCCAGGAGTCCTGTATGCAGTGAGGAGGGTAGGAAAGGGCAGTGGTAGAACTTCCCATATTGGGATGGGGAGCCTTTACTCCGTACTCATTTTGCTTCCAATCAAGGCAGCTCTTGGAAAAATGCCTCAGAAGTACCTTTGTAACTTTTCAGATCGGTCTTCTGCATAGTGAACGTGAAAGGCTGTGTTATTATGTCTTTATTCGTGGTGAATATTAACTTCTGTTTCAAGACATCCAATTGAAGTCCTGAGGGCTAGCTTGTAAGGTAAAATAATACTTGAGGTGAAACAAAGGTATCGCTATCTGGAACACTGGTGTATTTCCAGATATAGTAATGTAATAAATAATTTAAGTTCAAAACCGTTTAAAATCCTACTAAGCATAGCAAGAGCAAAAGGTAGTGGGAATGAGGCTGGTGTTCAGAAAACTGAGGTAGTACTGACAACAGAATTTCTTGTGTAATAATGGCAAATTGCCATCCGTAGGAAGCAGCCTTTAATCAAATTTCTGAGGTATGTCTCCAAAGTTATGCTAAGGACATTCTGTGGTAGGATTGTATTTTCACCACCAAAGAGCTGAAGACCAAAACCGAATTTTAACAGTTTGAATTATCTCCCAGACTTGGGAAAATCAATACAGCTTGCCCACATCGGACACCACAGTGATGACTGTCTTTCCGCTTGCCAAGTATGTGCCACAACTAATGCAGATTGTGACAAACAGAGAAAGCAGATAAACATTTTTTTCACATCAGTGATAATGAAGAGGTGAATGTAGTTCTTGATCGGTTGTTAACCTGTTTCAAATTATTGACATCTGTTCGCTGTTTGGAGTTTGATTTTTATTGAAGATACAAGGAGAAAATAGTTTTTGCAGCACAACAAGTGCAAAAGCAGTTATTGATTTCATCCAAGATGAAGTCGTGCAATGAAACCCTCACATTGGGATTTCTCTAATTTTACCTTGTTCTTGTGTCTGAGTTGATGCTACCAGTGTTTCTTGGAGCAGATGAGAACATATGGTTTTGGTCACACAGACTTTTCATGGGCATAGGCATGATGACAGAAAAGCAAAGGTGTATAAATATATATATATAATAAAAATACCGATTTTAGAAATACAGCCTTCTGGAAAAATAATCTCAGCTTCTTCTCTGTGTGCAAACTACTGGGAAAACTGGAAAACTGGCACACCTCAGAGCCAGATAGTGGATGCTTATTGCATTGTGTAGTTGTAAAGGGCTTATGTGTATGTATGTATATACGTATACACACATAAATGGTACAGAAGTTCAGTGTTTTTTGACTTTCACTTTGCAATTAGTTTTTCTAGTAACTGGCAGAGGAAAGATCAAGTTTGTTTCTCAAGCCAGTTCCTCAGCCTTTCACGATTTTTCTTTCTGCATGTGTGTGTTAGTGAAGACAGTTTCCATTTCAAGGCAGATAGAAAATAATAAACACTGAGCAAAGGGAGTTGCATTAATCTTTAGCCAGAATATGTTACTATGGACTAAATTAAAAATAAATAGATGCAGATTTGCTGACTCTCATTATTTCTAAATGTACATTTTTTTGGCCTGTGACAGCTCCTTTGTACTGCTAACTGGAACTGTAATGAGGGCGTTTCCATCATCTTAGCTTGATTGCGTTGCCAAGGTAAACTCTAAGCAGCATCTTTACCTATCCATAATTAATGTGACCAGTCAAATGATGACGAGTCCTGTGCAGAAGACATCCTGTTTTGAAACTGCTCTTGCACTTGTTACTGTAAAGTCTGTTCTGATTGTTTTCAGAGGTCTCCGTTCTGTATTTTATTGAGGATTGTGCTAGCCTTATGTTGCTGATAGATATTGTCACTCCCTAATAACCAGCACCAGGGAATGTGAGTTAACATTACCTGCAGTAGAGCTGAGGTGATGGGAGTGTAGGGATGGAGAGGGGAATTGTCTCTGCTGCATAACTGGAAGCAAACGTGCTTCACTGGGCAGAGCTGCTTAGGCAGGTAGAGCCTTCTGAACCCCGTCCCCACCTCCTTCCCCAGCCTTTAATGTGAAGTCTGTACTTGACATAGATGGTGGCATTTGCTGTGATATCTATACATGAAGGTCTACTGAGGCAGACAGCAGCTGCATGAAGCACTTTGTGAGAGCTCTGTTGTAACGGAGTTCAGCTACATCTTTCAGTCTTACCGTCATCTTTTTTTATTTTTTATTTTTAACTTGAATTATTGCATTATCCTCCTCCCTGGCTTTTGAAACACCCATGGCTTTCATCTGTGCAAAATTCATCTCCTGAGAATAGTTTGCTGCTTTTTCTCCATGACAATTCCTCTCTGCACTTCTTGCCCTCTTCTGTGCCAACTTTAACTTCCCGTCACCCCCATATGGGCTGGTTACTTTACTTGCCCTTTGACTTCCTCTCACATCAATTCTGACTGCCTTTCTTCTCTGGTGACACCAATCTTGTCCACCTATTTGCCAGCTTCTCATACCAAATCTGTGTTTCACAGTCTCAGACCTAAACACAGGAAGGACAAAGTTCTGGCACTGTGTTCTCTCTTTTTATCTGGATGACCAAATTTCAACTTGACTTTCTCTGTCTGCAACAAGACCAGGATAGGAAAAAAAAACCCACAACCTTCCAGTCACTTTGGTTCATACCTTTGTGTCCAAACCTTCATTAGCTCGCCTGCCTCTAAATTGCAGGCTACTTTGAGCTGTTTTTTGCTTATGAAGTGCCAAGTATGCTGTTAGTCACAAAATAATGGTGACACAAATGACACTAAAGGACAATTAGTTTCATCCACATTTATTTCTGGAGTTGTCATTATCCCTTTTGCTTGGAAAATCTGTATCCTCGGTAGGGTAAGGTACTGAGAAAGAATGCTGTATATTTTGAATAAGTTCTAATGTACAGATGGATTCCTTACCAGCATGAGGCACAATATGTCAACCAGTGACATTTCAGTAATGAAAACAAGATGCTGCAGCGTCGTTCAATTTTTTTTCTTTCAGTTGTCAAATTGTTTTCAACAGAGATACCCGTGTTAGCAGTAGGGCTGATCTGTATGAAAACATACAATTTAAACTTTGAAACTCAGAGCGTCTGCTATGCTGAGCCTCATCTTAATTTAGGGGAAAAATGTAGGTTTAATCTGTAAGGACTGAATAGTGTCTTCTCTGCTAGTTGTTACTTTTTGTGTCTGTGTCTATGCTGGTCTGTGGTATCTAACGTGTGTTTTTTTTAACTGATTTTTGAAAACTAGGGCACAAGTTGACAGATCTTGAAAGAAGGGAACTTCTGGCAACAGCAGCTTCTTTATATGTGGCTGAACAACTGAGATCACAGCGATTTCTAGGGACTCAAAGGTAAGTTTGTTTCTAGGAACTCAGATGTGCTGATGCGTTTTGTTAATGACATCTTCTTATGCACGAGAGAGACACTGGTGAGAAACTGCATGGTTTCTTAATATAGTCTGTTTTTTCTAAATTCAAATGAGCTGGTGCTTACATTTCCCTACTTGCACAAGTCACACACGATTATTTTTATTCTACGTATTAGCAAGCTAATAGGCACAAAAATGTGTTACAAGCCAGTACAGTAATTAATGCACATCAGGAGTTTCATTAATGCAAAATGTTGCTACATTAGTAACTAACCACAAATTGAGCATCACAAATTTCCCATGTGTCCATTTGAAGCGATCTAAGCACTTTGGGATAATATGAATATTCAGCTACAGAGCTTTAAAATATTGTGGATTCATGAGTAATTTGCTACCTTGATGAAGAAGCTTAATAATTTAGGGTCTAATTCTGAAAACACTTTCTGACTTGTAAACGCTGGAGTAGTCAGCACCTTGCTGTTGTTCCCCTGCTTCTTCATTCTTTTGGTTTTTCATTCATTTGGATAGCAGCAGTTAGTAACCTGTATAGTAGTGTTACTTGGCAAGCCATTGCAGTAGTGTCTGTCAAAGTAGTAATTCAGTTCTTTGGCTTTTTGGAACAGTATGCTTTTCTCCTAGGATGCTTCTAGCTTTCATCGTAGTCTTGCCCATCATTGTAAGCTGAAGCCTTTGTCAGTGTCTTGAGACCTTCTATTACAACAATGTAATTTATTAATCTCATTTGGGTAGCTGGTGTTTCCAACAATTGCGTATAGCAAATGTGAACTTCAAAATGCTTCTTGGTTTCTTAAGTTAAATTCTTTAATATAGTTGCATGTGTATGTCTGTGAGAGATACAGACAGAGTCAGAATGCAGGACAGACATTATTCACATTCCATGCCAGTGGTTTGACAGTGTATTCTATTACTGATTTTACAGTGGTCAGGAATAAATGAAATGTGGTTTCAAGAAGTCTTTATTTTTATTTGTACCCACAAAGATAAATAGTACCATATGGTGTTAAAAAAAAAAAAAAGACACTTAGAGCAAGCATAACAGCTTTGTAATACATAGCATATGTAGGGCTAGGTCATTGCTTGCCTTGTGCGCCTATAGGGGAAAGTTAAGCGCCTTCTTACTTCATTCCACAAGTTGTATCCTCCATAGCAAATGGCATAAGGAGAACAACAGATACGCTAAGGCCACTGTTCCTCAGCTAAAAAGTGAATGAGGGAAAATGAAGAGGAGCTTCGACTGTAGTTTTTACTGGTCAGCATAGGAAGTTAAGTAGTCTATTAGTGCTATAGACGAGTAAAGGATTCATTCCTACTTAATTTTAAGTTGACTTTAATTGATTTTAATTGTTGACTGAAATAGTGATTCTCAAACCACTGTTGTATTCCTTGCTCTGATTTGGGATTTTTTTTGCTGGTAAAATCTTCATACTTGATAATGAGAAAAGGAGTCCAATTTTTGAAGAATCTTTTAATGTTTTATTTCTAATGCAAAATTTTTCTTTTATTACTAGGTGTCTATGTATCTTAATAGAAAAGACACACTCAACTACTAAAAACCATACTGTCAAATACGTAAACAAAATACTTCATTGAGCAATCAGGCACACACGTTCTTCTCATTTCGCGACATATCAGGGAAACAAATACTCTCCTGCTCTGAAGACAAAGTAGCTTCCTATTGAAGTCCTTGTAAACTAACTCCCACACATGGATTTCTCTAGCATGAACGGAGAAGGCAGCGGAGTCTGACCACGTGAAGTTTTTCCTTGATAAGACTGGATTAAGATCCGCTTTTTCAGGTTTCAAATGGTGGAGCTAACAAATCTTTTCAATAGAGGGGATATCGCTTTCTCTTGCCATGACAGGTACCTATGTTCAGCTCCGTTTCCTCAGGATGGTCTTTTCTGTCTGTTGTGGTACATGCAGATCTGGAAGGAATCCTTCAGAAGCTGAGTCTTAGAATTTTCTCGAAGTGGGGGCTGTGTGATTCTTAGTGGATAGGTCATTGTTTCAATCCACATACATTGTTAGGTCTACTTGTTCTAAAGACCGTAAAGCTGCTTGTCTGAGGCCAAATAAGGACAAGGTAATGCGGAAAATGCTTACTGGTAAGTAACATCTGAAGAAAATAAAAACCAATAACGATCCTCTTTCCTTCAAATCATGCAGCTCCTTCAGAGACAAGTCAAAGAAACAAAAGCAGAGTGAGGTCAAAGGATTGTGCAGTTTCCTGACAGTACTCTCCACTCCTTAGAGCAGCTAGTGGACTCCCTCTAGAGGGGACTGAATACTGTGGAGCATGTAAGTTACTGCAGCCCCATCAAGGATCCCTCATGGCATGTCCTTAACGTAGCCAAGCTGTGTCTGACTTATTTTTGAAGGTGTGCCATGTCATGGGTATTTTTTAGGAGCAGGATTGTGGCCATAAAAAGCACATCTTTATTGGTGCGTCTGCAATCTGTTTGAAAAATTTTAATAAATAAAAAGTGTATAGTAGGAACCTGTCCTACTGGCAACAAATCAAAAAAGCCAGTTGTAATCTTGGATGCAGTTCACCGTGGGAGAATTGGATGTTTGGAGTCTGTGTGAATTTTAAATCCATGTTGGAGAATGTAAGTGAATTTAGACTGCGTATTCCAAAATTGATCCATAACATTCTCCTGACAGTTTGGAAAACTACACAAACATGTTGATGATCATCTTCAAAGTTTCAGCGCCCCGGCATTTTTTTCTTTTGCATACACTGAAAGCAATCATGAGGAATTTTTGTGCTAGGAATTACACTGAACATTACTATTTTGAAATCATGCATTATTTCTTCTGAACTTGGCACGGCTACCAGATAGACAGTTTTCTGCTGAATTTGAGTTATATGATTATCTTTTGGTTTTCATTTGTGGCTTTTTTTTTCCCTTTTGGGAGCCATATGTGTAGTATGCATTCTTTTACAACTGCAGGGGTATTTAGAGTTCCCTTTTTTCCCCGTGATTTATTCAGCCCAAGCTCAGGATTGTTATTCTAGTCAGATGGATAGACAGAACCACACTTGGCAGTCTTCACAGAAACTCCACCTTTCGCTAGCAGGTCTACTGAGACTACTCAGACGAAATGGAGCTGAGCCAGATTATGGATTCACTGTCCCAGCCTGCTCCTCTGCTTCGCAAGGAATTGGACAATTCCTTGGGTGTCTTGAATCATCAAGTGTAAGGTTCTTACTAGAATGCACTCGGATTGGTAAGCTTTTGCCTCATTAAGATCAAACACGAACTTTGTTCCACTGGTTTCAATTAGGTGTGACCTCTGTAATGGGATTCTTTGTTGGAGCAGTTTGTGTGGCATTGAGGTTAATGCAGGCCTTGAGCGAGCACCAGTTTGCCTTTCCTGTGTTGGAGTGAATGGCATTATAATTTGGGTGGAGCACCCACAGGTGAGTTTCCACTGTCTGCATTCCTATGTGCCCCTGGCCTCGCCAATGGTCTTGTAGGATTAATTTGCCAACCCTTCGCTAGAACAGCTGCTGGGGACCTGCGCGTGCTCATATTTACAGAAATTCAGACACTTACTTTTGTTATGCAATATGATATTTAGAGCATTTTCTGTGTCTCCCCCACAGTTTAACTGCTTGTTATTTAACTGTTTTCCTTGGGAAATGGGTTGTTGAGCATTTGGTTTTGTTTTGTATTTGGAAGATAATTAGCTAATGAAAGTGCTTGGTATTTTGTGAGCCAGATAGTGAGCCAGATACTACAAATGTGAATATTTCACTGTGATATCCAGATAATAGGGGCACATGTTTCCTCCAGGAAACAGCTATGAATGATTGATGATTATTTCATTGTTCAGATTTCAGTTACTTTACCAAGGACTTTTCCTACTTGTTCCATAGTCCAGTTTATTGTGAAGCTGGTGCCACCCACAGCTGCTGAACAGATTTACAGCATCTAGTAAAATCCCAAGGTCTTCTAGACAGAACTTGATCTTGTTTCAAGTGGAAACATATTTTGGCTGAAGTGGATCCAGCTTATTTTGTGTCTGTTTGATGTAGTTAGCCTTTGAGACCAAAAATGATGTTGTACAGTTGAATCTTCACATTTTGGCTTCAGACTTGTTTTCATTAGTGGGTTGGGAGGGGAATAGGAGAGTGACTCTCCAGGTGTGGCTACATCATGCTATCTCATGGGTCTACTAATGTGATGTTTATACTTCTAAACCCAATTGCCTGCAGCACTTCCTATGTGTTGCTTGTGTTGGCAGCTAAGTGTATTTTCCTAATTTTTCTATGGGTTTTACCCTTTCATCATTTATGACTTGGAAAAAAACAGTGAGGCTGAATGCCCACATTACCTGATACTACATGCAAAAAGACGGTAACACATTGGGAAATGTTTTACATTGCTAGAAAATAACTAAAGGGTTTTCTTGCTCGCCTGTTTAGCAAAGACTGAGACTGGGGAGCCTTGAGTTAAACTCCTAACTGTTCTTGTGGGGCCTTAGAGAAGGCAGCTGGATTGAGCCTCAGTTTACCAAAAGACAAAATGGCCTTAATGCTTTACTGCATTATTGGGGTCTTGTAAATATTTATTTATCAACATCTGTAAAGTATGAATGGACGATATTTTCCAAGCATAAAGGAATACTTTCACAGGAACAGTAAGTATATTTGTATAGTGAGAAACTGTAGTTAAAATACAAGTAAAATTTTGTTTTAATCCAAAAATGCTGGTTTGTCTTTTCATTGGCTGTTCACCAATTCTGACTGGTGAACAGCAAGAACAGAAACAGTTACGTTTAGCATTTTATTTCATGAGCTTTTGTAGGTTTGTGTCTAGGTTGATTTGATACAGATATATTGATGTAAATCCTCATCTGTGCATAGTAATGATGGTTCAGATACCTGCTTTTACTTGCCATTTTATGGTTAGGGCAGCTAGTGAGCTGTTTGGAGAGCAGTGGAGCCCAGGACCCCTCTCATGCTTGCTTTCACATAGGCTACACCTATTATCCTGCTGGAGCCTGGGACGCAGCCAGCTCTTTGCCAGCCTAGGGTTTCCCCATATGGAAGAATGGTCAGCTGCTCGATAGGAGAGCTTTCTGGCTCTCCGGCACTGCTGGAGCAGCACAATATAAGGTTATGTTACGTTGATGATGTCAGGAAAATTTACTAGAGTCATCCAAACCGGCCACTTGGAAGGAGGGTGAGTTGCAGCACAGGCACCACTGAATTGTATCAGTTACACTACGTGATTTCCCCCCCCCCCCTAGAACCGCAGTAATAACATGAAAAGTTATTGCAAGTACAGCTAAATATTTATACTTTGCATTACCCTACAAATACCCTCTTGTGTGATATAAAGCTAAAATGCTTTGTTTTCATTTGGTAAGGATGACTAAGTCCAACCCAATTGTGGCTTTCCTTCATTCCCTTACTTTGGAGTTACGCAGTCATGCTTAGCTCATGAAAATAACACTGTCTTATCCTTACTCTTCTGGTCCCCTGGTTAACAAGTCAGGCATTCTTTTCATGATTTACTGCTATGCCTTTGAAAACCCTCAATATACTTATGTAACTACTATAGCTTCAGACCGTTATTCCACTGTGTATTTTTTTGTTCCCTGTATACTAGCAAGGTACGAAGAACCTATTCTGTGTGTGTGAGAGATCCTTGTTTGTAATGGCATCTTCAGGTTGTCACACCCCTACCTTTTCCCTTCAGGTGTTACTTAATGTTATTCTTTTGGTCTCTCAGTAATAATATAGTATTTTTTTTTTCTTTGTAATCTTGCTTAATCACTGCTAAACCCACTGCCCTATATAGTATTCTGTCTGTCTTTAAAATCTGGTGTTATTTACCCTTCTACATTGTTCATTTGCATATTACAGAAAGAGGATTACATGTGTTAGAGACAAACAATTAGATGCAAATATATGAAGCAGGTGTTTTTAGCCAGTGGAAATGAACTTTTATGTAAAATGTAAAAGTTGGCATGAGTGAAATTCAGCATAAATGGAGCATTTATGACCACTATAGAAGGTATGTATCTTTTTTTTTCTTTGGATTAAATTAATGACATCAGAATTGATAGTGTAAGTAATATCAGGTATTTATAAAGTAGTTTGAAAGCAGAGCTATTGCTCTGTGTGAACATATATTCCAGAAACAGAATGGTCTGTTTTGGGAGCTTTTCATAGCTTATTATCCATATTTCATTTATGGGGAAAAAAAGGTGTTCTGGGCACCCAGCAATTCATGCTTGCTCAATCTTTAGAGTCGATAATCATTATGAAATAATTATGAAGATAATAATTATGAAGTTTGGACCTCACTGAACATCTTCTGGGAAGATGTTCAGGCAGCAGGCAGCACACATTTTGCTTAGGTGATTGTTGGTGGGACGGTCGGTCACCGAAGTAAATGGACCTGGCTAAGTCCCCATGTTTATTGTGATTTATTTTCACCATGTCTACAGGGAAAACAGCAGCTACTACAGGAGTGTTATAACTTTTGTGGCTACCACTCAGTTAATGTTGAAACTTGAACGTACGTGACATGGCCCTTTCCTCATCCATGGTTTGCTTATGACTTCTTTCCAAGACCCTCACTTTACCACAAGATCTCTTGGTCTTACCTTTACTCTGATCCCTTTTTTAAGCCTAACAATTCTTTCCTTTCATGCAGGCTTACACCTCCTAAACTCATCCCTTAATATTTGTGTAAAAAGTGTATACACGAAGCTGTAGAACTAACAAGTTGCGTGCTAATCACCACATGCTCCCCAGTCATTTTACGGCTGTTTTGAGCATAGTTTTTTTCTCTCCATCTGCATGTTTTATTTGGAGTTTCTAAGGGCAGAAATGAAATTGTGTTGGAGTTTTTTATGTAAGGGCAAAGGTTTTCTTCACTTTGGGGGACTCTAAGCTAGTGAATGTATGTGTAACTGTGTTCTCATATGAGAAGTGCTATTTGTGTTTCTTTCCTAGGATTAATAACATAAAAAAGATAAGCACAAACATCAGGACCTTGCCTTGTTAAGTTCCTTGGAGCATTGGCTGTGTCCTGCTGTTTGTTTGTGTAGTGTATAGCATATTCTGGATGCTGTTGCTGTAGAAATTTTATCAAGAAAATAATATGGGAAGAAAAAGTCTCTCTCATTCAATATTGTCTGCATACTTTTACATGTGTGTGTCTTGATTTGTCCATTCTTTAGCATGCTTGCTTCATTCATGATTCACAAAGGCTGTAGTTAAATATGAGATATTGATTGAAGGGATAGATAATTCATTTATACCTTTGTTATTGAGTATTACAATTTTCAACCATTTCTTTTTCCTTTGATTTAACTGCGAAAGTGGGATGGGACACAGAATGGCCTCATTATTGCAGGAGTATTTCTCTGTTCCCTGCAATGATTCCAAAAGCTCTTGCACACTTCATCAGTATTATTGTAATTCTTTGGCTGCAGGATATTTGGCAGCTGTTGCACCCCACTGGCAAATCCTATTCAGACTTCACTTCCATTCACCATTGCCATTGGAGAATTGATTTCTCTCTCCTCTGCTCTAACCTTTCCCAATTCATTTTGGATTGTTCAATGTGAAACATTTTAATTTCATATCATACAGCCATTCAGCTCACAATCCTTTTTTAACCTGTCACCAGGGTAACAGCATAGCATGCTTTCTTTAGGCAATCAAGTTTTTATTTCACATGCTTAATGTTGCATTAAATGTTTGCATTTTGTTTAACCCTCTTAAATACTTTGAACTGTGGATATATTTTGCAGGGTAATGAAGTCTCTGATTTCAGTGTCAAGTCTTCATAGAAATTGCCTTATTTAAAATAAAAAAATAAAAGAGCAGAAGATGAATACAGTAATGAGAAGATTATTAGTCAAATCCCAAATGGATGAACGAAACAAGCATCTGTAGGATGGCAAAAATATTTTTCTTCTGGAAAACCTTCCAGAAGCTTATAGTATGATCTTTAGACCTGTGCTTTAGGATTAGTCTTACCTGTAAGTGCTTGTAGTCAAATTAATGCAAATATGGGATTAACTATGCAATAACATGACTTTAAGAAGTGAAATGTCTGGCCTATACCTGTCAGTCTGCTTGAAACTGTTTGCCAGGTATGTGTAATAGAACTGCAATAGCAAGTGAACCGCTGTTACTGACTGAATAGCAAGTGATTTATTGCATAAAAATTAGAATTTAATGGGATGATGCAATTGATAAAAATACAAAACGCATGTTTATGGCATTAACAATGGGCTATATCCATTTTATTGGAAATGAGAATAATAATGGATTTGGAGTACTTCACTGTAGATGGTTACAAAAATAACATTAAACAGACATTTTCATATGTGAAAAAGCATTGATGTCATCTAACTGTGACCTTACAGAGCAAGTCCTGCTTGCCTCGGTATAAGAATAGGACAAGCTAGGTTTGCCTCCACCTGTTTGGCTGGAATTCTAAACAAATTTTTCAAAGAAGGATTTTACATCCTATGCCTTTAATTATAATTAGAGGTATAGTGTTAAAGGCTTTTTATCAGTCACGTTCTATTCTCAATCATGTACGTATAAAAGATGTGAAAAAAAATGTATTTAATTTTAACAAGTGAAACATAAGAACTCACTGCGTTGTAAATAAGGTCAAACTCTACTCATTTATAATGAAATAAGCCCGCTATAAAGAAAATACTACTAATAAGCATTTTAACACTGAAATGCTAATTTTACAGAGCTTCTTGTTTGCAGAATAAATCATACGTATCTGGCTTTTTTTTTTTAAAGCAAAATATCATTACTGTATTAGCTGGACTGTTTGAGTTTGCATTTGATACAGCTCTCTTTTGAAGAGGCAGCTGCTTATTAGAGATCAGACCCATAAAGTTGACTTTGTTAGAATTTTTCTTTCAACAGCATACAGCTAACTATACAATACAGTTCCTTCTATTAATTTCCAAGCTTTCTGTCCAGTTTCCTTTTTTCCTAAGTTGTGCTATAAGCTACCAAATATTATTACCTGCCAAAAGTGGTTTGGCAGTGTTTTGTTACTGAATTTTGCCAAAAGGAGCCAAACATATGGTAACAGTTAATTTATTGGTTCTTCTAACCTCAAGGGAACTCTTACAGAGAGCATATTACCTTTTTATCTAACATATTTTAAATAAAAGAGCTGTTGGCTTGAAATTTGATATGCCAGTATAGAAGCTGACCTTCCTTGCAGTTATGCTTGATTCAGTCTTGTTTAAGGGTAAGATTAAAAGTGCAAATGTGTAAGATTGAGCTAAGGCTTCTTTCTGTTCAGTTTTTAAAGAGTCAGGTCACTTTTGCATAGTTTTAGTGTGTGTGCGTAAGTGAAAATGTTGAAGAAACATTTTCAGGAGAAAAATGAGTCCCGCGTTTCCTTCAGAAGTCCTGAGAGCTCTTTCTTCACTTTTTTGATAAGGCATTTCCTGATAGTGCATTACCAAGAGGCATCTTAAATATATATATATATATGTGTATATATATTAAAAAAAAAAAAAACAAACACAACCTCCCTCCCCCCAAAAACCACCACCAACAAACAAACAAAACCCAAGTATTTTTCACTTTTTTATATGTATTTTCCTAAGTAGGATCACAGGTCCATTTGTTGCTCTGTGACTGTGAAGGTTTGTCTAATTGTAATGGGAAAAGTATTTGAGAGGTAACACTGCTAATTGTGCTGTTATGTGCTGTCATGAAGTTGAGTTTGATGTCTTGCACAACTCAAAATCATCTGCTGATACGCTGTCTATATTTCAGGTAGCCCTTTTTCTTCTGCGTTGCATAGTTTGTATTCTTCTCTTCGTAACCTGATGTGGTGACTCTTAAAAACTACTTGAGTATGTCATAATATTTCAGATGAGATACTTAACATAGATGGTTAGATGGTGCCTTAAATGAAAAATATTCTGTCTTTTCTTGGCACATATTAAGTATTCAAAGGCCTGTATCTCCATTTAGACTGCCTGAATGACTTTTTCTTGTGTGATTATGAGCACTTCTTTAACATATTTCATAGATGGTTCTTCAGTGGTTTACTTCTTTGTGTAATTGGACGTGGTGCTTGGAGTTTGTTTTGGCTGTGGCTTCCCTTTAACATGTATCTTCAAAGCCTGGAGTGTGAGAAAGACTGGGCAGGAAAGAGCAGTGCAGAACCTGGCTCTTTTAAAACCAGGGATGTTTACCCAATGATTTAGAAAGAGGTGACACGTCTTTGTCCTGTCCTCTCTGTGGTGGTTCATAAAATTAAGTCTTGCTACAATTGTATTGGAAAAACAAAACAAAACAAACAAACAAAAAAACACGACTTTTTAAAAATCTGGAATACCTGTTAAATTTTATCCTCCCTAGGCTTCAAACTTCTTTTACCCCAGTGTTGTGGTATGTGTTCCCGAGGCTCCTCGCTCTGCCCTGGGTGGTGGTTTGATACACCTTGATCACGCAGTAGTAATTTTCTCCAGGTTCTGCTGCTCATTTTTCTACCAGGCACCGAAATTTAAAGCCGGGTCTTCATCTGGCTGTACCCAACTCTTATAGTTCTTTGATGAGGGAGATGCCATAAACCAACAGGTCTCCTATGTTCACTGCCTTGAATGAGTGGCAGCACTTCTTTTCTAAATCCTACATTTCCCCCCCACCCCAGTGCAGCAAATCCTTTTTTCTTTTACCCATATCCTTGGACAAATCACAGTCATTTAAAAACGTTTACTAACATCAGGGTCCACCTTACTCCTCTGTTAGCTGTGACTTTTCCACTCTTTGATCTCAGACATCACATTGTACAGGTTTCCTTTTCCCACGTCTTAACGCCTGTCTTAACTGAATCCTTCTGAGTGAATAGAGCGAATCTCTGTTTTAGTGATTTCCAAAATCGTGGAAGTTTTATGGCCATTTAAGCCTGCGTCTCCTCACGCTAGGCACTGCAGCACCATTCCACAGCTCTCATCTCTTCAGCCTCCTCAGCTTTCAGTAACTCACACGTGCCTTCACAGAAGCCAGGGGCAGTGAGAGCCGATCGCCTTTCTTGCTGTTCCGCCCTTAGAAAACTTGGATTGCTGTGAGAAATTTCCATGCCTGTAAAGCTGGCAGGGTCAGCTCGTCTCAAACAGGATAGCCCAGAAGGGGCTGCAGGCATTTGCATTTTAGAAAAACTACGTTGGATGTGGGTGCAGAGATTTTGGGCTTAGAGGGAACGTGGCTGTCATTGTGTACAGGTTCCCTCAGCACAGCACAAAGGAAGGGTTGGAATTGAAGAAGTTGTGAGAACTGTTTCTGAACATCTTCCTACAACGTCTGCTCTCAGCTGCTGGTCACTGCCCCTGAATGTGCATTTTAAAAGTATTTTGGTTCTTCCCTTGCATTCATTTGTTCCTTTGCTGATTACTGGTAGTGCTGCACATAAATTTCTGTGAGATAGCAGGGGACATGGTTACACTGGATCAAAACCAGCTAAGTAGTGTATGCCACGTCATGTTTGTGCAACAATCTTACCTTACATTTTCTATAAAATGTCTATTTTCTCTGTGTCAGAAGAAACAGACGAGTTGTTTGCTGATGGTTGTTTGCATTTTTCTCCAAACACTTTTATTCTATACAGTTTTACATACCAGTTTAGAGAAAAAAAAAGTGCTATCTTTTAAAACTGTGCAATCATTTTAACTAAATAATAATTGGATTTGTAAGAAAATATGTTTAAAGAAAAGTGTCTTCTATACTATATAAAATATACAGCACAAGGTATATATGTACCATGTTTATATGTATACACCATACATATATATATAAGATATATATATATATCACTATGTAGTGTGAAAAACATGTTTGGTATTTTGGAAATTTATTTCTTTGATTTGCAAATTGCCAGACTACCTTGATTTAGTGCTAATTGCAAAGGCAAGGAAGGAGAGGGAACTTCTGGGTAAGTATATTGGAGAAGTGTGACTAGATCCTTGTCCTTCTTATACCTCATTTATTTGCTGTGGATCACTGAATATTAGACTAGATGGAAATTTGGTTCTCCCAATATGGCTAGTTTTGTGTTCCCATGCTATCTTGGGTATGATTCTCCCCAGATAAACACAGAGGACTCTTAAGTAGAAAACCCACTTTCTGGTAGTCATTATATGCAGTTGTGTTACTGCCACTCTTTGGGTCCATCCCATCTGCACAGTTAGTGGGCAGAAGTTTTGTTTGTTAATACTGAGCATAAAACATTAGGTGTTACAAATACTTTAGTATCTTTTCCCGGATCTTATTTTTGTCCTTCACAAATAATAACCCTAATTTAACTAATCGTTTATTCTGAAATTCTTTCATTCACATCTGTTGCACATAGCTTTAGCTAATTAGGAAACCTGCACACCATTTTTTATGTTGGCTTTCTTCTCTATATTTGTGAACAATAGCAGGTGTCCTATTAAAAGGATGAAAATCTATGGAGTGAAGTAGAGATTTGTCTTTTGAATGCATATGATTTTGTTAAATAATTAGAGCTTGGGTTTCTGTGGGCCAGATTCATAGTACTAAGTGGTGTAATAAATACAGATGAGTGTCACCTAAAGGTAGTTCGGCCTATCTGAGGTCTAACTCCTTGTGGAGAGGCACCTTTCTCTCTTCATTGTTTATAAATAAATGGTTAATATCAGGTAGCTAAAGCTCAGTGGTTTGAACTCAGGATGTAAGCTAAAGGTGCAGTAGAAGATCTATTGATGGTAATGTGAGTCATTGGAGCTCTGTTATATGCTATAATTGTCTAGATGTGAAGAATTAGTACTTCCTGAAGATACGCATGTTTTATGTTATCTAATATAATTTAATTTTTAATGAACTCTTGGGGTTTTTCATCTTCTATTTTTTCTTACTAACCTAACAGAATTAGTGGCATTAATCTGTTCAACAGGAATGTAGTGCACAAGAAATAGAGAACAAAGCTTTAAAATCTATGAGACATTACTTTTTTTTTTTTAACATCAGGTAGAGGAAGTAGCTGTTACGTTGTCTGCTAGACATTGGCTTGAGTACCTCTAGCCAAATGCTCTGGTCAGATTTGTCTTTGGTTTGATAGTGCATCGCTGATGCTTGTGCTGTCATCCAACACCAGTTCTTATGTATGCATTAAAGATGCATATTTTTGTAAAGATTCCAGAAAAATATATTGTCGCAAATGATTATCATTTTATGATATTAATCATATTTAATGATATTAAATTTCTTTAAATATTTTTGAATTAAATCTTTAAACATTTTTGAATTAAACTTAGTCATATTTAATGATATTAAATTATGTATATTGTTGCAATTCCGTGTTAGCTTCCGTTTCGTACACTACGGCATATAGGATGGCCAGTAAGGGAAAATCTGATCATCCTTTTCTGGGATTGTGTACCATCTTGAATGTGTATCCCACGTATTTCCTGAGTTAAGCCTCATGGAGAAAAATCACAACAGAGCAAATATGATCAGTACAGCTGTATTACAAAAGTGATTTCAGGCATGAGATGATTAAGCTGTTAGATGCACTCTTTTGGCTCCGCTGCAACCAAGTTTGCAGGAGGTGGTCAGTTTTGTGATGGGTGAGCTCTAACAACACTTGGAAATCATGCTGAAGCCTGCTGTGTTATGTTTTCCAAGATGCACAAAAAAATAGTAGCATTCTTTTTTATTTATTTTTTTTAAATAATGACCTTCAGGGTATTGCACAGGTGATGGGCTAAGTCAAATCATAGGTACTACAAAATGTGGCAGAGAGAAAACTATTCCATATTTCTGGCAATATGAACTGGTTTTAGTAGACTGACAGATTAAAAAGGGACTGTAGTGAAAGAACTAAATGAAACCACTAAATATGGGAAAAATAGAAGTCTTTACGTGGTTTTTAATAACAGCCTCAAAAGGTTATTTGGAGGTAGTGTTTTATAGAAGACATTTTCAGTTTGGTTCGAAGACAGGTTTTGTTTGTTAGCTTAATATAATTTATAATTTTTCATTAGTTTGCATACTGTATTCCCTGTGGGCCTTTTAGAAGGTTGATGCTCTTACCCCCAGTGTTTTTGCCAAGTTTCCTCAGAGATGGCCTTATTCTGACACCTTCCCTGTCTGTTGACTGTAATAGCTCTCACTCATGATCTTCTTGATTTAGTAAATTGAACAGGTGCTGACAGGTTTCACTGTATTGGGCCACATACCATTTATTCTTCAAAGAAATGCTGCATTTCAGTCAGATGTCGCTGGCTATAATGGTGGGTATGACAGTCTGCGGGTGCAGGTGTGCATCTCTGAATATGAAAGATAGGTTAATGTGTTTTGGGGGGATTAACCTTGTAAATTACTCATAGTTGGCAAAACAGTGATGTGTTAAAGAAGGTAACTTTTAACAGGATAAGGATAGGATAACTGGCATGTTAAAGTTTTTTTCAAATTGAAAGCTTTACATTTGATTTGCATATAAATATTTTGTCTTCCAAACTGGCAGAATGATTTTTCAAAAGTGCTGCACTGAACAAGGGGTTTTGAGCCCGAATCTTGGAAACAAGTGTCGGTTTATCTTTTAAACTGTGGGCTGATAACCAAACTGAATATGGAGCTTACGGTTTTGGAGGAGTGCGGATGCATAAATTGTCATTAAGGTCAGTACAAGTGGCTTTCTGGTTCGTGCTGAGGAGCAGATACTCTCACTATGTGTGTTTGGCTTCAGATTAGTTCTGGTCTAGTGCTATGTGCCCATTTGTAGCTATATGGGTGCACTTCTGTCGTGCTTGTGTCGGGCAAGGATCTGCTTCCTATGCCCAGAGTCTGTTCTGCAGCGTGAATCAAAGCTTAGTAGGTGGAGGTGACTGGGGTAATTTGTTTCAAGAACTAAAACACTGTTTTCACACCCATAGTATGTTATTTTGATTACTTCTGAGATTGCATACTCTACAGAGTTCTTGTGTAAAAGTAGGTGAATAACTGAAATTTGAATTCTGAGAAAAGGAAGGAAGGATTAAAGTAGCAAATGTGTTTTGAATTCACATTTACAGCAGTTGATAGCAATTTAGTTCAAAATTAGTAGGCTACATTAATTAACAGGCCAATTTCACTATTGGATGATGACAGGAAGCCTAACACAGAATTTGCCCGGGTGTCTTTTAAAAATAAAAATAAAAATTAAGTATAGAAAATTGCCTTGTGCATAGATGTAAAATTGAATAACTCTTACCTTATCAAACCTATCAGTAGATAATCTTTTAATTATTTCATCTCCGTTTCATATTAGTAGTTTAGAAATTGCTTGTTTTCAGTTTTTAATATGCACAGGAAACCTGTAATATTCTAAAAACGCAAAGTGAAAAATAGCGCATTATTGCTGGGCACAGCCGTTGTTTGAATGGAGGTGCAGGGAGCAGGCTGCCCAGCAGCTACATCCCAGTGCCATCGCACCGTACGGGAGGATATAACTGCTACTGGGTGATGCTAACCGAAGAGCTGTGGTCCTCCTTACGGCATCACAGCAAGTTGTTCTGAAGCTTTTTGAGCATTAAAAGAAAGCAAGGTAATTATTGTAAGACTGTTCCTAAATACTTGCACAATAAGAGAAATAAACTTCCTTGTTCAATATGGAAAATTTGTACAGGAAAAGAGATGTTTGTCTTCTTGTAGAGTGTATTATTATTATTATATGCGTGCAAGGCCAAACCCATATTAAAAATGAAGAATGCAACAGTATTTGCTAGACAGAAACACAGTTGTTGAATTAAATATTTTAATGGATGAGAAATTGCCCCAAACTTTTTTTTGATGACGAAGATTTTTAGATTTTTCTTTTCTGTATCGTAGTTTTCAGTACAAGTCAATATTGCTGACTGATCTTATTAAAAACACCTGCTTCCAAGTAGTTCCTTTTTTTTCATAAATAGTTCTGCTGATTTAGGAAAGATGCTTTGAAAGAACAAATCAAAAGTGCAGACTTGTAAATTACATGGAAAATAAACAACTTTTCTCTGTGTTTGTGAACATATGATTTGAATAATGCCTTTATGACTTAAAGCCAGGTTTTCCACCTTTCTTATCGGAAGCAGTGGGGGCATGTGCTATAACTTCCCTTTGGAAGGCAGGTCAGAGAAGACTGTATGGAAGGAGTTCATCATGCCCTTCTCTCACCCTTGTCTTGTCAATTCAACCACAGTGCTCCCTTTGCTCTCTCCCTTACACACAAGATTTGAAGCTTCCTTGCTTCTCATCTCACAAATACTTGCAATGAGACAATGAGCACCATCTCACCCAGCATTAATGCTTGTGGTGTTTACTTTTTCCAAGAGCAACCAAATACTAAAGTAGGCTCTGACATGCTATAGGAGGAAGTTAGTTTCAGGTATCAAGTACATTTATTTATTTGTGATTTTCAAGGTATGCTGACATTTGTTGAAGGACTGGGCAGTGTGACCCTCCTCTGAAATCGAGAGGTCTCAGGTTGTACTTGCAGCTCCCTGCATTGCTTTGTGTTTCATCCAATTTATTAAATGCAAAGTGCATAAAAAGTTTCCTGGAATAGGACCAAGTACCAAAACTCTTTGTCCTGGGGGATGCATCATCAGGCTGTAAAGCTGTATTTTCTGTATCTCAGTCTTCAAACAGAGGTTGGCCGAGCATTGGAACAGGCTGCCCAGGGATGTGGTGGACTCCCCGTTCCCGGAGGTATTGAAGAGATGTGTGGATGTGGCACTGAGGGACGTGGTTTAGAGGTGGAACTCAGTAGGTCAAACTGATGCTTGGGCACGATGATCTGGAAGGTCTTTTCCCACCTGTGACTCTCTCATTCCATCCTTCCGTCAGCAGGGCAGGATGGTGAGTTCCCCCCCAGTGCCTGCCTGGACACTGGCTTCTTGCTCTTGGGAGATGAGAGGTAGATTTCAACCCTCATAGGCTGAGGTAGGTTGATAACCCAAGTCTTTCATTCTCTGGGTGTATGTACTGCAAGCATGAATTTGCTATAGCAAGATGGGCAGCAGCGTAAATCCTACTTCCTTTTCCTCATAGATTGAAAACTAAGAGCCACGAAAGACTTTTCAAGAGGCTTAGAATTTGTTGATGTTAGCCTGCATACTCAGAGCACGGGTCTTCTCCTTAAGGCTACGGACACAACGTTGGCAGAGGAGCCCTGAGTTCCCGGACGCCTGCTAGGCCGATCGGGAAGCTAGCTGTGAAGCAGGCGAGCCGGAGCAACGCGGTTTGCAGGCCCCGAGCCCTGCGTGCTTCGAGACCTTCAAAGCGAAAGAGGGTAAGCCAGGGTGAGCTCAGGTTGTCTGCAGGGTTACTCGTCAGTTAAATGAAGACAAAAAAGTGGTTGAGCCACACACTTAGATCTGGGTAGCTAAATTCACCCTGGATTTATAGGACCTAGGTTTAACCATTTCATTACTTAGCTTTGATCTGGGATTCGCTGATGAAGGTGCTGGAGGTTTTCAGTGGACATTGCATTGCAGGTCTTTATGTCAATCCCCAAAAAGGCTTCTGTTAAATGAAAAGGAAGCATCCAGATGTGCATTACTTTGAATCAAAGCACACTTCACTCCATAGTATTTTTTTAGAACAATGCTTTCTATTTTACAGTTTACCTCCCATGTAATTTTATTTTTTCTAGTGGTCACTATTCAGATATAGTACACGGCTATAACTATGCGTTTGTTATTGATCTAAATTTAATATGTAAGAAAATGCAATATAAAACCATTTTGACGTAACCATTTTGACATAATCATTGAGTAATTCAGCCTTTGTCTGATAGCTGGCACACAGGCTAGTAGAGGTTTTTATTTTGTATGACATATGCAGAACTATAATTTAGTCTGATGATGGTATACTTTCATACTCTTGGTGAAAGGTGTATGTGTGCATAATGCATGCATAAAGTAGAAAGAAGGGAAACCCATTTTTAGGTATAGATGCATCAATCTGAATATATGCAGAAACGTGTGTGAATATATGTAGAAAATATTTCAAATTGCTGAATAAAATATTCCCATAAAATATTCCCAGATTCTTAGGTTCCTTTCACATAATTTTTAGTTCTTAAAATAATCATGTGAAAGTGCTGCTTTTATCTTCTCTGTGCAACGATGAACTTTTATGTTGGAAAGTGTTGAAAGTACTCAGATAGTAAAGCTTAGATTTTTGTTTTGTTTGGCAGTACACTTCTGTTTAGAATTCTTTTAATCTATCCATTCCCTGCTTTTATATTCATCTGATAGTTGAAGGTTCTCTGAAGGATATTTCTTTGTATATGAACTTATTAAACCAATAATGCTCAAAAGTATATGATTTACAACTTTTATTTTTATTTTTTTACATCACAAGATAGACTCCTGTTTGAGTTGTTAAATTTCTATTTGCCTTTCTTGAGTTTTTTTTTTTTTTCTGGGGGGGGAGTATGGAGAAAATAAGAAACAATTTATATGGTAGATCTAAAGTTTCATTAAAATTGCTTATGCCCTGTCCCAGGCATTTTAAGTGGGCCATCTGTCTAAACATCTCTCCATTTTTTTCTGATCATTTCCTCGACTTATTCATGAGCCATGGGAGGGCTCCTTTGTAGTCTCCATGTAGCTGGTTCAGTCTACCCCCACTGAATACATCTATGTGCTTGCATAACATATCTTTTCACAGTGCTGGAAATTCTCTGAACTTGGTTCAGATGAATGGCCCACTTTCTGAAGGTCTTTTTTTCTCCCCCTGCAAAGATTTGTATGCAGAAACTGACCTTGGTGGCTACAGAATCCAGCACATTATTCTTGATCATTTTACAGGCCACCTGCTGTGAAAGTTATGATGAAGGATTTCTTAATGATTCTTTGACCATTAACATTGTTTTAAGTCAATATTTCACTTTTATTTAACTGCTGAATAGGTAATTGCACATTTGAAAAGCAGCTTTATGGAGTGTCATATAATTTGGTCTTCAAATACTTGTAATCTTTCATAACTGGAGAGTTTGTTATGATAGTTGGCGATTTCTCTGCCTTTACCTAAAGTATTATGCAGCAAAAATATCAGAAGTAAAGAGAATTTGTAAGTTTTCCCCAGCATTAGAACTCACATTTTGAATTGGAAGAAAAAAAAAATCCATACGCTATTTCCTGACCCTTTAGGAGCTGGTGACATTTATCATAGCTCATTACATCATCATCAGTAATCGGGAGAGGGAAGTTTATTTGCCACAAACTGCAGAAAATTGTGGTTTTATTGAGTCCCTTCTATCCGATTGGTTGATGACAATCAAAATGGACAGACTGGGGCAGAGTTATTACTTGACTTGCTTTTGTGACTGTCTGTTTTCTTTCGTTATTTGTTTTTGACTAGAATAGATAATAGTTTAACTAGTGTCTGTTTTCCATGAGCACAGTATGTGTCGAGCTAAAATTTTTAGCAGTTGTCTGTTTCTCTCACTGAAAATTTGGAAGGAAAGCAGGAGTTGTGATTGCTGCGTTTTTATAAAGTGTCTCTTTTTCTTTCGTGGCAGTTGAGGGTAAAAGGGACGTAATACACTGTGCTGTGCATGAAATAAATGATGAGACCATGACATCATCTGCAGTTGAACAAATAGTGACAGAGATGGAAAATAAATAAACGACTAAGCAGGCAAATGGTGCTGTTCTGCTTCTCACACCACTTACAGATTTTTATAATTTACACGGTTTAGCTTAATACTTTATGGCTTAGAGCTACGCCATCCACCTTCCTCTTAGTATGTGCCCCATTAGCTTGTGATAGCTTCCCTTTGGAAGGCAGGTCAGAGAAGACTGCATGGAAGAGGAATTAGTTCATCGCGCCCTCCTCTCACCCTTGTCCTGTCGGTGCAGTCCCAGTGCTCTGTTTGCTCTCTCCGTCTCCTTGTGTATAATGCTAGCAAGGGAAAACACCACACAGTTCTCTGTGGCCCCGCTTCCTGTTCACCCAGCACTCATCTTGTTGCTAAACCTGTGTTTGTTCCTGCAGCCAACGATCTCCACACATAGAGTCATTTCTTTGATGTTTCATATGCTAGAGCTGGAAGAAGAACGAGAGGGCACGTTTGAACCCTGTGATTCTGAATCTGAGATTGGGGTGAAAGCAGCTTAGATACTTGGCCTTGTTAATGATGGTAAAAATGACGCTATTTTGTCTTACAGCATTTTCTTCTGTAAGTAGAATATCTCAGATTTCAGCTTGGTGTGTAGAATTTTTAAAGTTACACATCTTTGAAAACAACCAGAAATTTGGGAGTTTTGTTACCAACTAGTGGAAAACATATTCAGTAGTCCTGATGTTTTCTTGATGTTTTCTCTTTGGGTGGCTTAGAAGAGTTCTCAGCTAAGGAAGCAAACTTGCCCGAGAACAGTGTGGCTATTTCCCCTGCACTTGGACTTCTCATATATTCAAAAAACCAAACCACAAACAAAACACCGAAGCCCCCTTTCTTAGCCTGGTAGAAACTCTGGCATCTTTGAAGCAGTTCACAGACTGGATCAGCTTTCAACCTGTTGACATCCGAGAAGGTTGGATTGGACTTTGATCCTTACTTTTGAACTTTGTGATCCTTAAAAAAAAACAACCCTACACACAAAAACAAAACCAAACAACCAAAACTAACAACAACAAAACACACACACAAAAAAACCCACACCAGCAAACCTAAAACAACAAATCGCTCAATCCCATTAAAATGGAGTCTATTACTACAAAGTAGTTTATCTGAAAGGAATTTGATTTAATGAAGAAAAAGCAGAATTCTTATGAGAATAATTAATACCGTACGTATCCATCTTAGTGAATAAAACTGTAGATTACAGTTAAAAAGCCAGAAACATTTGGTTAGCAAAGCTGAAAAACGCGAGAGGATCCAGCAATTCCAGGAGGGATGTAAAACTTGCAGTGGACTTTGGTATTAGATACAGCTCTGGACCTTGCCCTCCTGACCACCAGTGTTGCAGAGAGAGGAATTATATGCCTGTGGGGCAGTTTGAAACCCCGGAAAAGCAGTGATCATAGCCATGCCTTTCAAGAGGCATGCATCCTGTTTGGAGATACACTTGACAAAGCTCAGCAAGACAGGCCCGAACAAAAATAATCCCTGCTGGAGAACAAGACTGTCTTTCCTTTGATGGCCAGCGGCCAGACCCATGAGGTCACTTCCAGTCAAATGCAATATGAAGCAGGGCCATGCCAGCAGGGTTATAAGGAATCTCATGCCACCAATGAAGCAGATCTACTAAAATGTGTTTGAGATGAGGTCTTACCACTTATACGAGAAATATGAAGTTGCTATAAACTACTAAATCTTGTTGTTTATTTTAATAGAATACTATCTAGAATTTAGACAAGTTCTGTCAATAACCCCTTACATTCCTCCTTACTCCTGGTGCTCTGATGCCAGGAAATGCAATGAAAATATCTCTCCGCCTGCTACCTGTCAAGGAAATTCCTCAGTTCCTCTTCTTCAGGAACTCCAGTGTCTGTAGTGTTTCCTATCAGCCAGTGTCAATGTTTTGGTGACATAAAGGAATTTTAAGATGAGGTGCTGAGAAGTGTCATTGCATCCAATAAGCCATAGATATTTCCTCAAATTTGTTGTTTTCACAATGGTCTCTATGTTAAATGCAGAAAGTAATGCTTGGCTTCATTAGTATGGGAATAGGCTATTTTCAATATCTGTGACTCATGAACTTTGCAGGTAGTGTTAGAGGTGAGCTAAGATGTTTGGTGAAAGTTGGTGTAAACTCTACTTGGCTTGGACTAATGATAAATGTATCTATTATTTTAGCTAGTACATTTAATGTTTCACTTTTCCTCTTTTCGGTCATGTTGCAAAGCACAATTTTTGGAAACTCTTTGCCTGATTAGCTACCTGAATGTGTATTTGCCTCGATTTTAGAAGTTTAAAAAACCCAACCTTCTTAAAGGAAATGCCTAAATCCTTAGCAAGCCAGTGTGTTGTCCTTGCCTTAGGCAGAAAGCTTCTCCTCCTGTGGCCTCTGGAGGTCTCTCAGGTGCTTCTCCCTGTTGATTCAATAGACAAGCTGAGCGCTTCCTTTGGGTGAGATGTGGTTCACTGGGCACCTGAATCCTCAGCAGACTGCGTGTGACACAATCCAGAAAAATGTATTTCCATGTTTTAAGAGATTGAAGGCTGCACTGAAATAGGGTAGGGTAGTAAGTTGTAGTAAGTACGGAGTTGAAGTACAAAGTTGAAGAGACTTTGGAAGCTAGGATGAGGGAAAAAAAACAAAGTTATACATTTTAAATAAAATATCTGGCAATTACTTATTTCACCCTGAATTAGCAAGAATGATATTTCAGGTCTGATTCCCTCGATGCCAGGTGAGCTTCTTTAACCTGAAGTTGAAAAGGTTCATGGTTCTTGTATTACCTGATAACTGATGCAGCCACAGACTGCTGCAGGAATAGGTATAACGCTGCACATGGGTTGTGATACACCTTTATTTTTCTGTTTGCTTGAAGGACTCTGTGGATGAAATGCTGTTAAAATGTACATTAATTATAAAATTATGTGTATTAATGGTTTGGCTGAATCTTTTGTGTCTAATTGGATTTTAATTAAGGTTTACTGAGGATGAGATGAAGGGAATAGTGATTATATTTTGCCCTTAGAAAGAATGCTGCAGCTATTGCTGTTGCTATTCTTCTGCCAACCCACTTTCTCATCTGCTTTTCATCCTGTTTGAACTAATTCTGTAGTGAGTGCTGGCTGTATTCAAGAGCCTCCTATAACTCTATCAGCATACCCAGTGTGTCAAGGCAAGTCTAGAAAGAAATTAGAGTGTATTTTCTCCTCATACACCATTTGACAGAAAAATGTATCCAATATTTTTTTCAAGTATGATCTCCAACTGTGTCTATAGATTAATGATGTTTTATATCCTTCATGACCATCCTATGAGGAAAGCGCTTCTGGTTAAAATGGGAGAAGCATGAAATCTCTGTTAAAAATTCTTCTTCTGTCTGTTTCTTTTTTAGAATTCCTATTGCTAAATCAAAGAGAAGTAGCTGGGAGCTTTCTGTGCATCTAGGAGATGGAATTTACCCTGTTGAAGTTTCAAAGGATGGCTCATCATTTTCTGTAAGTTCTGCTCATTTTCCAAGAAATTTGTTGCATTGGAACAATATACGTTATCCTTGACTCCTACTGCAATTCTCTATCTGTTCAGTGACCAAACTGGCTGTTTGCTTTGTCTTTAGTAGACATAACCGTGAATTACAAAACAAGACTCGTTATGTTAATTAAATAGTACTAGTGTACAAAGATTTTTGTCTTCCTGTGTCTGTGGAACATTTTTGTATCCACTTGTTTCTTAAATTACTTTTCTAATTAACAACCCTGTTTTGTGTCGTGTTTGGAAGTGAGGCCTTATGCTTCCATTGTAAATATTTAAGAGCAAGAAAATAACTGCAATGTTGAGAAACATTACATTAGCTTAAGTTAGTGATTAAAAAAACAAATCAAAGAACTGAGCAAGTTGAATATATAATCATATTGGAATGGAATTATTCAGCACCTCAGTGGTAAAACTGCATGCAGGCATAGTAAAATGCCAGTATTTCAAGATATGCCCAGATCACTTCAGATGCATATGTATTAACTACTGTTTTACAAATATTTTAAGATAATTACTTAAACACTTAATATTGTTGACATGAAAGGTGGAAAGAGAGAGCATGACAACAGAACAATGGTAATGCTGTGTTCAGTAGTTCAGCTGTTCAGTAGATCAAAGCTAAGATGCAAGCTGGTTGAATTGTATTGAGACAGTAGATATATAGAGAGAATTACTTCTTAAGTCCATTAATGGTAATTTCATAATCAAACAGATTTTTAAAAATAGACAGCTGACTTGCATAATATCTGTTGACTCCTAGGCAGAAATTTTCAAAGGAGTCTGAAGAAGTCAGTTTTTCTTAGAATCGTTGAAATACAGGACTGTGAGGAACCTCAGGTGTCTTTGTCTGCCTCTGACAGCTGTTTACTCTTCTTGCCAGTCTTTACTGAGGAATGTTCTGCAACATCTGCTCCGTGATATTTTTATAGTTGTGATGTTCAAAATCACAAGATTTTTTTTTTTGAAAAAGGATATTTAAATGACAATTTAAGTCAGTTACGTTTTTAGGTGGTTATTTTCACTTAAATTTCTTTTTTAACACTACCTCTATCTCTGTCACATTGTATTTCACACACACTCCTGGTGACTGTGAGAGAAAAGTGTGAGTAGAGACCAGGAACACTTTCTGTCCACATGCATCATAGGCGCACAGAAAGAAATGATGTGGACAAGATCAGCACTAGTAGTTAGCACCTTTTAAAATTCTGTCTTGCAAATATACTACTTGAAGTCTGAAATATGGAGTTCATTTTAGCTGTCATGTTGATTCCTCTTAGAAAGAATTATGGAAGATCTAGAATGCAACTTTTTACTCAGTGCATAGCACGTAGCATTGCTCCATGGCTGTGACACTCACCCCACATGTGGAGTTGTGCTTTGGGAGCTAAGGCTGTATCTGCACACAGCTTTTTACTGAATTAATTAAATTTATAAAATGTCCTAGGTATCCTGTGAACTTGAATACGACCCATTGTTTAGACGACAAAACATCCCTGCCAGATTTCAGCCCAGTTTAGACTGGCACTGGTTTGTGTGGCAGATAGCCCTTCCTAGGAACAGTCATTGCCCCCAACCTTTCCACCTTTTTGTCACCATGTCTCTATCTAACAGCAGTCAGCCTGGAGCTGTCTGTGGCTATGAGGAAGGTAGAAGGTGGCTGTTGCTTGTTATGGGGATTGCACACACACATATTTTTGAGCGATTTACTTCTATTTCATTTAGATACCTAGGCTCTAGCTAATACTTGCTTGGTTAAATTTAGTAAAGGTAATTTTTAAGTCAAACTAAGGAAAGTTTGCAGGCAGAGGAGGCCTAAGCATTCTTCTCTGCTTTTGTTGCTATTGATTTTGAAGGTAACTGGAAAGACAAGCTCATATATGAGTCAGTCCTAGATTCCTGAGCAGCGGATGTAAGCTGCATTGTGTCTGTCCAAGATGTGCTAACTCTGAGAAAAGACGATGAAAATGTAATGTTATTGCTGCTAACAATTATTAACATACAGTGAATCATTCCTACCTAAATGTAAGCCCATTTTAACACGGCATATTTGGAGTCTGATCGCAAATGGTTCAGTTTGTTATTCAAACTGTAACACCTCCAATATAATCAAGTGGTCTGGCATTAATGGACAACGCACTAGTGAATAGTTACTTTTCTTTGTTTGCTTTTGTAAATTCCTTTATCTTTCAAAGTCATTTGGGCCCCCCCTTTGCTGCTTTTCTCTAGTAGAAAAGTTGCTGTGGGCAAGCAATGCTCCGCAGGATTCCCACCAGGGCCCGGGGGGGAGCAACAGGCCTGCAAATGTCCTGCTCATCTCCTTGCAGCCCTGCAGGGTCCTCGTGGTTTCACCTCTCACTGTTAGGTTATGAGACAGGAGCGCTCCTGGGGCGCTCTGCACCCCATAACATCACAGGTGAAGGGGTAGAAAAGCAACGGGGTGGAAGAGTATGGGTGTGAAGTAGCGTAGGCTGGGTGGCCAAAAGTTTGGGACAAAGGGACTGGAGACAGAAGCATTTGTGTTTTGGTTCTACCCTAACCCAGCCTCTTTACCAAGCTTGGGAAGAGAGATTTCCTTACTTGTTTGTACCTGGGAAATTCCTTAGCTGGTGAAATTAATCACAGTAGGTGGATTTCATGATGACCATATAGTCTATGTCACTTGAACCTTAAGGCATCAAGTATTAAAAATAACTCCTAAGCTTGGGTTTTTACAAAGCAGGTAACTATCTTTGAATCCCAAGATTGTTCAGTTACAGTTATTTTTCCTTGTTACTGGACAAATAGACAACTTGCTATTCTTTATTAATATTTCTTTTTTTGCTGAGGTTCTAATGGGATTGTGCTGCAGACAAGAAAATGGAGCACATGAAGCACAGTCAAAAATCTTCTCTGATATAATTCAAAACTTTAAAATAGAAAAGTAATTGGCTTAAGAAAAGTCAAAGACTAGGAATGAGAAATCTTGTTTCTGATTAGGAGGTATAACATACTAAAAAAAAAAAAAAGGAAGACTCAAAGCCACCTTTATTAACTTCGCTGTTGAAAATGCAAGCCTCACTTTTTGAACTTCTGTGTTTGCTTTTCGCCATGAAGTTGGTGTGACACGGGCTTCTGACTTTGTGGGCTGTGTCCCCTTGTGGCTTGCGACAAAGGTAGCTGAATCCATGGAGCAGTTCGAGAGCCCAGTGGGAGGGCCACCTTCGCATTCCCCTTCAGAAGTTTGCTCCTGCTGCAAACTGTGCCTTGCAGCAGCAGTGTTCGCTTTCTGATTTACTTTGTTTACCACTGGGACCTTTCCAGCAGTGACTCCTTTCTTTTTTCCTTAACTCTTCTACCCTCACCAGCTGAAACCTCACCACCTCACAGTGTGCAGTGCTTTGCTCTCTGCGTAGGGAGTGTGAGCAGCAGGCTTCTCCGTGGTTCCTGCTGTTTGCGAGCAGATCATTCGGCAGCATCCCGGTCTATGGGTCATCTGCGGTTTTCTTCCTTTATCAGGAGAATCTTAATGAATTGTGCAGTGTTAACTGCTCTTTGCTGCTCTTTATTTTTCAGGATTTCGAGTTCTGGAACCATCTGTTTTCAACTGCTTTATTTGTAACAAAGGTCTTTGATGCGGGCTGATTTTAGGGCACTTTAGAGGCCTTGCTTCCCCAAACCGAAGGACTTAAACAATAAGTGGTCAAGTGTGAGCAATATTGTTTGCTTGAAGTAGTGAAAACAACAACAAATTAGTTTTCTTGTTTCCAATAGAGACTAAAAGCTTTTGTGAATCCTAATTTGATATTTTTAAATAATAGAAGTAATTCTATTGTTATTATGAAGCCAGCAACTTATATGCTAATACTTAAATTTGTATAGAATTATTGTCCTAGTATTTTCAATATCAGGCAGTTGTTTCTGGTGACACTCTATCAACATAACAGCAAACAATTTAGCAATTAAAAGCTTCTAATAATCTGACTTGAGAATTAAAATTTAGCAACTTTGAGATCTGCTTTGTTTCATACCAAGAACTCTCTAGCTAAATTCATGTAAATGTATCACTTATTCTTTTTCCTGTGTTACTTCTCCTATGTATTAATTGCTAGAAGAATCCTCATTAACTAACTGCTTGTCATATCTATATATCTAATTAAGCTTTTGGAGGACAGTCTTTGGTCAGTATTCTTCTTAAACTCAAATCTTTTCCTTTCATCAAGATTATTACTAAAGATCAAGATTACTACTAAAAAGACCAAAGAATAAGATTACTACTAAAATAGAAAGAGGGAAGAATACCCTCTTTTACCTAAGACTAATGTAAAAGAGCAACAAACAGCCCAGAAGCATCCTTTCACCAAACTCTGGAACCTCTTTTTTTATTCGAAATTCAGACAGGAACCTTTTTCATCTTTCCTTTTCTATTGTCAGTCTGTCTATGAAGTGTTTTTGTTATCCAATTTTATCAATACAAAGACATTTGTCAGTCTGTCTATGAAGTGTCTTTATTATCTGATTTTATTGATACAAAGACATAATATAGTTTTGCTCGTGACGAGCAAAACTATACAGGCTGGGTGGAGAACGGATTGAGAGTAGTCCTGTGGAGAAGGACCTGGGGGTGTTGGTGGGTGAGAAGCTCAATGTGAGCTGGCCAGGTGCACTTGAAGCCCAGAAAGCCGACCGTATCCTGGGCTGCATCAAAAGAAGCATGGCCATCAGGTCAAGGGAGGTGATTCTCCCCCTCTGCTCTCATGAGACCCCAACTGGAGTGCTGCGATCAGCTTTGGGGGCCCCTCAGCACAAGAAGGATGTGGATCTGTTGGTGAGTCCAGAGGAGGGCCACAAGGATGCTCAGAGGACTGGAGCACCTCTGCTATAAAGAAAAGGTGAGGGAGCTGGGGTTGATCAGCCTGAAGAAGTGAAGGCTCCGGGGAGACCTTATAGTGGCCTTCCAGTACCTAAAGGGGGCCTACAGGAAAACTGGGGAGGGACTCTTTGTCAGGGAGTGTAGCGATAGGACAAGGAGTAATGGCTTTAAACTTATAAAGGGTACATTTAGATCGTATATTAAGAGGAAATTCTTCACTGTGAGGGTGGTGAGGCACTGGCACAGGCTGCCCAGAGAAGCTGTGGATGCCCCATCCCTGGAGGTGTTCAAGGCCAGGCTGGATGGGGCTTTGGGCAACTTGGTCTGGTGGGAGGTGTCCTGCCCGTGGCAGAGGGGTTGGATCTAGATGATCTTCAAAGTGCCTTCCAACCCAAACCATTCTATGATTCTAATTTCATGTAGTGAACGGTCATTCAATAAAGTTAATACCATTAAAATGTGCAATATAAATGAGAGTTTAGAACTCTTGCTTGCCTAAGCAAGGGAGATCATAAATATTTTGGACCAGGAATCCAATAATGCAGTTCAATTTATTGGATCCACCACTGTGTCATTTTCCCATTACAAAGTAAAGGGTTTGGTGATAAACAGGAGTGAAAGATAAATAATTACTTGACCCAGTACAATCTTTTCACTGCTATAACCCGCCTTCTTTCCTTCCTTCAATATTCTTCAGTTGTATTTCTCTGTTAAAAATGTTACCCAAATTAGACAACTAAAGAATGGTTTGATTTAGTATCTTTTGGGCAGAGGGGGTGGTAGAAAAGGGATGGATGGTCGTCATGATTTTTTTGGCTACAACTCTCTGCTTTCACAAAAGCCATGGATGAATCCAAAAGCTGAAATGTAAATACAAGCAGTAAGTAATTGCACTTAGGTGATAGACACGATTCTTTTTGTTTGAAGTTCATTGATCTATGTGTAGGATGAGGGCATACAAAAAGATATGAGGGATTCAACGAGGAATTTGTGGCTATATTTTATGCAGTAAACTGCATTCTTGAAAACCGTTTTGGCATAGTCCATTTTCTGATCCTCTGTTATAGAAGAGGAATCCTCTGTCCTGAGAATTCGTTATTGCTGATTTGCATGATTTCTCTGCAAGTAATTGTTGTCATTCTTTTTTGTGTTTAAAAACAGCCCTTTCTCAGCCCTTTCGCTTAGGGTTCTTCAGTTCAGTAGTAGATGCATACCTTCCCAGACCAGTTGGATTCATCTCCCAGTCTGTTCAGTTGACAAAGAATTTCCAGATGTTTTCACTTATAAAGTAGCTTCTTATCACTGGAGTTGTGGTGAATGAAAGTTGTTTATTTTTTCAAAAAAAAAAAAAAGAAAAAGCATAAGGTGAAATAGTTCAGAAGTTACTTTGAGAAAATGGAAATTTGATATGTTTCCAAAGGGGCCCAAATAGGTCAAACTGAATAAGAGGACTAGAGAAAGCTTAATTACTTTTTTTTTAGATTACGACTGGAATGGGCTACCATTTTCACAAAATATTGGATCGCTTCCTAAATTCAAATTTAAGAACAAGTAAATATAATACTGACATGAAATCTCTCTGGAAATTTTGTGATGGTTATTCTGCCAAATGAAAAATTGATTAATGAATGTTTAAATTTGTTTTCAGGGAAAATGAATGTGGTTTTTTTCCATATCTTTTTTCCACAGGAAGTAAAGAATTTATTAGATATCTGTGTAGGTGGGAAATTGTCTTGTGTACCTTTTAATATTTTAAAAAGAAAACCTATTATGTAGTATATAAATGAAAGTATGAAAGTACAGATCTAAGGCATTAGTCATTATTTGAATGCATCCTGTATCATTAGCATAGAGTAGTTAACTAGTTATTTGTATGCTTTAAATTAGTGAATTCACATTATCTAGTTATGATTAAACTTTCATTTCAAATTGAAATATAATATACACTTAAGTAGAAGAATTCTGATGTATTCATGTGCTGCAAATTTTATGGCTGAGAGGTAAGTTGATTTAAAAATTACTTTACGAAATATTGTCTCTGTTTTATAAATTCTCTTCAAGGAGGAAAAATGCATGAGAAGGAATATCATACAATCATAGAATCGTAGAATATCCCGAGTTGGAAGTGACCCATAAGGATCATCAAGTCCAACTTACCCCAGAGTCAAGCTAGATGTAGCTGAAATATGCAAGGCATCAAGTATAAAAAGGAGTGGTATAATGTAAAATCAGAGCAATGATAAAGAAAGTTGCTGTAAGCAAACTTAATCCATATTTAATTCATTAAATACAAATGTGAATGGAGAAGGATCATAATCCAGTGCATATTCTCTTCCATCTTTCCAGTAGTCCATGCAGAAGAAGAATGTTTTCCAGCTCTATCAGTATAAAATTAATGACCTTTTTAAAAGAATCAATAAAATACCAGAATTATTACTACTAGTATTTTACACTTCTGGTATGCTTCAGGCACGTAATAACATGCAACTAATTGGTCATATAAAAGAAATGTGAGAGCTGTGTCCATAAGAATGAAATGCAAATACCTGTAAGAATTCAAGTAGTAAGGAGAGGTAGCCAGAAAATATATGTTAAGATATATCCCCAACAGAAGTAAATGAAGACTTTGCTGTTGTACTACTTATAAATATATATCATCATGTAATGGAATGTCATATGTGTTATATTGTTACATGCATGGAATAAAATATACTTTTATTCTGACATCCTGTGTTAGCCTGAATGAAGGGAAAGTGTAGAAGTAAAGGCACAAGTGTAGGGGGCAGATCAGTTGCATGATCCTTAAAGCTATAAGCAGAACACTTTTCCTGTCTTTTTCAGAGTAGTTTGCATTGTACTTGTGCAATAGCACATATATTCTCCTTTGCAATACACGTGCAGTTGTGTGAACAAAACTTGTCATTACTAAGTTCTATAGGTTGTTGCTTAGTCAGGAGTTAAGGAAAATATTTTATGATAGATGTACTATTCTGCCACTGCTGGTTTTGCATAGCATTTAATATAATGCAGAATAGTGTCCTGAGTGCCAGAGGTTGCTCATCATAGTTCAGGTAGACTGTTTGGACTCAAATTTAAAATAAAATTAGTGAATTTAATCTAATGGACTATTTAACAAGTAGCATAGATAATGAAACTATTTAGCAAAGCATATCTCTTGACATTAATTAGATGATTTCTTTTACCTACCTGTTGCTTGCACTGTGTAGTTAACTTTGTTTCATTTGTAGATCTATAAAACCGTACCATTATATTCACATTTCAGGGTTGCTGTCCTGTCATTCATACCCTTATTTAATCTGCTTAAAAAGTGTAGAAAAGTAATTCCTTCTTCCCCAGACAGTAAAACATACTAATATCTAATGCAGCTTGGCATTTCTTAGCTACATATATTCCTGCTTATATTATGCCTAAAAGTATGCACTGTAATTCAGCTTGGAAGAACAATAAATTGATTTCCTGATCTTTCGCATTACAGTACTTTGTTCAACAGCATGTTGTCTGAGGTTTTCATTAACTGAAGAAAATTGGACATGGTTTAGGGAAAAGGGCTTAGAAAAGGTGGAGTCCACTTTTGGGGTGCTACTTTGACCAACTTTTGTTCACCTCTGCCCTCCCACCATTTTGTGTATAGAAGACAAGAATGAAGGGAATGCACACTTCACTTTTCCCCCAGTATTCCCCCAGCTTAGCTGGTCTTTTCTTTTTCATGCTGACTAGCCATTCACTTTTGGACATACTTGAACCATTTAAAAAAAATCCTAAGGATTTCTCCTTGATCACCGGCATGTAGTGTAATGTGAACAGCTTAATCTAGATTCTGCCACCAGTTTTTATCCCTCTTTTATTTCAGGTTCAAATCCAAAGCATTTTTTTTGTTGTTTCTAAGACTTAAATGGTTTGTATAATGGCATTTTAATGAGGTATGCATAAGATAACACTGTAGCAAGACCAAAACCCCTGATTTCCACCCTTGCAAAACGCTGCCGTTATTCCTGGGCTACATTAATACTTGTTGGCTGCCTCTGTGGCTTTATGGATCCTACATTCCTTTCTGCACAGTGGCAGATTTCTCCAGGAAGGGTAGAGATTGCACATCCTGTTCTGATGTGTGGGGACAGTTTCTCCTGGGGGAGAAGCTGCGGGCTTGAACCCTTCAATCTGAGGAGAGCCCTGAACCTCGCGTTCTGACTCTGTGGGGCAGGTGCTTTAATTGGTATATTCCTGCGGATGCTGACATTGTGTTTTTTAAATGAAAGTAGCCTTGGCCTTGGTATCTTGTTGTGAACTCGGTGTTTCTGGTATGCATTTCCACTCTGCTGAATTGAGTCTCTCCGAGCATCTCCCTGAGATGCTGGGACACATTGTTCATGAATCATGAGCAGCGTTAGGTAAGCTGGAGGTAAAAAATCTTAGGTAAATATTAAGAGTACTTGTGTAATATTTGTCTGTGCTTGTATTAGGAGTGTTTGTGTACTAAGCAAAATGAGAAACACAGAGTATCTGGGTTGCATATTTTCTTAAATAACACGCCAGTTTAACAACAAGTATATGTAAGGGACTGGTACAATATGTGCATATTTGCTTTGTAAAGAGAGATTGGTGTGGATTTGTTTGTATATCTCTTACTAGTTTATTCATACGGTACTTCATAGGCATATAAAGAAAATATCCACAGTGTTGAGAACTAAAAATAACACGAAAAGTAATGAACTCATTTTGTAGCTTTAATAATACGCTCTCCTCTCTGTATCAGGGCAGTGTAATAGCTTGCTTATAATAGTTCTGTGGTATACTCAGGTTTCTGATGATTCATAGTTCTGTAAAACTCATAGCAACATATGGTCTGGCACTTGTATGTAGGCTACAAGGAATGCTTGAAAAGGGAATGCAACAAAAAGTAAGAAAAGTTAGGAAGCAAAATACTTTAAAAGGAAGTGTGGTCAGTTTGAATATTTATTTTCCTTGTCTCAGAATCAGGCTTCTTTTCATTATTTTAAAGCATAGGTCTTAGAAGGCAGAAAAGGAGCTAGGTTTTTCAGTGGTTACTTCTAAATTATCTAATGAAGATTGTCTGCGTCTTGAGTTTTACCTACAGAGATGGCTTCATATCATGAGATCCTGTGATATGAAAACGGACAGTAAGTTCTGCTATGGGTCATGATCCAACGATCCCAGGAATTTCAGCAAACAGTAAAATAGAAATTAAATGTCTGTAACAGTACAGAGCAGTATCAAACAATTTTCTTTTTTCAGAAGGTCTTATTTCTGGCATAACAGCCACCTTTGCTGTCCTGCTGTGGTCTTCTGGTGTAAGACTGAAAGCTCCTTGGGGTACCAGTAATGTCCTCAATTCATTTGTGTGCCATGCACGCTTCAGATCCTGCACCAAAATATTCATACAATTATTTTCTAGTTTCTAAAAGCAATGCTTACATGAGCATACGTTGGATTTTTTTCTTTACCATTGATTTCACATCCAACGTAACTGGAAAGGAAAAAACCCAACCAATTCCTCCCCACCCTCAAAAACCCCCTCCAACTTCCCAACCCCCTCCCCAAATTTTGTAGAATGAATAGATCAAAAAATGTTGTGAGCTCCTCCTGCTGGCTCAGCTGTAGCAGTAGATACATTTAAAAGCATGCTAATGTGATGTTAAGAGCTTGGCTTTTTACCACAAAAGCCATAGTTAACTCTGCAGCTCCTGAATGGTGTTTCATCTTTAATTCTGTTCTCTTAGCAAATCTCAGCACATTTAATATTCGGTATGACACTCTACTTTGGGATCTCTTGATTCTTTGGCAGAGGGGGGAACTATAGGGTCGTTGCTGCTTTGAGCTGCTTTCTTAGCTCTAAATTTCTTTGCTGCTTTTTTCCCCCTTTAATTTAATTTTTAAGTAAGGCAGATTATTAACATTACTTTAATGTAGCTTTTATGGCTTATGAAAAATAATGCTGCTGTAGTGGATAGATGTGCGTCAGCTGTGACTAAATGTTTTGATGTAGTCTTCTCAAAAGATAGACTAGAAGAGCTTTCCTTTGAAATATGTGAAGCAGTTTTAGACACAGCTTCTCAGATGGATCTAATTAGTCTTTCATACGGACTGGATGTCCGTTTGTTGCAGCTGAATTCTCATTTCATTCACCCATAACTAGAAACACCTCGCTTCAAACGTGTTTCTTCAAAGAAAGAAGGGTTTAGGGTTCCATGTTTTACTGCTTTTTGATGTTGGTTTCCCTTTAACTGAGAAGACCTTATGTTTATACAACTGTTATTATTAAGAAAACATAGCTTTGTTCCTGAGAGTTCATTCGGTATCAGTGTTGGCTATTGGTAGGAGTCGGAGATCTGTGGAATGGATCTTGCTGTACGAGACTGGTGGGACAGCTGTATGTCTGGCGATTCGGCTCCTTCTAGGAAGATCTGAATGCAAACAGAGTGTTTTAATAAAACCAGGGAACCGGGGCTGCAGGGGAAAATGGAGATTAGAGGTGTACAAATGATCAGGCTCATCAGTGAATAGCAGTCCTGTTTATCATTTATATGTCACCAGTGCGACACTGTGATGTGCCATGTCACGACACCTTTACAACAAGCAATATGATGAAAGCTGTAGCGATAAGTGTCTGCTTGATCCGTGTAGACTATTCAGATACTGCTGTGGGTGGATGCTGAAGGAAAATGAGTGGAAGGAGGGCAAGGTGACAGATGCCTGTGCGTGTTCCTGGCTGCTCTGTGGTCACGGTGTCCTTTAGACTAAGGGGAATCAGTTTGCAGAAGCAGACTGATTCAGTTGGCTGCATTATTCTTCTCCCCTGCAATGTAGCTGAGCTGTTTTTCCCTCTGGTGATTGCCGTTCACTGCCTTCTCTTCCTTATCAAAGAATGGGCAGGCCTGTCTCAGATGGTGGCACCTAGGACACACTGATATGAGAGGAGAGTGTCTCTTAGATGCCTGAAGAAACCCAAGATGCAGCAGCACTGGATGCTCAGGTAGCTACAAAATGTCTTGGGTAATGTGGTAGGCTGTAAGCAACGTGGCATTAGTGGACCTGGCTGGTCTACAGGCTTATGTCTTGGTCCCTGCTACTTGCCCACGTCAGTAACTACTGCAGAATTGCATGTCTGCTTGGCAGCTCTCACTGCAATACTTCTGCTGCTGCTGGCCTCACCCAGTCATTGCCCCTTTCCTTCAGGGATCAGGCTAAAGTACCGATTTGTCGAAAGGCTTAAGAAAGAGAACAAGGTGACTCTCATTGCAGGAGGAGGAAAGTAATTTTAAAATACTGAAAATGAACTGCACCACTGTCTGGCTCATATAGAGAATAAAAAGGGAACTGACTTTAATAGCCTTAATCCACTGCCGTTTTCCAGAGAAAATGTACAGATCTCAAGGACATAGAATGAACCAAAATCAACTGAAAAACAAATAGACCCATAGCTCCATAAACCCAGAATGATGTATTATTTCAGGTAATATTATATGCACCAGTCTTTATTGCAAGGATTGTTGTTGCAGTTCCAAAATCACTTAGATTTAAGGAACGCCAGATGTCAGGTGTGTGACTGAATGCAAAATCCCTTCACTGTTGAGTATATTATATCGGCCAGCTTTCTGCATTTTCCATAGTCTTCGTAGGGATGGGGACTGTTGTCTATAGACCTTTGTTTCATTTGTTGTGGAAATGTAGGGAGGCAATGAATGAGGGGAGTGTAAGGAGAGAGAGGTCAATCTTATGGTTAAGGAGGCTGTATGCTGACTTCTATCCCTGCCTCTCTCAAAGTTTTTCAGAGAATCTAGCCAAATCTTTGAAACCATACTTTCTAAATGCAGTCAGTTTTGTATGCTCTGGGCCTCAAGCCTCACACAAGAGTCAGTCATAGCTGAATATTTGCAGCCACTTGGGAAATCAGTGGTATCAGAACATTTAAAGCTGTAACAAGAAGTACTCTGAAGCATCAGGTCTCACATGTGCATCGTATATTTAGTAGGGTCTTTTAAAACTATAATCTGTTGATGTCTCACCTCTACTAGATGGTGTGAAATGATGGGGACATGGTGAAAATAAACTGATATTTCTCTAACGTGAAAGAGTGAAGTATCATGCTAAGGGAGGGTTAGAAAGTATGTTGAAGAAAGCAATACTTCGGTCTGTGGACTAAGGCTTGATTAGTGTGTAGTAAGGCTACCTGATGAGCAATATGGAGAATAGTTTCATTAATGAGTATTCAGTAATTCACAGCATTTGAATCTGTTTAAAATATGTAAGCAAAGGAGATGAAGCCATGTAGTGCTTAGCATCTCAAATTTTTGGTCTTGATATTCATATTTACATAAAGTTGTGTCTCAATTTAGAGACTGTGTGCTTTGGGACTACACGTGTATATGTGTGAGAGAGAAGTAGATCCCTATGCTCTTATGTGATAGTTCTTCCTCATTTTTTGTCCCCAATTTACTTTGCAATGTAATGCTGATACTCAGAGGACTCATTATCTGGGTTGGATCCATTACCAGTCCTGCCTTTTCCCAGTGTGTCTCTTTGTTTTGGCTGGTCCCAGTTGCCATCCCTCAGTCTCCTCGCCTGGTTTACGCTCATTGCCTGGCCAGTCTGAGTCTCCCCTCTGAACTTCCACGTCACTTAGCAATCAGTCTTGGTTCTTTTCTACAGGACCTCATCCCACGTAGCTGTGCCCTGCTCCCCTGGCCTCCAGGCTTTTATCCTCAGAAGTCCCCATTTCCATTTTCCTTTCCCAGGGCCTTGGTGTTCTTTTTCACTTGTCCCCTTTCCTTTTCCCTTACTATTTATCCAGTTAGTTCTTTTTCTGAGATCACTCTCAGTCTTTAGATTATTCTCTCTTTTCCTTCATCCTATATTTCGAACTCCTTCCTTGCAGTCAGTCCATGCTTCTGTCTCTTCCATTCTTTGAATTTGGTTTCTTGTATTTGTTACCACTTCCATTTCCTTTCTCTATCCGTAGCCTTCTTGCTCAGTGAGTCCCCCTCACCATACTACTTACTCTTAATTTTTCTCTCCATCTTTTCTGTGCATCCTTCAATGACACTTCCAATCTTTGTTCCAGTCTGCATTCTTCAGTCACTGTACCCTCAGTGGTAAGCTTTTGTTGCTTGTGCGTTGTTTGTACTGTTTCTTCTTCCTCTGATGCTCAGACCTGGCAAGAGCAAGCACTGAAACCACAGAGGTGATATATTTGAGTTTTATACTTAAGCTGGTATTCTGCAATTCAAAAGTTAAGCTGTCTGAGGAAGCCATGTTCATCCCTACACTGGTATGTGCTAAATTCATGAAGCTTCCTTTAGAAATACAGCTGTGAAGTGTGGTGGTCTACAAATGGATACGATTTGTTTTCTGAAATCCACAGAACTCATCCAAAGTTTCCATGAGGGCAATACAGGTGCACTCCAACAATTTCACTTCTCAGGCAGATTTTCAAGTCTGTTCTAAATCATAAAGGAGATGCTGCAACCTTTCATAGAAAAGTCAGTAGAATTTAGTAATGTGGCCAAAAATTTATCTTTGTTCCACAGCAGAAATAGCTGCATTTTATAATAGTTGCACTCTGAAATTTGCCCTTTCTAAAATTATTTCTAAATGGCCAAATTGTCAGAGCTCACCCAAGTTGTAAGAACCTGAAAACAGTGTGATGATGTGAAGTGTCAGACAACTTCGGCACTAAGGCTCTTCCCTTCCCCCTCGTGCTGTAGCTCTGCGTCCCAAACCCATGCCTCTTGGCAGGCTCTTCCCCTGCTCCTCCCATGCTCCTTCTGTCTTCATTCCAACCTTGTCTTTCTGTTGTGGCTGCCCTCTTGTTTCCACCATCTAACCTCCATCAGCTGTTTCCTTTATTGCCGTAATCACTGTGTATTTTCACAGAGTGACCTCTTTGTCACTGTTGGGGCAGCCCAGCTGTTCCACGCTAGCAGACTAGCTTGTATGCGCGGTTTGTCCCGGTTTAATTTGATATCTTCTCATAGTGGATAGGGGAGGAGGGAAATAATTTAATGAAAAACGTGTATGTTTAAACTGGCATCTTTATTTCGATGGTGGTGGGGTTTGCATATTGTTAATTTATAACATATTTTTGAGTAATGCAGGATCTTTTATGTTAATTTTTAAATCTAAACTCTCAAAGAAATGCTACACTGTGGCCAATCAGCATAACGGGCAGTAAGGTAGAATGAAGGCTAGCTTTTTAATGGAGAAATTGATAGAGATGGAGTATCTAAATCCTAAGAAACTGAGAGCCTGGGCCTCCCTTCTTTAGCAGTTACAGACCAAGACCACAGAATATGATGCCCTTGAACAAGAGAGCAGCAAATCCTAAGATAAAACAGAGAAACAGACCCTCTCCCTTATACAGCTTTGTGGTGTCAGCAAAGAAAACTTTCTGCAGTAGGTGAATTAATATGTGTGGAGGGGAAAGGACCTAAGGGATGGGCATTGTCTGTCAAGATCAATCCATCTGTCAGTCCACCCAGATAAAGTCCATGGTGAGATCAAATCACTTTGGCCCACGATGTGAGATACATCAGCAATCCAAACTGAACAAAAGGTGATTTAAAGTTGCTCAGGCTCACCCTGCGGAATACAAATACCCATTGCTTATTTTATTGCAATTTGTTGTAAATCCCATTCACAATATGTGGTTTTGCTTTGTAAAAAATGTGCTTGAAACAACTGCTGAAGTGCTAGATGGCCTTAAGAATAAATGCTTTTAGGAGCATTACTGAGTGTGATCTTCTGAATGTGTTGAACAACTCCCTCCTGAACCTGCATTCCCAACAGAAGCTGTTTCAATAGCTAAGAGTGTGCCGCAGAAAGTTCAGCATTAGTAATGTTTTCCAGAATAGGTGGGAAATTATTTTGAAAATGGTAGTAGGAAGGACGTTTGATGTTACAACTTTGGCATTTTTGAGTCATTTGGAACTCTTAATCTGCTTTACTGAATTTTCCTAGCTCTTTCTGTGTTTATATGCAAGTTTATTTTATTTTTTTTTATTTTTATTTTTCATATGTAATTTTGTAATGATGTCTGTCAGGTTATCATTTTAGCAGGTTTACCTCTGGTACAAGTACTTGGAATGATTAACAGATGAAATGACTTCAGAGTATAAATTCTTATTTAGTCTTCTGTGTTATACTTCATCTCTGTTTTATGCTTTCCTAGTTACCAGTATATTTTAGTACTTAAAATAAGAATTTTAAAGGATATGTTCCACATCTCCTGTAGAACAAAATTAAACACAATACAGTCTGGCGTTTTCTATTATTTCTTCGAAATCTAATAAAGTATGTCGTATTTACTCTCTCATTTATGCCTAACAAGCTCTTTAAAATATTAATTCATGAATTGCTTTAATCCATTTCAAATATTTTGGTGGATTTTTCAATTAAACTATTGGATTTTTTTTGTTAATCAAGTCAACATTGTGTTGCATTTGAACTGGATGACATTGTTCCAGATCCGAACGTGTGTCAGTGGTGCCTGTCATTGGTGCCAGTAATGAAAGAAAGCTCAGCGCAAATTTTGCGATTTGGTCTCATGCCTAAGAAATGTCTGAAGAGCAAATAAAAAGTATGGGAAACTTTGGGGACATGAAAATTTAGATACAGCTTCATGAACTGAGATAATCTGTGAGTGTATCTTCCTATGTTAATTTTTTTGTTGTTGTTAAGTAATGGCATTAAAAACCAACCTGTGCAAAGCACGTAGAAGATTAATTAACATTGGGAAGAGAAGAGATGTCTGAGCCTTTCACCTGTAAGGTACCCTTTATCTCCAGCTGAGTTTGCCAGCTTTTAATGCTATTTGTCATCTTCCCCAACAGGTGTCTTGATATTTTCCTCCACATTGCCCTTTATGCTATCAATGATTCCCATAATGCCAATACCCTGCATAAGTCTGTTATCCTCTGCCACTGAAGGATTTAAATATTTGTTTGGCTTAAGCCAAAAGGATAAAAATAAACAGTAATTTAACTCTATTAAACTTCCTTTTAAAAGCAGTTAATTTAAGGGAGAGTTAACAAAGAAAAAATGTCTATTCCCAGTTTTAAGGACATTGTAAATACGGAGCTAAAGCCTTTCGATTATGAAGCTTTTCACATAACTATTAAGTATGAAGAGTGTATTAATTATTTCCTGCAAAAGCAAATACACAAGAAGAGTTCTACATAGAGCTGCTATGTGGGTTTGTAGTGCGCATTTTTGTGGATGGTCTTTACCTGTGCAAGTAGGCATCTTGGCTTATACCATTTGATTTGAAGAAATCACGTCTTATGTAGAGTGGGATTCTTCTGGCATGATGGAACTGTCTGGTTTCTTTTTAAATATTAAGTCATTTAAATTTTTGCTCATGATAAAGGCATTATGTGATTTGAAAGGAATGAGGCAGAGTTTGTTCTGTTTTTCCCAGTATAGTACGTTGATGCTTCTCATATGATTTTTACATGGATATATGGACTTCTATTTATCTTGAAATTTTGTGTGTGTGTAAATGTGTGCATTTCTATAAATTTATGCATCCTGTTTAGTCATATTTTAGTACATTATTTAAAAACCACAACATTATTACTGTTTTATAGTATGCTAAATCTCTCACTCAGGGAGAACTGTGGGTTTTTTTTTGCATTCTTTTCTTTCTTCCTTTCCCTGGTTGCACTTTTTGGCCTTTCTAAGGAAATATGTTTTGTGTAAACAGTCTCTTGGGTTTTGATAACCTTGAGTTTCAGTGCTGTAGGAATTCTGCCATGAGTTGCATGCTGTCCTTTAACTTGTAAAGAAACCTTCTCCAGAGTCTTCTGTGGAAAATTAGGATGTTTTTTTTCTGCTCGTCCCATTGTAAGGCATCTGTATTTAAAAACAGAAGGGATAATCTCCAGTTTTACGACATGCATCCAAAGCTAAGAAATACTTGTTGGACTAGTAATAGTGGTTGGAATATTTCTTTCAAAGAATTATTTTCTGACAACACTAGGGATATAACAAACACACAAAATTCTGTATTTTTTTTCCCGTTTTGCTTTCATAAATTTAAGGTTGATATTACAGTTTTGTTAAATCGTTCTGCGTTGTGCTGTATGATAGGGCTTTTACGGGTGTGTACTATTGACAGAAGTTATCAGGATTCTGATGCAACGAAACAAAGCTTATTAAGGTCATGGAGAGCTCTAAAATTCTTGCTCTGTAACTGAGACTTTATGGTACGTGCAGCTTCTTAGTTTTGTTGCCAATTTTACCAGAAATAGAGAACCCATGGTTTAATTGCATGAGAAGGTACTTAAATGTTCTTTTAATTGGTCATTGGTTTCTGATTGGTGAAAGGATACTAAGGATACTGGTCTTTCTCTTCTCCCTGCTATTTCCCAGGTCAGAAGCATTTGTACGAAAAGCCTGCCCAAGGCTTCTCTCCTCAGAAATGAGCTATTTTTTCCAAAGTGCTTCAGCATGCGAAGTTATGGAAAATATTGACAATTCCGTATCAAAAAGTACATACAAGATCTGCCTTAGTTAAAGGGTGCCTGAGCTGCCATCTTTTTTCTGTTCTACCCAGACTCCTGAAGTTTCCAAAGGGGCAATTGAAGAGGAAGCCAATTAAAATACTGAGGTTCATCCTCAGTCACCAAAACAGCTCTTTTGGTGGTGGCCAGTGTCTGTTTGCCCAGTGTCAGCATCCATACATCTCCCTGCATGCCTGAATGCAAAGACCCTGTTGTTTGTGAAGCGCGCCGCTTTAGACACCCCCTGTCTGAGCTGGCTTGAGGCCAGGGAACAGGAAGAAAAAGGTTCAGAGTAGGTGTGAGTTGAAAATTCCTCCTTTTCTTCTTCCAGCTTTCTTATTAATGAGTTTATTCGAGATTCTCTTTGTCATCTTGGGCTGAAACCATAGCGAATCTGTAACAACAGCTGCTAGCTTTTTATGTTAGGGAGCCTGCCAGCAGGCAACCCTATACAGAGAGCATGGTTCATACTGGATCAGAAAGGGAGCTTTACCTGGTTTGAGTTGAAAGACCACCACGCTATCATTACTGTGTCTCAGAAACTTTTTTTTTTTTTATAAGGAAAAGTATGTTCTTAACACGGTCAATGACACAGCAGCAGCATCTGTGTAAACAGCACAGTCATATTATTTAAGGAAAGCACATACAGTACCTTCTCATGGAGAATCTTTGTCTATGAACTATTCACACCAAAAGCATGCAGATCTCCCAGGCAAATGAACTTTGCCTTGAGAAGCTGGATTAAGGGGACGAGAGCTGTGTTGTGGCTGCATTGAGGCAAACCGTAAGCCTTTGGAAGCCTGACAATAGCTGGAGAGCTCTGTTTGCAGGTGTTCAGAGGGCTGGCAGACTCCTTCACTTCAAGTGGTATTGTAACTGTCAAAGTTACTGTCAAAAAGAAAGAAATGAGTTTTATTTCTAACAGGAGATTTGGGAAATAGAGTAAAAATTTATTCTTAGACAGTAGAGGCACTATTTCTTTACTGTCCTTTTCATTGCTTTAATTCTGACAAAAACTCTTAAGACCCACACATTTTCTCCTAAAACTACTCGAGTCATTTGGCTGCTTAAACTTGAAGTGCAACTAACCTGCTATAACTTAGTTCCCAGCTGATACCTGTTGATGCAAGTTGGAGTTCAGGAGCGTTTGGCTGTGCAGGTCCTGTGATGAGCAAACTGAATAAAACATAGGTTTCCTTTGTAGGGTTATAATAAAGATGGATGTACCTCAAGGAAAAAAAAATCACAACAAGAAATGGAGCTTTCAGTGATGTGTGGTTTGACATGCAGACTTTAATCGATCCAAATATATATAAATCTAATTCCAAATAGTCCCTATTTCCTTACCTGTCAAAGTTGCAGCAAAGGCTGAAGTGGTGAAACCAGGATTCCTATTGCTGTGGCTCCATCTTGACGTTCTCCCAGTTCACAACTAGGTTTAACAGGTGGAATGTAAATAAGGTACTTCAAACCTCTATTTTCTGCCTAGCTGAGCTGCTTTATTCAGTATTTCTCTGCTTCTGAAGACATAAGATTCCTTTCTACATAACATAATGGTAAGGAGGATTTGGCAGTTTTGAGCTTTATTAACACAGTTAATGCCTTCAGCAAGGGTAGAGATACAGAATGTGTCTATAGCAAAAGTATCTTCAGTTTTTATCACTTATAAGACAGTTCTGTCGTCTTTTGTCTGGAAACAAAATGTGTGAAGAAGAAGAAAATGGCACATTTGATATGAACTGTAATACTAAAGTATCTATATTGTGATTTTTTTAAGAAGCAAGTAGCGTAATGGCTTGATACCTTGAAAAGAATCAGAGAATTTGAAAAGACGGATCTCTCTTTGTTTTACATCATCTGGCTGTGCAGAGGAAAAATGTATCAAAAGTTTCCATTGTGAAATGGCTGCAATTCTTTATATCAGAAAATATCAATGCCCAGGATCTCACTCTTAACAGCATCAAAGCTAATTCTGTCTGAACAGTCTCCACTTCCTTGACAGAAAGATATGAGGTTCCTATAAAGAGATATACAAAGTGATCAAATATTGAAATTATCAGTAAACAAACAGAAGACCTGTAAACTTAATGCCATAACTGGCAGCTTCTTGGATAGAAAGTTTGTAATGTGCAAGGGATTCTGAGAGTTTCTCTTCGTTAATCATTTAATTCTGAATATTCATTTCTCCCACTCCTACTTGCCATGGCTATGATTAGACACCACCTTTGTTGTGGTTATAACAAGGAAACTCCCCACGGGGAAGATCACTGCACAGGCAGGTAATTACATTTTATATGTATGTTAACAAGCTTTCATTATTCTTTTAGTCAATAGGTACTGTGATGCAAAAATGGAGCTCTTCCTTAACTTAAAAAAAAAAAAATCTCATGTTTTAAACTACTTCTGTAGACAAAGTAGAGTTCATTCATTGTAGAGGATAGGATCTAACAGCACACCCAAACGATAGGTGTTCTAGCTCGTGGGATGTGCTGTCACAGTATGAGCTCGTCTGAATTCTGTTTTCATAGAATTATTATTCAGGAATGTGCCAGGTTTTTTTTTGAGACTGATTAGAAAATTCGAACAGAAAATATGTATGTTTTGCTTTATCGTGTCCTCATTGTATGCTTATAAGAGATTCAGTGATAGAATTTTAGCATTTCATTATGTTTAAGGCTTTGACAGCTGGTCTTGGTGATTGTTCTAGATGTTTTGACCTTTCCTAGATAATTTACCTGTGAACTGTCAGAGGTGTGTATGTGTCAGTCTTCGTAGCTGGCAGTAATTGAGTATGATTGCTTTGAAAATGGGTGTAGGTGGGAAGACAGAAAAGGTTTTCTTGCGTTTTGGGTTTTCTTAATAGCAGAAAAAATAGGCTTTTTTTTTCCAGCTTCAGTTTTCTACACTGAAGGATTTTTATTTATTGTTTCTTAACAAAAATTAACAGTTCAGGGATACTAAAGTTTTCCATTCAAAGGATCACAGAATGATTGAGGTTGAAATGGACTTCTAGAAGTCATCTGTTCCAACCCCTTCCATAAGAAGGGCCACCCAGAGCAGGTTGCCCATGTCCAGGCAGTTTTTGAAGATCTCCAAGGAGGAGACCCCACAGCCTCTCAGGGCAACCTGTGCCAGTGCTCTGACACCCGCACAGCACAGAAGTGCTGCCTGGTGCTCAGAGGGAGCCTCCTGGGTGCCAGACTGTGCCCATTGCCTCTTGTCCTGGCACTGGGTACCACTGAAGAGAGCCTGGCTCCATCTTCTTCGCACCGTCTGTTCAGGTTTTCATAGACATTGATGAGATCCCCCTGACCGTCCTCTTTCCCAGGCTGAACAGTCCCATCTCTCTCAGCCTCTCCTTATAGGAGAGCTGCTCCAGTCCCTTCATCACCTTGGTTGGCCCTCCAGCATGTCCATGTCTAACATCTATTGACTAGAAAAGCACGAGACGTTATTCCAACTTACTCATTACAAAGCTACCCTCTTCTCCTCTTCCAGTCCTTCCCCAAACGGTTTTCCATTACAATGCTTCTGGCTTACAGGTTAGGCAACAGCTGTACTGTGGCCTGTGTTTATCACACCAAATGTTATTCCTGCCAAGTCATTTTCTTGTACAGACATTAAGTATTCATGCTCATGTTGTGGAAAAAGCTTAATTTATGGAGGAGAGGGACCGTCTCTTTGTTTTACACTTGTCTAGTGTCCAGATCACTTGCTTGTATTAGTAATAGATGATAATAGTGTTTGACAAACTCTTCAAGGAAAAAAAATCTGAAAATAATGTTCTCTGTAGGAAAAAAAATACCATGTCTCAGGTCTTGTATTTCCTCCCTCCAATGATTAGTTATTACAGATATCTAGCAGAATTTTTTGTTTCTGTTGCCACTTCCTCCATTCTTAGCGATTTCAGGTTATGCACCTCAACAGGTAAAGAATATGGCTAAGTGCAAAGGCTCTGTTTCTGTGAAAATAACCCTAGCAGGTAAAAGAAAAATGAAGACAACTAAAACCTGGATTTTGGATTCTTTTTCCTAGTGAAGTAGTTTCCATTTTTCCTTAAAGAAGGAGCATTTGGATGTCCCCAGCCAGATATCAGGGGTGAGCAAAGAGTGAGGATGTTGAACTTAGTTCTCTAAACTTGTCCAGTTTTTCTGTAAACTTACACAACTGTATAACAATAAATACCACAAATTGTTCACCATGCATGCCAAAGAATCAGCCTGGGTCCACAGCAGAACATAATATTGCATGCAAATAGTATATTGACCTTTAATTTCCAGAGTGCCATCATCAGAACCTAGGATTAACCTTTAAGGTGTCTGACACGCTTCAGAGCATTTTTTTTTCCCCCAGTAAAACTGTGTAGAGTGTTGGTACTTGTACGTGCCTAGAGTTCCCAGAACCTTGCCTAGGTATCATTTTCCTGCTTGGTGAGTCGTGCGTTTCTGCGCTTGTGTCCATTGAAGAGCCCACACTGGCAGTGCCACCTCTAGACTGACAAATGCTGCTAGCCTCGAGGTCAGTAAAAGACACAGCTGCTTCTCTTCTGCCTGTGTTGTGTGGTGGGAGGGGAGCAAAGCACTTCTGCAGCTGAAGCTCTGCGGATGTGTAGAGGACCAGAGGCTCGAGGAGGAACATCGTTGCAGATCTGCTGTGAGGCTGGAGGAACTAGGCCTTGGCTCTAGTTTCTACCCCTGGGACTGCTCAGAGATTTTATCCAGTGACTGGTTTTGACACAACTGAGTAAGCACAAAATTTAGCTTAGGTTATATGGTGTTATGGTAAGGGAAGTATAGTATGGTAAGTAAAATCACCTTCTGAGAGGCTTCTGTACTGGGGTTCAGCATTAAGTTTTAAGAATTGACTAAACTAAATACCTTTTTTTCCCTTAAAAACTAAATATAACGTGTATTTAAAATACAGTTTATAGTTTATATCAACTAACCCTAGCTGCTCTACTTTTTGCTGTCTTTCCAGTTCTAAAAGACCATCCCTTCTGCAGGGGCATGAATAACGACAAACGTTAGTATGTTTCTGTGAGCATCTATTACAGCAACAGAGAACAGCTCCTGGAGAGGTTTTCTATTTCTTATTTAACAGCAGTGAAAATTGCAATTATTCTATTAATTTGGCTTGCCACTATGGCAGAGGGGAATTCTTTGGACTGTGAGGAGGAAATGTTTGTTTTCTCTGGCTGCTCCTTGCATATGCTACTCCAATTATAATTAAATATGAATATTTACCAACAAAATGGAGCATTTTTAAGGTCAGTTAAATTGATTTTTAAGATCGCATATATAGGCATAGGCAACCCATCTTGTGTTTTGTGTAATGCTATTCATTATACAAAACTAACAGACAGAGTAGCGAATCGATAAAATATCACCATGCACGTCAGATGAACATTACGGCTGTAAATTCTTCATCAGGAAGAATCTGTAGGGGGAAAAAGGAAACAAAAAGCTAGATCAAAAGCGATGTGGGGAATTAATGTGGAGAAGATGAAAGGGAAGGAAGCGAACAATAGGGTTGATGTAAGTGGAGGATTAAGTAAAGCAGAAGCAATCATTTTTTATGGGACAGATGAAAAGAAATTGAGAATAATTGTTACGGGAGGTGCAAGTAGTAGCAAGTTGAAAATGGCATGTATTTAGTGGATGTACGAAAACTAAGGCTTCTCTGTGATTTGTGCTATCATTCATTTCCAAGAAGTAGCTTCCTAATAGCTCTTGCAGTATCATGCACTGTTCTAACAATGGCATTCACAAAAGCTTATTGGATTCTTTTGCAAGTTAAAATGCCGTGCTAGCATCATTCAACAGCGTTTAGCTCCAGATAACAATTTTATTTTAAATATTTGAAGTCAGCTAAATCTTCCATTCATGTCTGCTGACCCTTGTACATGCAGCACTAGGTTAACTAGCTTACTTACAGGAGCTTTAACTCATTACTTGGCGAAGCTTATAACATGCAATAGTAAGTTCTGCAGCTGGCTCCAAAAGTTCCTATAAGCACAGGATGAACAGAAAGTATCGTTAGGGGAAAACTATATCTATTTTAAATCACGCTGCATGCTGCTAATAATATTTTAGGGTTAAGGAAAGCCTGTCTTCCAGAAATGTACGTAAGGCTGACATGCCTACATTATGAGGAGCTGTTTGGGAAGAATTAGAACTGGGGTATTGTTTCCTGGCAGCCCTTTGCTGCATTCTGCCTTGTGCAGAGGGTAAAGGAGTCCAAATCCTGTTTCTCAACTCTTAGGGTCGTCCCAGTCCTTCACAGAAGAGCAGTGGTCCTGGAAAACATCTGTATCCTTGTGCTTGGGAAAGATAGTTGAGGAAAATCTGAAGGGACAGTGCTACCTTCTTTCCTGAGCATTTATTCCACAGCTTATACAGGAAGCCCTGACCAGTGAGGTGGAGGAGGCATTGGTTCACAAGGGAAGTTTCATGTTCATTGGGTTAGGAGATTCTTCTTGACAAATCCTAATTTTTCTTCATAATTCTCTCCTCTTGCTCATACCAATCAAGAGCCATGACAACAACAATGAAAATCTCCAAAAGGTGTAATTATTCCTGCCCGTCCTCTGTTTGCCAAAGTCTGTCTGCAAGTCGAAGCGTTGGACATGGTGGTGTCAAGGAGGTCATTTTAGATGGGAAGCATCTGGGGTGGAGTGGTATTAGGTAGGGCTGTTGCTAATCATTTGAGCGCTGACCCTTTCAGCTTTTTGCTATTTTGTATAACAGTATACTCAAGCCCCCCTTCTGTCCTTGTTGCTCTTTCTGTACTGTCCTCATTTGTCACCTTCTTTTGAATAATGAGGCCTTGAATTATGTATTCACAATTGAACATTTTTTTATAGTCCTCTCTTCCACTTCTGTTTGATTTTTAATGCGTGAATTTAGCTTTGTTAATATGTCTTTCTAGGTAAGGCCCTAGTTTGGACAGGGACTTTTATTTCCCTGATCTGAGACATTGTCCCTTGCTTTTTTGACCTAGGGTTATGCTAGCTGTTTTGGCTTTTTCTTGAATCCCAAACTCATTTTTGTTTGCTAGCGGTTTAACTTTACTTCATCTGCTTTTGGGATTTTTTGAAAATCTTGTTCAGCTTTTTAAACACTTTCTTTCTACCTCTTCATTTTCCATTTTCCATGATTTTGCACTAGTACTGTATTACATTTCTTGTTGATATATTTGCCTAGAACCTCTCTTGATCTCTTCAAAAATATTGGGGTAGTCTTACAATTTTTGTTTTATTACTAAATTTCCTAAATTTCCCACATGAGCTGTGTTGATTCTTTGGATTTTAGGTGTGGACTGCTGGAAGCCCTGTTTCTCAGAAAACAAACAAACAACAAAACACCTTGTTTGTGCAGTTATTTTCTTGTATTTCCTGAATACAGGCTTGTACAGAGCAAAATCTTTAATGTGATCTTTTGTCTTGCACCTTCCAGGCTCTGTGACGCTTCCAATTACTTCTTTCTGTTACAGTGTCAAAAATCAGTCTTGCTTCGTAGTAAGAGAGAGCGAACTTCACATTTTTTAAGAAGTTAAAATGATGGACTGGTGCTCCCCTGTAGCACATCACTGGAGGTGAACTCCAATTGTTTGTGCATCATATGTATGTTCTGTCTTTGTAGTATCTGGCTTATTGCTTTGAGAGCAGGGATGCCCCTGGCAGAGAGTTTACTATGAAAATGGGAGCAGAATGAGTTCACTGCAGTCCTTTCATTGAGCTCTTCTCTCCTGTCTCTTAAGAGAAGGGAGAAACTTCTCCTGGAGATTTTCCCATTCTTTGATCCCTGGCTGGAGCATCTCTGCACTGTGGCGTTGGAGCCATTTTAAGTGACAGGGATAGTAGAATCCTTATGCAGTGAGTGTATGAGGGTCCCTGCCATGTAGCATGGCTTTTCAATGCATGTTAGATGGAGCCTGGCCAGGTTTATCGGGGTCAGGAATAGGACCTTTGTTTTAAGTGCTAGGGAAAAGCAGGAAAATGTTAGCATCTCTGGGGACTGCTAGGGCTTTGAAGTATTATGATCCACAGTTAAACTTCCCACATTTTCCCATCTTCGGAATTTCACTGATGTTTTGCGGCTACGTTGGAGAATATTAATTGATAGCTGTTAGATTATGTTTTGTCCTTTAAAGTTATAGAAAAATATCATAGAAAAATTAGGATAGTGATTACTTATATGCAAGAAATAATAACAGAGTTTCTGCCCAAAATGCATTTATTGGAAGCTCCATGATACGATTCTGAAAAATGTCTTTTGCAACAAAACCTTCAAAAAAGAAGTCTGCGTTTCTTGTGATATTTAAACAGGCAAAGGCAAATAAACAGTGACGTCAGGATGCCCTGTTCTTTGCTGCCTGAGACAAAGATCACAATATTTTGTATTCCATGCATTTATTCTAAATTGGTATCTCCAAAATTACTCATTGTTGGAGTAAATACGTGGCTTAAGGAGTGATGATTGCGTGTGCTGTTTACAACAGTGCAAAACACATTCGATCCTTGTTGACGACAGTTATAAAGATGGGTATTTTTGATTTGCCAGAAGTCTGAATGTTTAGAGGTGATTAAAATGCAGAGGTTGTTTAGCAGGTATTGGCTGAAATTTTTTAGTTACAGTATTGTGATCACTTCATGAGGTTTCTCTGTTGAGGAAATTATCTTTGTTTAATACTAGAGGATGTCAGTAATATGTCTCTAATGCCAAATTATTTCAGGGTGTGCACTTTACTTTTTCCCCTACATTTACGTAGATCGGAAAACTGAGTGTTCCAAACAACTTGTGGAACAGTTTCCATATCAACTCTTATGTGCTAAAAATGTAATTAGGATAGTTCAACCCAAAACATAAACTAGAACTGGAATTTAATGTACCTGGAATTTTTGAGGAAAATATTTAACTATTCTATTAGCACAGTGCATTTGGTGAAAGCCAGTAGCAAGCCACTATCACCCATTTAAATGTGAGTAGCTAAAACCGTGAGGAAATAGAGAATTCGAAGAGGTGTCTATTCACCACAGTACTTTTCTGCCTTTTGAGTGAATTCATGGTTTTCAGTTTGTTAACATAAACAATGCAATCCCATTAACTGGTAAGGTAAATAGCATTAGATGTTTACATCTTTTTTACATTGCTGTATGATTTGTTCTGCTTATGGAAATGCTTCAAAACTTCTTAGTATTTCCTCTTTTGTGTAATTGCTTTATGACTCTTCTGATATCTTCTCCCTGCTGCTTCAGCTTTTCTTCCTTATGCCTTGTGCACTGGCTTCTGTTCTTCCCTTTTCTATTTATTGCTGACACCTCTGGAACCATGACTTTCTTATTTCCTTTTCTGAGCTTATTTAAAAAAATTAGGGGATGGCCTTCCAAAGAGATATTATGCCTACTATTACTTCTGATAGTTCTTTACAGTTCTTTCCTTTCCCTGCAAGATGACTGGTTCGTTTGATAAAAATGAGTACTGCTGTCTTGGTAATGGCCAAACATAATTGAGAGATGATTCTAGTGCGTATTTGGGGAGCAGGGATTGGTGGAAGAGATTTGGTAAGCATCTGCTGATGGTATTACTTCTGACCAGCTTTGTGAAAGTCATCAGCTAAAACCCTAGCTTTGATTTTGAAGTTATTAGACATGGAAACAAACCAAGCAATGGAAGTAGGTTTTCAGATTTTTTTTTTTAATTGCATCTAGCCTCCTCTTCTGCACGGCTTTGTTTTGTTTCAAAAACTGAAGTTGCTTTTTTGTCTTCAGGCTGTATGTAAGGAGAGGTTTCATACAACCACTTTTTTTCTTATAAGTGAGAATCCATCTAACTATTCTATCTGTTCACGTACCTTTTCCTTAATCCAGTGGATTAATACAGCATGCAGAGGTGTTCCCTTTGGCTGTTTGATTAAAGGGCATACATTGGATCACAGATGATATAACAATAGGTCTGGCTTTAGAAACAATCAGTTTTATTCCATAATGCGCTTATTGTCCTGAAGCATTGAGGGGCAGTTTGGGGAATATATGTATCAGCAGATATTTTGTATGTGAAGCATTTAGTTTAAGTGTTGAATAATCTTGAGCTGGGGATATCCTAAGGACTGCTGCTGACCTATATCCTGTTGTGACAGCTGAGAGCAGCAGGCTGGAACTGCTGGATGAAATCCATACCCAGTTGCCCATTGTACTTCTTGTCACTATGCAATATCAATTCAAAGACACTTTCTACTGTTGCTTATTCTGTTTATTAATTTGAAAAGAAGATAGCCTGGCTATGGTAGTACAATGGGAAAAGTAACTGAAATCAGTGGCAAACTGTATCTACTCTGGTCATCCACCCTTTTAACTAGGCCTAGGTACAATATAACTTCCTGACACAATAAAGCAATGCTTTTCTTTCTCATTAACTATTTTGGAGCCTGCTGATTTTGTTGGATCACTATATCCAGTTGTGTATCATGAGTGAAATAATACAATCCTGTTCAGCTGATGGACATGGTCCTCATGATTTCAAATGCTCTTTGGATTGCTGTGGTCTGCTTCATTTAGATCAGGCATGGGAGTCTACCAAAAGCATAATTCTCAGTTTAGAAAGGGGATAGAAAGGAGACCAGTAGGAATTAATAAGTAATTTTTATTTATTTATTTATTTTTAATTCTGGGTATGTGTGTGCAGGTCCGCCAGTCTCCTTTAATTTTATTCTGTTCTTAATCTTCATAACTCATATTGTGTGATGATATCTTCCCAAATAGATATCTGGATAGTGGTACTGGGAATTTCTCAACAGTTAATTCTCATCCCTTCTCTCCCAGTTAAGAAAACAAGAATTAGAGACTTGACAGTTGTGTATGAATAAACAGCAGCACATTGGCAGTCAGGGTAGGAATTCATGAATTCTTTACTCTGTGCTTTAGATCCACAGATCTTGTGATACAGTCTCTCTATTTAAAAAATAATCTGCTCTAAGCTTTTTTATCCTTATTAATTAACTTTTCCTAACTATATATATGATGAATGCTTTAAAAAAGTGCTATTCCAAAATGTGTTCTGTGTCTGAAATAGTGGTATAAGTTGTAGTCTGTCATGTTTCATAGTGATGTTATGGTATGATAACATCATTCTACTCTTTTCTAGAATTTACATGGTCAAGCAGGATACCTGCATGCCTCTGAAGTGAAAGAATGGAAAGTGCAGCTGAAAGCCACTTAGGAGTCAGTCTTGCTTAGTGGTTTCAGCATGTAGGCAGAAATCATGAGTCAAAAGCTCCGAAAACAGCAACATCTACCTTATCAGTATTTATTTTACCAATGTATTTTTCCTTCCTAGCATAATGTTCCTAATAACCCATATTCTGCCGTTGGTCTCTATGCTAGACCCGTTCAAGATAAAAAAGGAGAATATCCCCAACACTTTATCCTGTTGGCCAAGGGAAGCTGATTGCAGTGCAACTTTAAAAGTGCCCTATACGCACAGGAAAGTAGCAGGACTCTTTCAGCCACCTGCACCATTCCCCAGCCATCTCGGAGCAATATCTCCATGCTGGAGTTTAGTTCCCTAGGCAGAACCACGGAGTTTGTCATGGTAGAACAACTGGAAAAGGAAAGAAAGTCATGGTCCTTCTCTTATTCATTGGTCCTATGACAACAAATGCAAGTATTCCCCTAACCAGCTGTGCTTTGTGTACCTGAAGCAGTTGCCATCAAACTTCAATGATTTCCTAACAGCTAATTTCTTTTCTTGCCGTATTTTTAACTGCTTTTCCACTTTGTATTTCTTCTTAGCTTTAGCAGGCTTGGGGAGGTTACAAATAGGAGCCATCATCTTAGTAATGACTCCACAAAGAAAACAGAGGTGGTGAAGCAAGGCATTTACTCACAGTAGAGTGTTTTTACTGTGTACAACCTCTCTACTAGGTTTTACAGAGGATAACTTCCCTGGTGAATGGTAGGAGAACACTCTTGCTGATTAGAGGTGATGAAGGCCATCACCTCTCCCTCGTTTTGTTTTGTTTTGATTCTCTTGTTGTTAAGCTGAGAAGCTGATACCTGTTGTGTGCTCCTCCTCAGTCTCTGGGCTGGCACATTCCCATTTCTGAAGTGAGACATACTAAAGCAGCTAATGGCAATTTGCATCTATATGTGCTACTTTAAAGCAAAGAGAGATAATTTGAATGCGTGCACGTGTGTTTGCTTTATTCTAGTGGTTATGGGCTATTTCCTATTCCCAGGATTATGGACTGCCCATTCTATGAATGTGCTAATACTTTGAAAATTTGAAAGAAATGATGGCACCCCACACAATGTCAAAATGTGCATTTGAAATAAAAGCCCAGCAATTCAGCTTTCTGGTCTTGTTCATAGCAGGTAAAAGGCTGCCTTGATGACACTTAGAGCAAATGAATTTCTCTCCTGCAGTCATGCACTGAATAAATTGCTTGATCTAGTTTGGTACAAAAGGACATGATCTATAAATAGTTAACAGAGCTTTCTTCAGGAAAAGTGATCTATAGACTGGAACTCTCTCTTGGGGTCTTTTTTAAAAGTAAGTGCCGATATGAACAAAAGAAAAGTTTGTTTAAAAAAAAAAGGCCTTTTTAATGAGGTTGAAACTCACATATTTTAACTTCCTTTTGAAAGCATCTGGACAACCACTTCAAAAGTCCAAAAAGCTAACCTTACAGTCACTCGAAGAAAAGGAGAAAAAAGGTCAGTCCCTGTTAATCTGATGTGAATGTATTTTGTCAACAACTACAAGCTGAAATGCAAGCTAAAACAGCTAGTTAATTTGAATCAAAGATACTGCTGTTATGCAAACATTGGTGAATTCAGCTTTTATTTGAAAGCCACTATTTCCAGACTTACAGCAACTCTCTCTTTATGACATTTTTCAGAGTTTGTCGATACACTGCACTGTTTGCCACAGGGTCTCTCTGTCCTATTTGCTCTTTCATGCACTTTTTTTGGCAGATAATCTTTCAGGTTTTTAGACTATTGCTACTTGTGATAAGCAAAACTTTTAAGACAACTTACTGTGCTAAGGGAAGCATCCATCTTCAAGTTTCTTCTTTTCTCAGAAGAAAATGTAAGAAATAGCAATCTGTGGAAACAAAAGGAAGAAGCATCCCTTTTTATGGCATTTTCATCACTGATTATTTTTTCATGAGGACAGTCATGAAAATGCTGCCAGTGTGGACTTCACTGAAAGAGACTGTGTGACCTGTGCATGTAAAATTGTTGGTTATTTTATTGTATTTTATTGTATTTTATTGTTTTTATTTTTTATTTTTAAAGGCGATGTTGAATTCAGGTGAGCAGAGCTTTAGAAGCAGGGATATGACTGGTTGCCTGGGGACAGAAGGATCCTTCACCAGAGTGTGGAGAAGACAATCCATGTTCATAAATTTGTCATGGGCTTTGGGAGAGGAAATCATTTGGTGCCTACAGAGAAACTGAAAGCCAAGTATCCAGACTAAGAAATCACTTGGGCAGATGAAGGCTATTGACTTGATTAATTACTGTTTTTTTTTTTGTTTTGTTTGTTTGTTTTTTAATAGCATGGTGAGAGTGTGTTATGGTCTACCTGATCTGGGTGAGGAAGTAGAATAAAACTTCTTTGAACAATTGGAGGAAATCTCTGTATTACAGACCCTGGTTCTCATAGGGGACTTTATCTTCCCTAACATCTTTTGGAGGGGCAACATGACATGGTAGGATTCAAGGAGGAAGGTTTTTCAAGGCTGTGTGAGATAACAGGTTGATATGGGTACTGTTTGGATGAACTTGTGCTAAAATACAGCTGGATCTGAAATTTACTGTCAAGAAAGAACTGGATGGAGGCATGATAACCAATGGCAGTCTTGGCTGTGGAAACCGTGAAATAAATAGTGGCAATCCTCCAGGATCCTGAATTAGTAAAGTGGAGACCCAGGACTTCAGGCCTAGTTTAGTCTTTATTTATTTGGCAGGGAGGTAGGGTTCTGTGAGAGGCAGCTCTGTAGAGCAAAAGAGCTCAGAAAAGCTGTCACGTCTTTAAGGACAGCATCCTCCTGGTGCAAGAGTAGTCAGGAAAATAAGCAGACATTATCAGGAGACCATCTTGGCTAAGAATGGAAATCACAGCAAAGAGACAGAATTTGAGAGGTGGAACCAGAGACAAGATGCAAAGGAGGAATTTATAAAAATTGACCAGGCATGTAGGGATGTTGTTACGAAAGTCAAAGTTTACCTTGACACTAGAAAAAAATGTCAGAGAGCAACCAGAAGAGCTTCTACCTCTTCATTACTAATGAAAAAAAAGCTGAATAGGGGAAATGTGAGCCCTTTGCTGAGTGTGGCAAAAGATTTAGTAACAGCATAGGTAAGCCTGAGATACTTGTTGACTTCTTGGCTTTGTTCTTCACCAGCAAGGTGTCCTTGGCCTCTATGATTATTGAAAGGTTTCAGGGAGGAGGAGAACAACCAGTGGCAGAAGCGAATCAAGTCAGGGATTGAGAGAGTTCGACCCATGACCAGACAGACTGCATCCAAGGGTCCTGAGAGAGCTGACTGATGTGATAGCAAATGTTGCACCAGTCTGCAGAAAAGGCCAAAAGCAAAACCCGGGTAACTACAGCTTGGTCAGCCTCACTTCAGTCTCTGGGAAGATCATAAAATGAGTTCTCCTGGAGCACATTTCTGGGCATATAAATAAGAACGTGATAGGGAATAGTAAGCAGGAATTTACCAAGAGCTAATCAACCGGACTGCCTCTTGTGATAAATTAACTGGATTTGTGGACCAGGGGAGAGCAGCAAATGTCATTTACCTTGACTTTAGCAAGTCTTTTGACACCATCTCACACAACCAGGTGGGTGAAAAGCCAGTTGAGTGGTCAGGCTCAGCGGGTGGTGGTTAATGGCTTATACTCTACTCTCAGAGAGCAGTAAAAAGTAGAGCACTCCCAGAATTTATCTTGGGACCAGTCCTGTACAACAGCTTTATCAATGACCTGGAGAAGGCAATGGGAAGTGCATGGTCATAAAGGTTAGAGATGAGACAAAACTGGGAGAAGTGCTCAATAGAGTCAAGGGCAATGCTGCCACCCAGCGGGACCTGGACGGGCCAGAGGAATGGGCTAATGGGAACTTTGTGAAATTCAGCAAAGTCATTTTTTTTTTTTAATGGATGTGGTATTTAGATGTGATCAGAAGAATTTTGAGCACAGGGGGACAATCACTTCCCTCTATTAACAGGCCTCCGCTTCTGTTAACATATCCCAGGACAATGCTAGACATCTTTGCCTCCAGGGCATGATGCTGGCTCATTCATGTCCAGCTTACACGACTGTCCATATCTCCAGGTCCTTTTTCACAGAGCTGCCACCTGACCAGTCAGGTCCCAGACAGTAGCGTTTCAAGAGATTCTTCCTTCCCATGTGGTGGACTTAACAATTTGTCCTAAATTTCACAAAACTCCCATTAACCCATTCCTCTGACTTCTGTAGACTCCCCAGATGACAGTGCTGCCCTGGGAGTGTTGACTGCCCCAGTTTTGTGCCATCCGCAAACTAGTCAAGGCTACATTCTTGTCACCTCTTCCAGGTTGTGAACCTGAAAAAATTCAAATGCTTTATGGACAATCAGACCAGGTCATTAGTAAACACAGTCCAAAGAATAGGAGAAAAAGCACATATAAGAAGGACAAATGGGTTCTCCATGGGCCGCAGCCTCCTCCAGGCCACATCCACCTGCTCCACCGGGGGCTCCTCCACGGGCTGCAGCGTGGAGATCTGCTCCGTGTGGGACCCATGGGCTGCAGGGGGACAGCCTGCTCCACCAGGGGCCTCTCCACAGGCCGCAGGGGAACTGCTGCTGCCTGCCTGGAGCCCCTCCTGCCCTCCTTCTGCACTGACCTTGGGGGCTGCAGGGCTGCTTCTCTCATGTTTTCTCACTCCTCTCTCTCCCAGCTGCTGTTGCACAGCAGTTCTCTCCCTTCCTTAAATATTCTTTCCCAGAGGCCCAAGCGGTGTTGCTTCCTGGTTTGGCTCTGGCCAGCGGCAGGTTCCTTTTGGAGATGTTTGGATCTGTCTCTGATCTGACATGGAGCAGCTGCTGGGCTCTGCTCGCAGAGGCTACCCCTGCAGCCCCTCCACTACCAAAACCTTGTCACGTAAACCCAATACACCCAGCAGGCATAACCAGACAGGATTCTCTAGGCCAAAAACTAAAACAAAAAGCATCAAGCATTCAAGGCCCATCTGGACGCCTGCCTGGGCAACCTGCTGTAGGGAACCTGCCTTGGCAGGGGGGTTGGATCTGATGATCTCTTGAGGTCCTTTCCAACCCCTGCAATTCTGTGATTCTGTGAAGTAAAGTTGCGTTGAGTTAGTGCTGGGAGGCAAAGTTAGGACCATGCAATCAGGTTGGCAGATTTAAGTTAGTCAGACTCAAGGCTAGCATGAAGATGTGCGGGCATAATGCTTTGAAGCATCAGGCAGGAAACAACTACTTGAGCTGCCCTCCAGTCTCCTGGAAAACCACCTTCATTTCCAGGAGAAAAGAAGTGACATGTGCCAGATGTATCCGAGACTCTGCATTAGTAAATTAACAGGGCTATAACACTCAGACTTGTGCTGCCTCCTTTAATTGCCTGACATGCATATAGAATGCCAAATGATGTTCTCTGAAGGAAACTGAATGCAGATTATGCTTTGCAGCTCTTTGCACTATTGGTTAACTGGTACCTATCATGCTGAACATCAGGAACTCAGTCCACAAGAGGTGAAGGGGCTGCTGCTTGTGTAGTTCAGGTGCATGCCAGTGAGAGTCTGCGAGCTGTGACAGTAGAGTAAGCTGTTGACCTTTTTCTAGCATCGTGTCTTGGACTTGTCATTCTTCTTTCTGAGGCCTCATTTACAATAGCTTTTGAATTGGAAATAATTGTAAGGGACGACTGTGGCTACTTTTATCTTTTATGCCCTTACGCAGGGACAAAAAATCATATTAAAAAAAAATAGCGTCTACGATCACCACCGTGCCACATAGGTGCTGTATTAGCAATGGCTGAAACAACCACAATTACCATAGAATAATTGCCCCACGCTGAGATGACATGCGTGTGCAGACATACACACACCTGGAACTGGGTAATTGAGGGTAAATCTCGATCATATAGTTGTGGTGTAAAGCAGTGTGCAGCCTACTGCACAAGTGGTTTGATCTCCATAGAGGAGGTTTCCTCTGTAGAGTTCAAGTCTTAATACCCATTGAGTGATGATGATTCCTTGCTGGCTGTGTCATAAGCACAGAAAGAAAATAAAAAGGAAACAGTCAATGTAACTCTTCATTAGTTGTGTCATCCTGTCCCCCAACTGCTCAAGGACTAAAACAAAAATCCCCTAGTTGTATTGTACTGTTTGTTAGTTTCTATTGTCATATCTGTTGCTAGAGGAGAAACGAATGCAAATGCCTGACAAGTTCTTTGAATGTCTTACCTATTCCCCTGCCTTCATTGGTGATATTTGCTTGGCTGTTGGCTGCCAAGATGCAGAAGGAAGGTGTATTTGCTCTATTAAGTAAAGTGTTTGTTTGATTTCAACCCTTTATTATTATTATTATTATTAGTCTTTCCCCTCCCTGTTTGTTTTGAAAATAACACACACACTAAGTGGCCAATCTCTTATCCTCAGTCTTTTCTCATTTTCACTGATGGTGTGAACTCCTGGCTCTGTCATCCAACCCATTGGAGCCAACTTCCCTGTGATCTTCTTGACTTCACGTCATCTTCCCCAGTTGCATGTACCATGGTGAGCCCCAGGTGAAAGCATCTGTTTAAGAGCATGTAGCTCAGTTCTGCAAGAATACTCTGCAGTTTACTGGGATGTGCATTAATTCAAATAACACTTTTTTTTTCTGTCCCTTTTTTCTTTCTTGAATGGAAAAAATACAGTAGAGACAATATGTTGTCTGTGGGTTTTCCTATTCCACGTAAGCAACCATAGTTTTCCTAGAATGCCACAGTTTGTTTAGGCCTGCTGTGGGCTTTAACTGGTAATATCTTTTCTTTCAGGGTGGTTTCCACCAGAAATTCTTAGATACTAATTTAATCTGTAATCGATGGTGGCTAGACTTGTATGGACCCTTGTGAGGGATTTTAAGCAAGTCATTCACCGCTGTGACACACTTGGTTTACTTTTCTTTTATTCTTCTGTACAGTAGCAAAAGAGATAATGATTAATTTGAGTTTGGAGTGGAGATACTGAGTTACATCTTGCCACTGGAACGCCCTTCAGTAGGATTATAGGTATCAGCTATAGCTTTTCTATGAGGCTGTGTCTAAATGCGGCAGTGCAAAAAGCGTGGTGCGCAACTGGAGTTTTTTGGTGGCCGAGAGTCTGGTGTGATTTTCTAGCATCTCTCTTCAGCCCCTGGAGAAGTATGGCAAATGATGTTTTCAGGCCCAGGTTCCAATGCAGACAGTCTGTATCTGTTGCTATCACTATAACAAGGAGCTTTCTAAATAATTGCCTTAGCAATTGCTAATCAAAGAGAGTTGAGGCAGAGCAGCAGATTTGCTTTTCTCCAGCCTTTTTCAGATGTTTCTGTTGTTCTCAATAAAGGTAGTATTTGCTGATTCGGGTTTGCTGGACCCAGCAGGCTGGATTCGCTGGTATGTTCCAGCTGCTTTTCCATGCTCTGGCAATGCAAACCAGCTGCAGCTCTGGTTTAACTCAAGCCAGGTTTATGGCTGTTTTGCATCACTGGAGCAGCGTAAAGTACCTGAAGCATGCCAGCTAATCAGGCCTGTTGCTGAACCATTATAAATGACTTGTTTTTCTTCATGTTCTATGCATGTAACTTTATTTTTAGCTAAAGCCTCTGGAAATTGAGTAGATTGCATCACTAAAAGACAGATTTTGTGTTCTAAACTGAAGTATATAAAATTAGAGGGTTTTTAAGCCAGAGGTTTTTTCCTTAACTGAAAAAAATTATCAAATTACACATTGCTCCTCTGCACTTGTCTGCTATGGATTTCTTTTAAGTCACACTGAGATTACAGTTGCCTGTTCTCATTATAAGATGAAATAATGATTAGTATAAGATCTAAAAGAGCAGGTTTTCTAAGTTTTACTTCACAAAATACGGGCTCAGCTTTTATTCCAGATGCAGTAATTTCCTTCTAGTGTGCTGAGAACGTATGCAATATTTGTGTCATTATCAATATCATCTGTAATTTACTGATTGAAAATATTCTGGAGATTTTGGTAGCGGAGGGAAATCAGCCAACCGTATTTTTTCTTGTGCTTATAGTGTAATTTCCAAATGAAATCTTATTTATCGACCTTTGTTAGCATGATGAGTATTCAAAACACGCCACAGATATTAATTGGTAATTATGTTATTCTGTGTGTGGCATTTTTCCATAATCCAGCTCTTCCTCTGAGGCTTTTGTAATATTGAATGAGTGATGTGTATATTATACAGTGGTGGAATGACAGAAATGTCATTACACCTTCTCTGTGGTACACAAGTGTGCCTATACTTCCTTCAGAATTCAGGAATTTTCACACAAAATATTCTTGTGTAAAGACTGGGTTGCTTTAGGTGCTTTTTTTTTTTGAAATTTCTATCTGGATAACCATATTGGTATTGAAGCCAGAAATTGTGTTCCTCTGATCAGATGCGTATCGAGAGAAAACATGACAGAATTTGCAAAGTTTTTCTGAACTTTGAGGTAAAATACCAAAGAATTAATTACTGCCTCATATTAATTAAGATAACAATGCAAAACCCTTCATTAGAAGCCTAGGAAAAGTTCTTCCTTGGTCCTTGGAGAGAATATTATATGCAAGCCCTGTTGTGTGGGTTGCAAGGTGTCACTGGAATTTATATGCATTACTTGTCTAATTGCAGTAAATGTAGCATGTCCAGATAGGTTTAAAAGTTGGATGGCTGTTTGTTACTTGCTGGAAATCGCTTGAAACCTTGCTAGTCAGAGGCAGCTGTTCACAGGTCCTTCACCTCTCCCCAGAGATAGCTAGAAGACTCTGTTGTTGGACCCTGTCTTTTATGGCAGAAGCAGTAAACATGACAGGTTGTTTGGGAGCCATCTGTTTTAAAATGGTCGCTGCTTTGTATGCAGTAATGAACTTGAGATCAGTTTTCTGTCTGTCTTCATAGTAACAGCCTTGTTTGGTGTCACAACAGGTGGAAGTTGATGGGATGAAACTAAACGTGACCAGCGACTGGAACCTGGCTTCACCCTTGTTGTCTGTCACCATTGATGGCACGCAGAGGACTATACAGGTAAATTCACCAATGCTTTATTTGTAGAGCTGAGCTAACCAGAAGCCTTTAAATGCAGAAATAATACTGCTACGTGGGGTCTAAGCTTTCCATAGCATAAAAATTACATTACACTGTGTGAATAACATATTCTTTGAACTTCTTGTGTGTTCAGACCTTCAGTGGAATGAGCTTGTCTTACAATTACTCACTTAGAGTTTGACATCTTTCATTTAAGTTGCTTATTTTAGAAATTTACCCCAGTTTTTAGGATCTCTTTACTTACTGGTTGTGAGGAGATACAGTTTCTTTATCACTCAAGAAGTAAAGAATGGATTACTGTTTACAAGAAGGTGGGGTCTGGCAATAGAATCGTTCTCCTCCTCCTGTTTGGATCATGTGTTTTTTCCACTCGTGGGCCTTCACAGATTGAAAATCACAGGACAATATATCTCCCATGCAATATGCTTTTTTGATATGCTTTTATGAAATATTATTGGTTCCATGATTTAAGAAAACTTCCAGGTTTACATTTTGTAGATTTCTTGGAAGGCCACTGCCAGTCTCGGGGCTTGTTTATATCTAAAATAACTTTGTATTCTACAGTATATTTTTGTATTTTAATACTGGTCCACTTTGCTGCTGTTTTATAAAGTACATTCCTGATTTTGAATGATACCAATGTTTGAACATACAAAATCTGTTTAGGAGAAAACCGTATTTAGAATGGATACCCATATTCAGAAGGACCCATTGCAAGCTACATAATAACTATATGGCAGGTTATGGTCTCTGAGTATAACTAATAATAGTTAAGACCAGTTAACCAAAAGTCTAATACTGGAACTGGCACACAAAATTAGTTTCAAGATTAATGATTGTGAGATCTGAACATACTTTATTCTAGGAGCTGAGCCAGCAATAATGTTACTTGCACACCCTGAGTATGGCCAAATTATATGAATTTCTGCAGGGCTGGCCACGACAACAAGCAGTGTGGTTTGGCTGTGTGGTATTTATCCAAGAGAATGTGAAATGAGCACATACGTTGTTTGTTTCTCAGATGTTATCTGTAAGCCTTTGCTTTCAGTGAAGAAACTCACTAGCTTGAAAAGTTATTAATCTTTTAGTATATGTATGTAAAATTATGGGAACCTTAAGCTTGACCTCTGATATCTGCTCACTGGAATCTAAATTGGTTTTTTGGTTATATATTTCTCTAGACTTGCCCCACTGCAAGAACCAAATTAGACAAGTGTATTCCTGTAGGTCAATTTGTCTCCAAAAGCAATTGACCCCTGAGTCTTGAAGTATCTTCTTTCAGCAAGACTTAGCCCTAGAGCCATTTAAGCAACAAATATGGATGAATCGAATAATTCCAGCTGTGCTTTATTAATTTTCAGCCAATCTAATTTCTCTTCATAGTTGGTTTCATTCTTCTAAATTTGCTCAACCAAATACAGTCTTTATGAACATTATATTTCTTTGAAGGATTGATTTATGCACCTTCGGCTCGATCCTGCAGTCTGGCCCCAATCCAGCAAAGCACTTAAGCATAGAAGCAGGAAATAAATAATTTTAAAATGTTTTGGTTTAAAATGTATTTATGTAAATTATAGTCTAGACATTCAAATTGTTGCATATCTGTCACACATTTAAAAATAAGTAATTAAGAATGCTCCTGTATTTTGCCTCTCTGGTAAAGGCTCAATGTGTATTAGAGCAAAGCAGAGCACTAACTCTGCTGTAGTTAGTTTTAAGACTACCTGTGAGCTTAAAATGCAAGTTTTCTGAGACTATTTCTAGATTAGGAAACCTGGCAATACATCTGAGAGCCTTAGGAGAGGTATGTGCCCTGGTCGCAGCCTGTCTAGGGCATATCAGGGCACACCTAGGATGTGTGGCAGCCCCCTCCCTTGTGCTTTTGTTTCCTTTGCAAGGAAGCCCATCTGCTCTACGCAGATGGGCACTGTGGAGTGCCTGGCCAGGTCCTCAGATGATAAAGGGACCAAAACCCTGGGTTCATTTTAATTTTCCTGCAGGAAGGTCTTGAAAACCTTTGTGCTGATTTGGATTACTGTGAAACCGTAGGATGCTACAGAAGGTGATGAAATAGTGAAAACTTGGGATCATTTGAGCAAGAAATTGCTCAGATATAGTCTTCAAGAAAGAGGGTGGGGACAGACCCCATAGTATTTCTTAAAATATGCAGATTCCATCACTGTTTTTTGTTCTTGTTTTTAGTAATTCTTCAGCTGATGACAGTTTCTCATCGTTTTCTCCACTTTTGACTAGAACCTACCTCTCATTTGGGGAGGCTGAATTAAATACCTTATGGAGTGTAAGATTTCCATATATTTTTCCAAAGATGTTAGTGGCTCTGGACTCTGCATTACATTGAGATATTGAGAATTTGGAATCTACCTTTGCTGAAAATCAGGGAAGTACCTATAGGTATGTTGTTACCGTAGGATTATATGAGGATTCAGATTTGAAGGGATTGGTTATTATTTAATTTAAAATAGATATATAGAATATTCTTTTATATAAAACATAATTTAAATATCATATTAGCCTTTCAGGCAACATTTAGAATAAAAATGAACAGATGACAAAATTATTTCTGTGAAGAGAGAGTGGAAAAGAGGACATTGAGTTGTTGAAAGGAACTGTAAGAATTCAGGTAGAAACAGGAAGGGATAACGGTGGTTCAGAGTGGTATCCTGGAAAGTAACAATGGCTTAGAGGTAAAAAGACAGACATATTTTGGGACAGTGAGGGTTATTTTATCCCTCTACCTCCACTCCCTTGTAAAAGTAAGCTGGATTTCAGTGAGCCATGTGCCTGTAGGAGACATCATCTATGACCTGTTCCACCTCCCTAGGGAAGGGGGTAGAAAAGAGAATAAGCTGCTTTTTCCTTAGAGCTGAACAACTCATTTTATTCCCTCATGTGAACCAGACTCTAAGGGGACCTCCAGATAAAATGAATCCAAGAAGTCAGGAGATGGACTTTAACCTAGCTGCGAGTCCTCTATTTGACAGCACACTACAATCAGGTTGCAAGTAGGCACCTACTGCTGTGACCTTGCTCAGAAGGATGAGGTTGCCCAGAAAAGAATGCAATAGGAGGTCCTCAAACCCTCTTTGCTTTGGCACTACTTGTGTTAGGGCAAGTTCTCAAAAACCACCAACACCCTTCAAATTCCAAGCCTTCTCTGTGACAGCACCATGCGGCTAAATTTTACAACTCCTTGGTGCTGTTTTATAGTACCTTTAGGGAGGATTCAGTTTACTACTCTACTTTCATTGATCCCATCATCAAACACTCAGCCCATCCTTATATACCATCTACTTGCAGACAGTTCCCTCTAGCAAGAGGATTCTCTGCCAAAATAAATTCTTTGTCACCATCTCACGCTAACACTTGTCCCTCTTCATTGTACCATACGTACCACTCCACTGGTATATCATCAGCTCACACTGGTTTCTCTGCTCTGCCAGCTTGCCCTAATGAAGCTTTCCACCCTTTAAAGGGATCCCAGGCCTGGGATGTGGAAAACTCTTGGTGGCTCTTGGCAGCTTCAGCAAGGCAGCTTTATGATGGCAATGGTGATGTCTTCTCTTCGTATTTTCTGTTTTTTTGAAGTGTGGTCCCTGCTGAACTGAAATTCTGGGACATGGAACTCGGTTGGACAAGGCCCTGAGCAGCTCAATATTACTGTGATATTAGCCTTGCTTTGAAAAGGGGAGGTGATTACCTGATTTCCAGAGGTCCCTTCCAGCCTAACTGTTCTGTGACTCTGTTGGGCATCTCAAACCCTGCTCTAAAAAGGTCTTTATCAGTCACAGCAAGGTGTAATTACAAGAGTAATGGAGTTACTAAGCAAGAACATGATCCTCTAAAGCTGAAATCATCAGTCTCAGGCATCAAGTGTTTTCATGAATGAAATAGATCAAGTTTTATCAGTGGAGTTTTCTCTACTTACAGTATTATGTCTCATTCAGTGTTGGCAGTGCTTATTATTTTTTCATTTAATTTATTTATTGCATCAACAATTGCAGCAGGAGGAGAATATTCTACATCCTAGGATATGACAAATTTAAGTGCTTCTCTGACACAATGTTTCTTTTGATTATTATTTTGGTTTATAATAGAAAAAATGAAAATGCTGTAGGTTATGAAGCCTTTGTTCCTGGGAAATGTCTGACATTCTGGGAAATGTCTGACAGGAGAACAAAGCCTGTGCCCAAGTATTCATTTCCTTCAACCCAGTGGAGACTTTTCAAACACGTGTAATTTTTTTTAAATATATCTTTATAATTTTTTTGTACTGTTTTGAGATCTCAGATGTAATCTGCGATAATGATATATATGTTTCTGGTCTGAAGTATCATTACTTCAGCAGACTCATTTTCTTAAACACTGAAAGTGATTTTGGAAAGCTTTAGTGAACAGTGTACGTGAAGACTTTGACAGTCCATTCTTCAGCCCTGCGCAATTACTGCACGCACTCTGCCATTGCCTTTTAGCCATGAATTGGGAATTATTTTTGCTAGGTTGTTTCTAGAAGAGGAGCACACAATGATTTGCAAACAGAGGCAGCGAACTGGAGTCTTAACAAAGCCACAGGTTTTCTAAGCTATACTGTCAGGTAGGATCATAGAATGGTTTGAGTTGGAAGGGATCTTAAAGATTGTCTAACTCCAACCCCCCTGCCATGGGTAAAGAAAAGCCCAAGTGTGAGCCCCAGCACTGGATTCCTGATGGCAGGTATTGAGCATTTGCTAGATCATTGCCTGGCTTTGTTTCAGCCCATCCAATAATGGCTGACCTAGACAAATCTGGTATAAATTCATGCCATGTAGTATAGACCTAAGCAGTGGGACTGGGACAGCTGTTGCCATTTGGCTTGGGGACCAGCCATTTGTGCGTGTCCCACTTTCATTTACCAGTACAGAAACACAGGCTGCCCATCTTTTTCATGTTTGCTCATCCAGTCTCCCACATCTGAGAAAACAGCTCAGCCCTGAAACTCCAAAAACGCTCAGTGGATTTGATACACAGAAACTGAATTATTGCCTCTCTTGACACTCTGTTGGCATTGGAGATAAGTACAAACAAGCTCTCAAATATCCCAGGTAAAAGACAAATACAAAAGCCTGTGGCATACAGTGTAGAATGCCTCTCTGTGTTTCAGGCTTTTATTTTTCTCTAGAGGTATTAGTATCTGTCTATCAGGGCTCCATTATTGTTTTTATGTCTTTCCCTGCAGTTGCACTAAGAGAGTGATAAATTTTGGCAAGTTTTTTATTTCAGCCTTATCATTGCCTAATAATTGCTATGGCAGTGTGGTTTAGCTTCATTTGAATTCCTCCTCGATCCTGTATCAGAAGAGACCATAAACAGTTGATCCCTACACACTCTGTCCATGTATCCTCCCTCAATTGCCTCTTTTCAGTGCTGTAGAGTTGTTCCTTGTAGAGAAGTTTGTCTTTACAATGATGTTACTCTCTGAATATTTTCCATTTCTATTGTATCTTTTCTGAGCTGTGGGGGCCAGAACTGTGCTCTGTATTAAAAGCACAGTCAAAACGTAGACTTGTACTATAACTTGATGGTATTTGCTGATGTGTTGTTCATTCTCATTACTAATTATGAATGTTTCCTTTTGCTTATTTGACCAAACCTAAACATAGAGCTGATATTCATATTGAATTATGTATTAAAACACCTAAATATCACTTCTGGATGTCAACAGCTGGAGAGGAGATGGGAACCTTGTGATGTCCTGGTGTCACCCTTGGCAGGCAATGTAGCTGTTCTTGGTGGAGGTGGGTCCTTCACAAAGGACCAGACAGGAGCAGAGAGAAATCATAGTTAAAAGGAATTATGAAACTTCATCAGCCTGTGTGATCATTCAGTGCACATCTCCTACGAGTACTTGGAAAGACCTGAGTGATCTGCTTTAGATAATTATTAGTTAATTCATCTTGCTGGGTCAATGAAAGATTCTGTGCAAGGAAGTTGGTAGTTGTACCACTTCATCCTTTACTTCCAGGAGCTGTAGGGAGAGAGAAGATGTATAAAAAGCTAGCTGGTTTGGTGCTTCTTGCTGTAATTGCCAATAATGTGTATTAAAGCAAATATTGCTACTGTGGCTTGATTGACACTAGCATTTGCCAAAACTGTTAAAATTACTACTTTTTAAAATGAGCCCTGAACATACATATATGTAGCATATATGACAGCAGTGTGGCCAGCTCATGAGTCATGAAGCATTTTAAAAGAGCAGATACCCGTTACTGTCATACCAGAGTACTTGTTTTGATATTGTATTGATATCTACTTTGAATAGCAAGTACCCAACCCTCATGAGTGGTCTACAATTTGTGTGAAGTCAGTTTAACTCAGGGCTGACTTAGTGCTTGTCCGTGGTTTAAATGGAGAATGTGAAGAGGAAAATTCAAGGAAATAGAAGATAATAAGATTACAGATTATTCTTGCCTTTTGTTTGTTCGTTTGTTTTTAATTGAGAAGCTGGAGCAAAAAGCACATAGCACCATTCTGTCCAGTTCTTTCATGAATATGATTTTCTTTTCATTCAGGAAGGAAATGAGCGATCGACTTCTATGCCCGATCAATCCCTCTGGAATTAATTGTCCACTTGTCAGAGGGAGTTCTCCTGCAATGAAGCTGTATCTACGAACAACATACTTCTCCCTTTCTTTAATCTAATGAGATTAGTAATATCCTGTGCTACTCAAGGGGTTAATCAAATAGCGTTAGTTGTTGCAGTATCTAAAAGCATACCTTTTTTTCCAAAGGAGCTTTAAATTTTAATGACAGACAACATTCCGGATGAATAGCTGTAAGTGTTGTTTGTGTGTCCAAAGACCAAAGCATTGTATTCAGCTGTTGACAGACATCATAATTTTATACCTAAACGTTGAAAGGCAATGAGTTGTTCTCTTGAACATGGTAATACATTCAGAGAACAAAGGGGAAGAGGGACATGGAAGAGCAAGAAAGGACGGTAGATCCTGCAAATGGTCTCTGAGTCATAACAAACATTGTAAGATCTAGGATCGCAGGGCAGTGTATTACCTGCACAGTGTCTGCCTGTGAGAGCAGAACATATCACAGCATGTCAAAAGGAGGATAACACCGCTAAAAGTTTCACTCGTTTTATGATCTAATGTAATAACAGAAGAAATTTCAAAGTTCACAGGGAGACCCAAAGTCATCACAGTACTGTGAATATACATAGCTGGAGGAAATGTTGGCCTGGGGCAAATGTCTTTTAGATTCATTCTTTAGCAACACCAAACAAACAGTCTTTCCTGTGTGTAGATTTTGGTGGTGGCTTTTTTTTTTTTTTTAAGCCTATCATCCACTGCTTTATAACACCACCTTTGTCAGAGGGTTAAGGGAGCACATGGACATTGTTAGAAGGTGCTCTATGTATATGTGACAGCAATACTGCAGTGGCATTAATATTAAACTTTTCAACATCAAAAGCGTGGTAAAAAGATGTAACAAGTGGCATTAACATTGAGTATCATCTAAAGAAATATTGGAAAGGAGCTGTTTTCATTTTTTCTGTTTATGAGAGCAGAGGAGTTCCTAAGCCACCTACTGCAATTAAATTTCAGGCATGAAGAGAGTAGTTCTTCTTTAAAGGTTATAATATGGTGCCTCAGACACTTATAAATGTGCAGGTGCAGTTCCTCTGTGTGGATCAATGCCTTGTAAGCCATTCACACTGTGTTTTACATTTGTATTTGTACTATTTGGGAGTGGATTCTGTTTAGTCCTTGGAAAAGGATTCAGGTAGCTTGCAACAGGTGATGGGGGATGCCTATATCTTAGCATGTTGGAAGGATTCCCTTTAAAGGGAAAGAATATTTAGTCATAGTACTATTTAGGCCAATCTTTAGAGATCTTTCACATGTCAGAATGCCTCATACACAGCAGGACTTGATCATCGCATTCCCTACAGGGTGACTGCTGTCCTTGTAAGAACCTGGAAAATGTGGACGTGCCCTGAGGTGGAACAGCTAACTGAGGCTTCATTTAATTTAAAGAGTGATCTTAAACTGATCATGGCTATGGGTAGAGCAGCACGCAACATCTAGCCAAGTTTCTGTCTGTAGCTTAATGCAGTAAGGTGAGGAAATGATGGCACCACCAGCGGAGAACACTACATTGTAACAAAAGTGGGGTGATTCCTTCAGTGGAAAGGCTTGCAAGGCTGCACAGGTCTGGACATATAGTGCGATGCAGTCTTCAGTGGACAAGAAAGCTTGGTCACTGCCTGTAGATAGGTGGTCCAGTGTCCATGCCTGACCTTCTTATGGGTCAGCCATGCAAGAAGACTACAGGAGTGGGCTGCTCTTGCTACATTATTTCTGGGATGAGGTTTTACCCTCCTGAAACTTTGTGGAACTTGCCTGGCTATAATCCGTGGACCGGGATTTTACGCTGTGAAAAGGGAGTGCTGGAGCGTTCTGCTTTCTGCAAAGGTTCTAGGGGAAAACGGAAAAATAGAGAGCGAGATAAAGCCAAACCAGTCTTCACATTTTGACAAAATGATGACTTCATGCTTTCATGCTTACTTCTGCAGCTTTCTTCCCCTCCCTGTCCCAGCCATGGGATTCCAAAGATGGGATTGACATACTTGAATGGTGGAGCATTTCAGATATCCATGCACCTTCATCTACACAAAATTTCATAGAAGAGTTACTAGCAGCTGAAGCTGCTATAACTTCACAAGTTACAATACTTTTTTTCTTTCTTTTTTTTTTTTCTTTTCCCCATGGACTTCCCTATTGTGGCAGTATTTTATTTTATTTTATTATTATTTTTTTTTTAATTGAACCTGTCTGGGAATGATTCTGGCCTATATTTCACTAGGTTTAATTCTCAAGAATTTACAGGTAGTGGTGAAAATGTGAACAGCATTCTCCACTTAAAATTCATGACATAAGACATTCAGAATTTCTGGTAGCAAGCAGTTGAGGTGAAACAATAGGGGCTGCAAGAACTTCTGCATCTTGAAAAGCAGAACCATGCTGGGAAAACACACAGTGTTTCACTCACAATTTTATCTATAGTCTTATGGAATTATTTAAGGTACTTATCAGCAGGTTTTCTGGGTTTGGGATTTTTTTTTAATTTGTTTTGTGTAGTCTGGTAGATGTTGTCTGACTGGTAATGTAGTCATGCCACTGCTTGAAAAAATTGCAAAAAAGATGGGCCAAGTGACAACCTTTACATTTTCTGTAACAAATAGTCTCCAGCTTTACTTTCAACAAATAAAGGTAATATATATGGTAGTTGAAGATAAATGTGTTTGGGAAACTTTAATACGTTATTTCCTTTGCCAGTGAATATTCATTTTGACTTGACACATTGTTTTTTTTAAATTGTAAGCAAAGCGAAAAATTGCTTTTGCTCTGTTTCAGTTTCTTTGTTTTGATACCATTTCCTCTCTGCAGCTGCTCCCATCAAGCAGCTTGGAGAGCCCAAGGTACCAGAAGATTTGTGAAAAATTTTCCGAGATCTTGTTATTGTTTAATAACGTCCGTGTCAGTTTAGAGCCTCTTTCAATAATATATATTTTATATTTGGCTGAGCTGCTTTATCCTCCTTCACGTAAAGGTTATTATCACTTTTATCTGAAAGTGCTCATCCACTGCAGGCTTAATGCAAAGCTGATTGTAACCCTACTGCATCTTACAATGAATAGATCATTGATACTCAGCTAAGTGGAAATAATTTTCTATGGCAAAGCAGAAGAATTTAAAGTCATATCACACTAACCTCTGGTAATTTTCTGGGATTTACAGATTAAAATGATTGTTTGTGAAATGGCTGTGGTATAGCATACACTTAAGGTAGAGTAGGAAAATCGAACGCATTTTGTATGATTGTGTACACTTGTCTATTTTTACATGCAGACACAAGCATTTTGTTTGTATATACATAGTGTATACAGTATAACATACTCCAACCTGTGTGTAAAAATACATATAATATTTATGTGAAACTCACGCCCATTTGGCAGCTTTGAGAGTACAAACATTTTCTGACGTGATTTTTTTTTCAGAGTAGGTTTAGCGTGTTACTTTCTCATCAGGAAAAAGCTTTATACTTTTAACTTGTGTTATGCTAATTAAGGTAGCCCGAAGCTCTAGCAGTTGAATGAATGAGAAGAGTATCAGTTATGTGTATAAGATCACGTAATTGGTACGAACGATGTAATTTTACTGTATTCACAGGTGAACATACAGTGTTGTTTTGTCTTTTTTCAAGTGGTAGACTTCCTGTGCTTTTTCTGTAAACCTCTTAGTAAATAATTTACAATTTATTAGGAAAACAATGGCAATGCATATAATTAGCTATTCTCTTTTGTTACCTCTATTTGATTACTTTCCTGCTATCACATGCAATATGAAACCATCTATTATGAGGTATAGAATATGTAAATATCTAACTTAACAAGAGTAACTGGAGACTGGTCCTTTTTCTAAAGAGGTGGAAAATAAAAGAATAATTGTTAACCGTGTCCTTTCATTTTCTTGAAAACATCAATTACATTTACAAATCCCAGAAACACAAGCCCACCAGTGGAACAGAAATAACTCCTTTCAATATGCTTCAAAAAAATCTAATCACATCTAACAGCTGAAATTTATTTACAACTGTAATTTGAAACATTAATTATGATAATGTGCTGACTTCTTTTGTAATGTGTTTCTCAAAAGCCTGGCAGTTCTCTTTTTGGTCTTGGTGTAACGTATGTTTTGTGACTTGGAGAATTTCTCTACCTTTCTTTCTTATTTTTTTTTTTTTTTAAAAAAGATACCCAGAAGGAAAATTTCGTTTCCTCCTCTGTATTTGTTGACTGTTTTCCTCCCCTTCCCCATTTTTTTCCCCTTTACTGTCTGTTATTTCAAGAGATGGATTTTAGTTCTTACACTGACTCTTGATGCTACTGATGACTGAATGTAGTGTCTCTCTTTTGGACACAGTAAACAGCAGTGAGGATTCACTATACTGTAATACCAGTGCACTTCAGCAGTGTCAGACCAGGAAAAAGGCTGTTTATATCTTTGTCTTGTCTTGTGACCATAGTTTTAGAAGGTGCCTTCTTGATTTTATATACATATATATGATTTTTATATATATATATATATATATGGTTTTATATATCTAGTCCACAGGTTGCTAAATTGGCTTGCTAGCTTGTTTAGCTGGAAGTAAAGACAATTTGTATGAGGAAATACTTTTTGATTCTTAGTTGTGAAAAATAAGTCAAGTTGTCAAGATACCTGGCTTTACTTTGAAAGCCTTTAAAGAGAATGACAAAAGGGCTCTATTTTTCATTTCATTTTTGCTTTGTTTCATTTTGTTTTTTAATTTGTGTTTTTATGTGTGATGGGGAGATTAGCCAAAAAATGGAATTTTTATTAGGACATGAAAAGGTCTCTAATGACCCTTGAAAGTGGACAAAAGAGTAGCACAATAAGTGACAGAACTCTAACGAGGGTGGAGGGCATTCCAGGAAAAAAAGAAATTAAATCCTTTAATTTTTTTCGGCTTGCCATTTTCTGACAGCTTATCAAGTGGTTGGGACTTGTTTGTTTTGGCATGCGGTTCATTCATTGTAGGCAGCCGGTACTTTGTTCTTCTTTGTGGTTTCCAAAACCTGATTGTGTTTATCCTAGACTGTGGGAAAAGTGTATATTCCTGTTTCCTTTATAAAAGTAAACGTCAGGTTTTGTATGAAATTTTATTTCCCATATTTTCCATTCCATTAATCATTATTGTTGAAATATGTCAGGCTTTGGCACATCATCTTTTGTTTTCATATGATTGTACAGATTGCAGTGTCAGTGTGTGACCTGTTAAGTCAAAAAGTACTCGTGTTTGGGCCATAGGAATTATTACTTCATAAAGTGTAGTTGAGGAACACGCACTATTATTAAAAAGGGACCGGCATTTAATTTATGGCTATTAAACTTACTCAGGGGGTTATCTAGCTGTTGTTGTAGAGCGTTTTTTCACTTAGTCAAGAGGAGACAAGACTAATGGCTCTTCACATACCTGAAAGGTAGCCGTAAAAGGAAAGGGAATAATCTGTGTTTCCTGTCTGTGATGAAGAAGAGGAGTAATAATGTGCTGCAGTTGCAGCACAGGATATTTTTAATCAGATATTAGGAAAAAACTTCCTCAGAATAAGGATGCTGAGAACTCTGATGAACTGCATAGGGAGACTGTGGAATCTCTGCAATTGAAAGATTTTGAGGGTGGGTTAGACATATCTAAGTGATGTCTGCTTGGTTCTGCCTGGGGTACCAGACTAGAGAGGATCTCTAAAGCAGATTTGCAGCCCTGTTGCTAGGATTCATGGCCTTTGAAATGCTGAAGATCTCAGTGCAGCTCTCTGTTTGCATTTTATACTCACCTTCTCGATCTGTATTAGTATGTATGCATGTTGTCGTGTAAGTATTATGTCTGCATTTCATGACTAGGGCCCTGATTTGGGGTCTATATATGCAGTAATTTAATAGCAGTAAGAAAAAGAAAAAACTTTTTGCACTGAAGAAAGAGACAACTCACAAGAAAAAAATTCTTTCTGCGTTTGACATGTTTAGATTCTGGGTAACATTGTGTTGAATCAATAACATTTTCTTTTGCATTGTCTTGTGGCTTACTGACAATATAATATTTGAAGACTGTTTCATAACCTCTCTCAACTCAAGAAGTGCAGTAGGTAACCAGATGTTTCTTTTTTTTTTTTTCTTTTTTGAAGTAGGATCATTGGATGTTTGAATTTTAAAAAGAGATATAAAAGTTTCTCATTCGGAGAAAATGAAATTAATATTACGTGTGAGCAACAGGAATACAGAATCAGACACTTAGAGATGGCAAAAGCCTCTTTATTCATAACATTCATCTTTCTGCAAGCCCAAGATTGTTCTGCATTGTACTTGGTCATACTTGTTTTCATTGTTCTTCAACGTAAATTTTATTGAGTTGACTGAAACAAAACCAAAATCTGAGTTAAGTACGAATTAGACTTCTGGTACTGAAAGTCTTGAAGGAAATGCCTGCTTTATCTATTTTATGTGTAGTTTTGTGTACTCAGTTTTGATTACAGTGATGAGACACAAAGAAAATAGAATTGTTTCAAATTTCTGAGAAGCTTCTAATCAGTTTTTAAATCTTTTTTTTTTTTTTTTTTCCAGCGTCTTTCTCGGAATGCCTCTGGAAATACAAGCATTCAGTTTCTAGGCACAGTGGTAAGTACGTGTAACTATTGTCAAGAGTTATCTTGATAGAAGAATATAATGTAAACAGAAAACAGGTAAATGATACTGGCAGCACATTCAAGCATGCGTTTGTGAAGGTTAGGATTGTGCAAATATTTTGAGCTTAACAGCTGAATTTAGGCAAATTTTTAAAGATAACTTCCAAAGCACAGTGCACAGTATCTGCACTACACATTTAAATTGATTCAAGTCTGCGTCTGTTTCATTTACGAGGGTTTTAAAAGTGACTGGGTGTAAACTAGTAAGCTTATTGCAAGATACTCAGGTTTGATCCATGTTAGAATCAAAACCACTCTTCCCCAGCACCTCAGCATTCTGATATATGTTGCTTCACCATAGCATGTACTCTCACATCCCGAAGGCATGTCAGTAACTCTCTTATAAAAAGACTGCTTAATGATGCAAAGTGCTTTTTTTCACTCAAATTAAATATGCTCCCAGATTTTGTTTGCCGGGGAGGAGTACATTTAAAATCCCAATCAGATTTTACACCATTTCACAGAAATTACTCAGTAAAACAGATTTTTCATGTGCTGTTAATCTGAGTTAAGTGTTAGGTGATGGGCACTTATAAACGTGTGTGATTGAAGCAGCATCCACTTCCGTGATTGGCATGATTAAAATGCTGTCATTGAATTTTTCCAAGTTCCTTATGCACCTGAAAATGAAATAAAATTGAAATATCCTCTACATTAAGTTGTCCTAATTGCTGTCGACAGGTTTCTCAGTAGTGACACTAACAGTGGAAAGTCCAGGAATGAAATTTTCCTTTTAGAATTTAGTCCTGACATCTTCATGCACTTTAGGTTTTAGACAAAGATACATTAAGATTGCATACGATAATGCTTTCATTCCACTTACGATTAGTTCTTCTACAAATCCTATGAAGACATTTTTGAGGAGGTATAATATGATAAGATTAAACTTAAAAGAATACCTGTAGACTTGCATGGTTTCTAGAGATGAAGTCTGCTCCTAATATTTTTTGCTTTTTTGTCTATCTGTATATGTGCACATACACATGTTTATGTCTTATTCAATATCAAGCAAATAAATAAAACATAAAATACAGTTTTTCTCTGCAACATTGTTTTTGCAGTGATGTTTCAGCTCTGGAGTTGCATCCTGCATATGCAAGATCGCTGCTAGCTGACTGATCTGATAGTCTTGGGTGAAAACAAACACAATTACTCCAAGTAGATAAGATACAAATATTAATGCAACTTCATAACATAATATTGAAAAGATTTTAACTGAACCCCAAATGTGCTGTAGCACTGGGAAAGTGACATTAAAAATTAAATTTGTTAAGTGAGATGTGAAAACATTTTGTATTCATATGTTAGAGGTGCCCTGGAGTTCTACCTACAGACTATAACTGTTGTGCTGGGCCTCGTGAAACAAGATAAAAAAGACAAAAGAGGGTACAGTTTTGATTTGGTTTTGACTTTAAAAAATTGATGATGAAACGGCTAATAGATTATAATATATATCAAATCTTACTGACAAGCTCATGTTGTGTTTACTGGATCCTTGTTATTTTGGGAAATCAAGTGTATGATTATAACTAAAATTCTCCGGAGGACTAAAAAGAAAACCCTATAGTACTCTCTCCCCCATTTTGATTTAGTATAAATTATGTGTGTGTCCTGCTGATCAAACCCAGGGAGAGAACTTCAGTGAGCAGGGTAGAGATGCAGTAATTAAGTCTGTTTCCCAGAGTTTGCTCTATTACCAGATTTCCCACATTTCCCAAGACAGAGTCTGCACTTGTGACTATCAGTTCTTCTAGCTTACTATCCTTTTCCTTCTCCTTCCCCTTAAGTTAGTTTCCTTTATTTAATGTGTCCTTTGCTCCTTTGACATCCTTGTGCTCTTCTGATTTCAACTTAATGCCCTCAGCTTTTGTAAAGAGTGGGAAGGTTTTTTCCTTACAGTGATATCCTCTATAGACTGTCTACATGTATAGGTCTACAGTCTATGTGTGTGCACATGCACAAATGTAGATGTTTAATCAAATGAAGGAATATCATGAATGAAGGTTCTAGAAATGCATTTTGGGTTCTCAATTACATACTTCTTATTAAGCGTTTACTGACATAAAAATACAATCAAGATAGTAAGTGAAAAGAATATTTAGCAGCAAGAAACTGATTTCTCATTATTACTGTAATGTATTATTATCAACATAGTAAACCATTTAAAAAATTATTCTGCTTTTTTTTTTTTCATAGTGGAAAGCATTAGGTATAGCTGTGAGCATTCTGTGTTACTTTTGACAGGCAAATTTTGATGGCACTTCAGTGGTGGCAGACGGTGTGGTGCTATTTAGTGTACACACTGCTGGCCTGTCCATCAGCACGTATTTTTAGAACGTGCTGATTGGGAGCACGGCTCCTTGGCATGTCAAGAGGGCATCAGCTTAGATAAATGGTTTAACTTGATTTTTTGACATTGGACAATAGAAACAGTTCTGCTGCTGTTTTTTGATGAAACACAAACCTCTGCTTCAGGAAGCCAGCTGCCACTTTGAGGTGAAGTGAAAAGCATGCTTCTCTATTAGGAGCATCCTTGATATTTCATTTAGCTAAGCGAAGGACAGAGAAAGCTACATTGCAGCAGAAAGACAACAGTATAATACGAATTCTGCTGTGTAACGTACGGCAAACACAGACAGTAGGGCAAATGTTTCTATTAGTGTGGCAGCATATTTCTGTTGTTTTAAAGGAGAACAGGGAAAATGTTGCTTTTCCCTTAACTCGTACCTTTGAGTGCACGCTTAGCATCATTCAGGGGGGTCTAACACAATTTTGTTTTTCTGATCACAACTAGATTTTTTTGCTCTTTAAGTATTGTTCTGTCTTCAAATTAGAGTGGCATTAGATAGCTTACTTTCTGTGAATTGTTTTTTAGTAGAGGGTTATTTAACTTAGATATGATACAGGACTTGTGCTATTGAAAGACATGTGAGGGTGCTTCTGCCCAGAGAGCGAGCAACTTTTATATACTTCTAGCTGTAATAAATGGATGGAGACTAGGAAACTACACTGATGTGGTTTATTTTTCTTGAGATGGTAACATTTTGAGTCCTAACCTAGATTATTTCAGAACAGTTGATGTGTTATTGTCATGGCTGAGATTTTACCTGAGTTTTTACTCTTTGCTTGTCTTTGGTGGACATGATGCGATATCATGTGCTCATGGAGTCCTGCTATTCTGCCATTTTACCTAAAATTATTCAGGTAGTTTTATTTACTAATAGCATTATTGTTAACACCAAGAAATCTCATTGTGATATGTACTGTACAAAGAAAAAGGAAACAAGATAATCCACGCTTCAGATTAATGTCAAAAATCATACCCAAAAGACAGAATACCAGGAAACAGGGAGGTTTAAAGGTTGTCTCCCATTTGTAGGCAGCTCACAGAAGTAAATTTGTAACAAATATCTATAGAAAATTGATAAGATCTATACAAAAAGCTTCTGCAATTCAAAAGCCTTTAGGTTTGAGCAGTCCTTTCAGAGAACCATAGTCCCTCCTTCATCCCTCTTTCTAGTTAGCCTCCAATTTTGGATGTCTTGTCTCTTTGTTCCACTTTTTTTTTTTTTTTTTTCCCCTCTTAGAGGACTGATATCTGCTGGACCACTGATGGTCCCATTCTGATACTTGATTATTTACTTGATTACTCATGCCTCTATCAGCTGGACTTCAGCAACGAAATGCATCTGGGCAGACAGCCTTTAATGCAAAGAAAGCTTCAAGTATAGAGAGAACTGCAGGTGTCTGTGGAAGCAGTAAACTTATTCTAGAGTGTGTGTAATGGATTCTGTGTGGAATTTCAAATTAAGAAATGCTTTCTTTATGTTCAGATAGTGAGTGGCCTGGCTCCATCCCATCCATTACATCATGGGCTGAAGACCATGCTAGACAGCAATGTTCTGCTGGCCCAGTGATACGCTTCCCTTGAAAGAGACAGTCCCAGACTGTGAAAAATCCCCAGCTGCAGAGGAAGATTGCAACCCTCACTATCCTCTGCTCATCATTCGTGGAGTTTCTTTTCACCCTCTGTTCTCTAATGTCAGAACAGCAATGTAGAGAAAGAGTCACGTCTTTCCTTTGGGGGAATGATGGTGCAACATATGTGACAGATATTAGTCATTTTGCCTAATATGTTATCTGACAGTGCTCCTTCAGTGGTGAATGCAATATAGGAGCCCACGTAGAACAGAGTGGAATTATTCTGGCCTAAATATCATGCCTTTTTTAGGTGCTTCTGAGTTCCTTAGCGCCATTTTCTTGGTTCAGCCTTCTCACTGGAGGTTTTTCCATTGCTTCAGTCTCATCCCTGACTGAGTGCTTTTTGCTATGTTTGATTTACAAAACTGAACTTTTGCTGTGGGAGTGTATGCTGTCATGTGATTAATATCACCTTGTTAATATTGCGCTTGCCTTTTTGCAGACCCACTCAAAGTAGTTTAGTGATTTACCACCGCCACCACTACATCCGCAGACTCCAGGTGGAAAAAACTGAATTTTGGAAATTTAGTCTCTGTCAATCCCTGGCCATGCTTTTTAATATCGTTGGCATATATTCTAGTACAGTAGTGATCATTCAATGTTAATGACTTTTTGATTGTTCTTTAACTACTTCCAGATAAGTTGGCAGAAGGATGCTTCATAAACAATCAGGGTTATTAGTTATGCATGTTGTTCATGAAGTTGGTCAGAAATTGAGAGATTTATATTCAGGCATTCCTCAAAATTTTTGCCTTTGCTTCCTGGCTTATTGTATATTCATCATTTATGTATCAAAGGTAACCCTAGGGGCCACAGTTCAATTACTTCTCACTGCTGATTCCCTTTCCCATTCTCCCTGCTGCAATGACTTGTCTGCTGTTCCTTCAACAGCAAACTTCCAACTTTCCTGTCCTATTACTGAGGCTTACAAACTGTCCCGGAACTTTTCAGTCTGTATATAATCTCATCAGCTTCCAGACAGCTTCCTCCTTTTTTCTTTCTCCTTCCATTCTTACAAAGTCCAATTAAATGGCAATATAGATGGGAAGCTTGGACTGTATGAGTCTGATTTAGTTCACAATGACAGATGTTTAACAACGTGCTTCTTTCACCCTTACAAATCATTGCAGTTCTTAACAGATTTTCTTTCTTTCTGCTTTTCTTTCTGTGTGTGACACTTCAGAGACTTTATATACTGAAGATTTATGCAGACTTTCAAACATTGACTGAAAACCTGCAGAGGTTACAAAGATTATCGGTATTGGAATATGTAGAATATTAACAAAAAGAAAATAAATATAGTCCAGTAGGTGTTTATTTTGCAAGCCAATATCTTTTTTTTTTTTTAAAACAGTTTTCTTACTCTTCCCCTTTCATAAGCCTTAAGATCAGGGTCCTTGCTCATTTAAACGGAACTCTATGGTTGTGTAGATTTTTGTCTTTTCAGCTAGTTTCAGAGCCTCTCTGAACCACTGTGCTTCTAGTAGTAGAGCTTCTGCCAGAGGAATTACAACAGTGCAGAAGGTGTCACTAGGAAAAATGGTCAGCCGCTTCGGAAATGTTAACTTCTGCAAATTCCTTTTGAACACGGACAGTGAGAATCCTGAGTCTGGCTACAAACTTCTGCAGTATTCTGCAGAAAGGGGGCATTTCATGCAACACGGAGTTAGCTTCTGAAAATAATGATATTTGGACCCATCCATTAGGACTGGGAAGTGAGAATTGTTCCAGCTGATGTGATGTGGACGATGGTGTGCCACCATGCAGCTACATGTGCCCTTCTCATGTTCTACATCTGTATATTTGAAAGCATAAAGTATAGTGAATATATTAAAACTGTCTGTTGGGAGTGAACTCTTGAAAGCACCTGAGAAGTTTAGAAATACCAGTGTTACCAAAACACATGTCCTAAAATCACTTAGATTATTTTGGGGTTCTTGCTTAGGATTCCGTTGTAAGGAGAAATATGAAAGTGCTTGGAGCTCTTTCTGAATTTTGCTTTGACTTGAAACAAGTCAGAAGTTTGCACATATTTCAGTCACTTGGATCCTTCGAGCCTCAGTGTGGGTGCAGTCTGAGGTTTCAGAATGGGGCTAATGGGAACAACACCTCTTTCCTGCGAGTTAACAATCTTCCAAAATGAAAAAAGAGAAGCTTAGAAAATATTGGATACTGAGGTTGTTTAAGAGAAAGGAGAGACATACCAGATAGAGGACACATCTGTAGGAAATCAGGTTCCACAAGTTCCCCCAGAACAATTTCTTGTAGTCTTTGAGACCTTCTCAAGTGAGAGCTAACAGTGTCAAGGTAAAGCTGGAGCTGCTTACGTGCATGTTGGATGGCCAATGAAAACCTGCAGGCTGGCCAACTGGCTGCTGCCAAGTTGTCTTTTCCTCATCTGGAGGGTGGATTTAGGTCTCTTGTTTCCTCAACACAGCCACTGCTCTTTGGAAGGCTTGTGGAAAGTATAGTCATAATTCCTACTGTACTTACAGGCGGTTGGATTTATCTGCCTTTTCTTCAAATTTGGTTGAAGTTTATCAGCAGATTAAAATTATGTCTGTGGGTGCACATGGGATAATTACACAGAATGAGTTGGGGATGAAGATTGAGAGGCAGAAAATCTGGTCTGCGAGCCTTGCTGTCTTACAAAAGCGGACTAGAAATGGTCTATTGCGTTGGGGTCCTAAATGTTTTGCTTTTTATTTGTTCATTTTTAATCTTGGCCTTTTTTTTCTGTTTTCAATTAAAGCTTTAATTTGCAGAGAAAATGTGTGATAACATCATAAGTAGGTGAGAATTCCCTAGAATGTCCTTCGTATAAGTGGATTGTGCAGTGTGTGTGTTGACTGTATTATAGGAGTCTCTGCATATAATAAATTATGCCCCTTATCCCTCACGATATCCCTCGGAAACAAATGGAAAAATAAGAAATCCTGGTTTTCCATACATCATTTGACAAGTTTCTTTCTTAATCCTCTTGGTAATGCTTTAAGGACAAGGACTGAATGTAGTCGATTAGCCTGTTACTTCCTGGAACACAAGTTGACAGGTTACCCAAGTGTAACTCAAGTGATTTCCTTTGGTAGACAGATTTACCAGTGTTGAAAGAAATTATTAGTTGCTTTGTCTGGCTAAAGAAATATTTTGTTGTTGTTTTTTAAGCTGTATCAAGACTGTTACATCATAATGAAGATCTATCTTTTTTTTTTTTTTTTCCGAAGAAGATGTGTACTGCCAAATAATAAACATATGTGTAGCCCGTGTTTTTAAACAGCTTTTTGATGGCTGCAGCTTTGGCGTATACCCAAGAACTGTTTAGGAGGTATTAATTTATATGGCTTTGAAGCTTAACCAGGGATCTTAATGAAACAAAGGCATGATGAAGTTAGTAAAGCTAATTTAAGTCTCTGAATGTAAATTTTAAATTAAGTTTTTATTGATAATAAATATACTTTGTTTCTCATTAGTCTTCTAGGCTTCAGTGGTAATATCAGTAAAATAAACATGTTTTACAAAGATTTAACATTAAAAATGCTATTAATATGACCCTTGGTACACCAGCACAATTAGATTTCAAAGTGAGCATTTAGGATGTAACAGCGATTAATGACAACCATCGAAAACAATTTTGAACTCCATCAGTTTAACTCAGGAGGGTAAAGTTAATATGATAATTTATCTAGTTGAATTGTATCAGCTTAGCAGGAAAGTATGCAAATATGTGACCCTTACCTAGAATCTAAATGGATGCTGTGCTGATAGATTTATCAGTTCCATTAAAGAACTTTAGGGAACTTTGGAATTTCAGCAATTGTTCCCTCGGAGGCTGAAAACCAAACCTGATCTCATACTGGGACCATTCTGGTCTGCATATTTCCATAATTTGCCTTTGCTACTAATATGACAGCAAGACGCAAATAACTGTTTCTAATAATATCAAATGGAGTTGTGGAGGACAGCATTTTAATGTAGTAAAAGACCTCCCTGTGGGGTTGTTATTGCCACTATAGAACAGCAGTTACACAGTTGCAACAATAGTCTCTTAATTGATTCGTTTAATTAGCAAGAGATGAAGCTTGTGCTGCATCTTGTCATCTGTTATCATGGGGGCGGCTACAGAGAGAATCTCTGTGTTTGTCACTCTTTACATGAGGGTTTAAGGAGCCTAAAAGGAAACTTCCAAACGCATTTCAGCTAGAGAGGTGAGCTTTAGTCAGAGTGTTTTGTGGGTGTGCTTCCACTTAAACCGTCGATGTGTGGACGTGTCTGGTTCAAGTCACGAACCACTGGTGTGGTCTCCAGAGTAGAATTTATGACAAAGCATTGTTTTACTGGGGGAAAATCTTAATCCAGATATGCTTGGCATTTCTAACCTAAATATGCAAATCTAAGTATTATAGGAATGGTGGATTATTTGGGGCATCAGTATTGTAACAGTTGACTAGATTTACTTGGAAGAAATAGGGTCAGATTAGTGAAACTGGCCATCTGGCTTGGGATTGTTTTTTAGTGGCATTTTTGTTTCCAGACAAGATAAACAATGAGTTACAAGACCACATGGTCCATGGTAGGAAGCATGTGTAAAAGAGAGACATTCTTTGCAGTTGGTTTTCCCTGGAGTAGTTATGCATACAGACACAGTGCTGTGCTTGCTTCTGGGAAATGAAGTCATTTTTCATTCAGAGCTATTTTATTTAAGCTTTGAGGGTATGTAAACAAATGCATTTTAAAGGTACATAAGTATATTGGAGCGTTGATTTCATTTTTCTCCTCTCCTTGGCTTAGTTTTGTCTTCTGTTCAAGGTTATTCTTCCTTATGGAAGGGAATATTTCTAGAGGAGGACAAACTTCTTGTTAAATGCTAATTAAGAAAACGAAGGTTACATTGGCATACTTCCATTGTCATAGAACTGACCTAAAATAAAGGATCTCAGATTAGTCTGAAATAAATTAGAGGGGGAAGCAAGTAATTCTGTGCACATGGAACACTTGAGATGTCTACTCCTGCTCTGTTTTTTAAATGCTCGTGCTTCTGTTTTGTTTCTGTTGTTTGGTTGGTTGGTTTTCTTTTTCCACTTGTATGTTGTAGTATTGGAGATGTCATCATAATTTTGGAGTATGCTGGTGCTGTCAATCCACTTAGCAAAGGGACAACATGCTGTTAGAGAAGGCTTCTTTTTTAGGACAATTTAAACAAAGATTTAGCCCACTTATCACCAAAGATCCCATGGTAATTTCCGCAAGGTTCCGAGATTGCTTCATGTTCTGAGAGTCTTGGCCAAAGTCCACTTTGTGTAATTGCCTTCTGTCTACATAAATCCCTAATGTAATTTTAGATGTGTTTTGGTATTTTTCACTTCCTGTCCTAAATAGTGAAAATATTGCCACACACTGCTTGTAATTACTGTGGGTTGCATCCTAAGTTCAAATAAAGAGATTCCTGTAAATTGCTTTAGCAAATTTTGTTCTCCCATTGCTAAAGCACTAGAATACATGACAAAAGATGAGTAAACAGTAGGGTATGCAATCAAGTTCACAAACCAATGTAATAACTAATTTTTTTACTTCTCCGTTCTGTTGCGTTTTGGCCATCTATGAGCTAAAATATTTCTGCTGATAGGACCATCACTGAGGGAAATGGCCAACTTTGAGACTATGTCAGAGGTCAAACTTAACACGCTGCAATATACTTTGAAGCAGGTAGGAAGCCAGTATGGGGCTTTAAGTGCTGTCATCATGCACTGAGCTGTCTTTTCCTTGTGTTCTACACTTCATTGTTCACACAGCTGAAACTCTTGCCTTTTGTATCTTAACTAAAACTGGTTTCAGTTCCTCTTTCCGGATGCCTGTCATGGAATCCAGAATGTGTGTTCAACCATGCTGTCTTTAAAATTATCTGCTTCTGTTATTCTGTGTTGTCTCTTTTGACAGGATTTATTGCCTTATACATGAAGTTCAGTCCTCCTGTCACAAAGGCTTATAGTACTTTATTTTACGCAATGCCAAATCTTCTTCATGATATTTCATTTGTTCTTTCTAGTCATCCTTTCTATGACTTTTCCATACCTATCTTCTCCATCTGATCTCAGATTGCTTCTCTTGTGTATTCCCTGTGTCAAGGTTTTTAGGAATGCTTTTTTTTTCCTAGAAATATATGGGTTGAGAAGAGGGGTATTACTATTAATCTGACATTAACTCTCATGTTGTTGTGTAAGTAGCATTTAGAACTATGAGGGCAAGAATAAACTAGAGAAAACTAGAGTACTGTTAACTCCAGTACTGTGCATTAGCACAGTACTGTGCATTAGCACAGTACTGGAGTTAACATCTCTTCTGATGGAACACCAGAAACTCATGTTGCTTGTAAAACAAAAGTCTTTCCTTTGCCCCTGTTGTGTGTCTTACAGTATATGGGTACAGTTTAGTCATTGCTCGTAAAATAGAGTATTAGCTTTCAATAGATATTTTGAAGCTCTGCTTTTTTTTTCCATTTACATTTATATACAAGTAACAGGGGAACTGAATTTACTGAGCAGGAACAGACAGTTTATTTCAATTTTTATGGAACTAAAGTTTCACAGAAGTTCCTTGTCAAGTACATTGAAAACTACATTAACAATGTTTTAAGAGAAATCTCATGCATCTCTGCTTTTCTGAAAGACAGCAATCCACACTGCTTGTACAAATAGGCAGTCTTCATCTTCATTTCATTCATGCCATTTGATATTTATAGCCCTTGCCCATAGTAAGGCGAAGGAAGGTGAAGGGCAGAGCAGTTGTAGTAGGAAGTATCATGCTCGTGTGACCATCTCCCAAACTCCAGTCTTACGTCTTGGAGAGATGCCATGTTGGCAGGGTGCGCAGGAAGTATTAGCATAGCAAATTGTGTTATGAGCAGCAGAACCACAACAAGCTTCTTCCTGCATCTGATGATAATTGTTTGATTGGGGGGGAGGGAGGGAGAAAAGGGAGGTCAGGGCAATGCGGATGAAAAGGAAAGGCCCGCGCTATTGTAAGAACAGCGAAAACAAACTGCCCCTGTGCCAAAGAGCTTCAGCGTACACGGCACAACAAAGCTGAATGGGACACGGGAATATTCCATCGTGCCCAAAAGGCTTGTTTGGTAGGAAAGATGTGGTGATCTCCTGTGTTTCCACTGTTACCTCCTCCTCCTCCCTACTTTAGAGAAATTTCTCCTGAAGTGCCCTCAGAACCATCTCTCGCTCTGCTTTCTTTGATGTCAGTCTTCATATGAGGAAAAACAAAGATGTTTGAGTTTTAAAATACTTATGTTAGCGTTCTGTTACAAGTCTTTGGGTGTTCCTTATTTTTTAGTGAAGATTTTATGTTGTTTTGTTTTTTTCTCCCTGCGTTTACCTTTTAGTTATAAAAGAGCCTCAGGGACTCCCTCCCTTAGTCTCTTAAGTTCCAAGCCCACTGTTAACATTCGACAAATACTTAGCAAGCAGAACAACCCAGGGTGGTCACTGTACCAAAGCCAGATGTGGACACAGCATCAAGGAGATCACAGTTACATCCTGAAAGGCATCTGTCCCACCGAAGTTTTTTTTTTGACACACCAACTCAGAAGGGAGTATGTGAAGGTGGAAATATCCTGGTTTATGACATCAAGTGATGGCTTTTATGAGGCACAAACTGTATTCATGTTTCCTGTAAAGCAAAAGATACCTTAGAGAGGTCAAAAAGCATCTCAAGATGCAAACGAGGCAGCGAGTTTCTCCACTCTTAAAATTTTTCTTACCATGTTGCAGGCAAGATTAGAACCCAGAACTTTACTGTTTCCTGATTTATCTTAAATAAACAAATAGAAATGCAATGTTACATGTGAATTAACTGTACAAATGTACTCATGCTCTTGGAGAGGCCAGGGAGGCATCTCAGGGTCGAAGAATAGTTGAGGTTGGAAGGGACCCTGCTGTTCAAAGCAGGGTCAACTAGAGCAGGCTGACCAGGGCCGTGTCCAGTTGGCTTTTGAGTATCTCTAAGGGGCTCCATAAGTCCACATCTTGACAGCGATTGTACAAATTCCTGGGTGTCCCAAAAGGCATTACAGGGCAGTGATACAGAAGTAATATAGATAGAGAAAATCAGGGCAAGCAATTCCAGGTTTGCAGTAATGCTGTGTGTAAAAGGGAATAATCATTCTTTACAGGAGCTCGAGTGACTGCACTCAGAAGTCTCCAGTTGAGGAGAGGTCAGAAGCTCCATTTCTCATCTGAAAAAGGCTGGACACTTGTGAGAGAAACGTAAGCATACAGCAGAATGCACTGGTACTCTTGTAGGAGTTTGATGATCAAGAGAGCTCTGGCAGGTTGATGCCTCTTAACCTGTCAAAATCCAGCTGGAAGGGAATGATGGAAGCTGTAGAGGAGGTTAAGAAGAGATTATCACCAGAGATGAATTGAACTCTCAAGCAGACTACCATTAGCACCCTGAAGGAATAAAGATTTTAATAGGAACATCTGTAGGGTATGCAGAAAACAGGATATCAGAAGCAAAGTGTCAAGCAAAAGGAATCTGTATCTTTTTTTTTTCTTGCTTTTTTTTTTTTCTTTTCTTCCCAGCAAATGCTTTATAACCATGTCACTGTTAAATGTTAAAAAGTAAGTGCATGTTTTCTGTGGATGTGTGTAAGTTCAATGCTTTTTCTTTGGATGGTAGATCAATTTTCAAAGGGAAAAAAGTGCATGGCTTAGAGAATCTTAGGTGTATGCCTCGATAACATGAGGATTCACTGAGAAAGGTAAGAAGTAGAAAAATAGTATCAAAGCTATTAATTTCCCTCCACGATCTGAAGGGTCAGTGGTTTGTTCTTTCCTCGTTTATAGAGTTTTTCTTCATTACTAGGATCATGATTGCTGGCTTATTTCCGTGCAGGTTTCCCTACATTGTTATTTGCTCTGCTCCAGAGGCAGTTCTGCTTGTGGCAAACAATACCTTTTACCCTTCTGCCTTTCCTTTTAGCTCCAATCCTCGAGCAGTTGTTGAGAGGCAGAAAGAACCCAAAGCCACTGAATTTCCTGGAATTTAGGAGGAAGATCTCACAAGCACATCACTGGATCTCAGTAGATCTTTCTACTGAGACTGCATTGGCAAATGTGGTCTTGGAGCCAGAGGGAGATGCAATTGTATTCTTTTCAGGTGTGTGTGTGCTCTGTGGAAGCTCCTCCAACACTGTGCCAACTCTGAAAGCATTTTAAAACCCATGTGGTGTTTCAATTTTGGTCATGTTGCAGGTGGCACACGTTGGTTCCAAAACCACTTTCAGCACTGTGAGAGTGATGGGAGGCCCTTCCAACTGCAGACAACACAAACTGCAATTCCACTCATAATTTTTTCTGCCTGGCTCTTTTTGTGGTTCAGGCCCCTGCTAAAATTACACTGGAACCAGCTTTGGTAACAGGAGGGTTGTAATGTCTTATCTGAAGCATCTCATCTGGAAAAGCATTATTCTTGCTGACAGATGGTCTTGCATTGTCTTGAGCCTGTGCTGTGTGCTTGTCCTGAATCGAGCAGTTAGCCTCAGATTACTGACCGCTCTGTTGAAACTGGCACGGGTTTTCCGAAGAATTTGGGCGTGCTGTGGGGTGAGGAACAGATTCCCCAATAGTTTAGCTGTGTTGAATGGAAGTGGGAGAATCTGAGCCCAGCCAAGCATCAGCTCTGTTCCTTGGGCTTGTCGGATGCGGAGTGACCTGTGTTAAATGCCCTGCAGCATTGTTCTGGGCAGCGAGGGAGGAAGGGACTGTGGGAAGCCTTAGTGAGGCGACTACCTGAGGTTGTAGTGGAGATAGCAGAAGGTCACTGGAACTCCTTTCCCTTACGTTAATGCTGATGAACGGAGTAAAAATGTCTGGGATGGAAGTCAGACCGGAGGCTGTCATTTCCCCCTATCTTCGTTTATGTCGTAGCACGAGATGCTGAGCTACAGCAGGACAGATGCTTGGTTTTCTGCACAGACACTAAGTTGAGTGGCGCGTTTCAGTTTTTTGTTTCAGCGCAGACTATCCTGCTCTCCGGGCCTTTGTGACCGCTCTGCAGCGGGAGGTGAGCAGCGGAGAAGTTCCCCTGCAGAAAAGCTTTGTACAAATGCAGCTGCTTCCTAGGAAACTCGCTGCCACAGGCAGGCTCTTTATACGGATGGGGCTTAAAGGCCTGGCAGCTGTTGGAAAAGGGTTGTGGCATACTTCGCCCTTGTGTCCAAATGAGAGCTTCTTCTCAGTACCTAAAGGATTCAGCTGTGCCTGAGAGCTCAGAACTAGACCTCCAGGGCTGAGTAAACCCAACTCTGTGCAGCCCTCCGGAGTGCATCCTGAAACTGCTTTGTTTTGGTTTTGATCCATCTTTCGTTCAGTGTCAGGATTTCCTTATGTAATATACAGCTAAAAGTGATTTTAAAGTGCTTTGGTTTAACCGTGTTTTTGTTCCCCAGCCCCATGCTTTTATGTTTGAAGGCTCCATTAGTGTCCATAACAAAGGGAGAGTAACACAGATGGTAAACATTTTTACCACAGAACACCAGCAGTGAACACCATAGCACTGATTTAGGAGTCTCTGCGCTGTGCTTGCTCAGCTGTATATAATCACTCTCATTTCCTTCCCTTGGGTTTCTGGCCAGCTCGGGGAGACTTTGCTGGCATGCTCAGAGAAGTCTCCCTGGCATCGCTCAGTGCTCTCATGTACCCCTCTGCAGAGCAAGAAGCTCCGTACTGCAGCTAGCGTCAGCTTTCTCCTGGCATGTCTTCTGATTTGCAGAAATGTAGCTTCACCAAATGTACTAAAATTAAACCTCTTTGGGGTGAGGAAAATATCTGCCTTAGCTGCCAGGCAGCCCTTGCAGTTATAATGCTCTTGAAAGTCTCCCTGATATAAAAGATGATAATCCTGGGGGACTGTGATTTGCCTTGCCTGAGTTTTGTGGGGTAGTTGCCATGGTGGAAGCTAGTGTGCATTTGGTACAAAATGATGATTTTTTAATGATTCGCTTTTCTTTCTGGGAATGCTGATAGAAAGACGAATGCTGTGAAGAAGGGCTGTTGGTTCTCTGTAGTAGTTCAAATAAAACTGTAAGTTAGCAATTTGGTTTGTTATCTTTTCACTTTTCTTTGTACAAACAAAAGAGTGAACTTGGGCTCTGTCTATCAAAAATGCAAGTGGCTTTCCTTTTGTACTTAGATGAGAGAGATAATCCCTAACTAAAATTTCACATTAGCATTCTGCTTGTAAAATAGAAAAGTGTCCTTCGGGCCAAAAAAAAAAAAGTATTTTTTTTGTTTGTTTTTTTTTTTTTTAAAACAAGCATGCACAACTGTGTAGTGGTGGCCCATTTTAGTGACTTGTTTACTGGTCTGACTTTCATATCCAAATTCTTGGCTACGGCCAAAGCATTCAAATAGTTTTCTCTTTGTTGAAAGAAGAAGATGAAAATTGTCTGAAATTTGAGCCAAGTTTGCATTCTCTGGAGTACCATTTCAGTCTTTGGAAGGGCTGTCTAATGTGGAGCAACCGAAAACTCTAGCCAGGTTTGTTTGAACAAGCTAAACTTAAAGAAGAGACAGCAAAACAAATACTTTTTAATTCTTGTGCTTTTTATATTTACACTGGCGGTGGTGTCTTCCTCAGATAAAACGTTTTGATATTAAGCAGTTCCTCTAATTTTACTGGGCTCTGTTTCTTTTTATGGTAACACACACTGTGCAGGAAGGTCATTATACGGGAGAAAAAAGCTGTCAGCATAAAAGAGAAAGTTAACATTGCACATGTTGTCTTTGTTTATGGGGTTCCTGGAATGTGCTGAGAATCGAGCCAAATGATGGCTTAAGCTGTTCTTTTTAATATGCTAGACAGCTTCTTCGTATGTCCTGCAGTAACAGGTACTTCACCTTGCAAGTACAGGTTGCAGAATTACCTGTGAAGACATCCAGAATGGTTCCTTTGTATGTTGCTGGTGCTCGCTTTAAAGGCCGTTCATATTTTCTGTGCCATTTGGAGGAATGTGACTGTTGTGACATTCAATTAACCCAACTGTGTGCAATAAGAGCACTGAAATTAATAACGAAACATGTATTGGTTGCGCACTCAAAGCCAGCTTAGGGTAGTGCTGGTCTCCGCGTTGCCTGATGACTGCACATCACAGGGAGCCTTGCAAACTGCATTGGTGATTTTTGTCTCATTTAGTATTGCATTAACATCTGTGTTACAAATGGCCATTCATCAGCTGGCATTTTTGTTCGAGTTCCAGAAGCAAGATGAAAGCAAATGGCAGCCACTTCTCATTTTTTGAGTTCCATCCCCAAACAAGTTATGTGTCTAAGGTTAAAGCGGGGCAAGGGTGTAAAACCCATGAATAATCGTTAGGTTACATAAGTGGTAGTAAATTATTTAATTTTGTACCTTATTAAAAGAAGCATAAAACCCTGTCTTCCATCAGCCAAAATTACCACCTTCAGTTTATACTAGAAATGAAGTTTCCCCCAGATTTACAGGGGACGACCAGGTGTTAACTGGTTTTAGAGATTCCTGCTGAACCAGTCCCGCACATGACTTTGGACGCAAGGGATAAAATGAACAATTAAAGGATAATAGGGAGTTGGGAAGGAAAGGGAAGATGACTAGCCAGGAAGGATTAGCTTGAGTCAGGAACAAATTTCCTGAAATTAGTCAAGCAGGTGCTTAAAGGGAGGTGGGTTGTTCTCTGAAGGAGTGATTTTCAGAAGCGTGTGAGCCAGTTAAAAGGCCTGAGAGGCCACCGAGGAAGAAACCTTGCTGGGGAATAGGTGGATGCTGCCTGGTAGGGTCAGGAAGAAAGTATGATGCTCTTGGAAGAAGACACGATTTCCACTCCTCCCTGTGATGATTTCTAGCTCCATCCCTGTACTTTGACCTCAGGGAGCTAGAGCCAGTGCAAGGGACAGGCTAGGCACGGGCATGTGGGAGGAGAGGGCTTGCAGTTTCTGCTCAGAAGAGTTGGTGTAGCACGACCTGTTGGTGCAGTGTGAGCATAATCTCGTGAAATGGACTGGTGTTGACAGATATTCCAGCTACCTGTGTTCAGATATTCCAGCTACCTGTGTTTATTTTTATTAAAATATTCTGAGATCAATTCTGTTAGCTCAAGTGTATACACATCTGCCTTGTGAATCAAAATGAGGGTTTGGTTTTCTCATTTTCAATGTGTTTCATTATACTGGATTCCTTTACAAGCCAAGCTGGTATTTTTTTGGCTGAGTTCATGTTGGATATGTATGGGAATGGACACCTCAAATGCTAATTTCTGATTTTTATGTGCACTGTAACACCTACATTATTTCTTTTGGGATTAACATTCTTTAGGCAATGGTTTTGTTCGGGAGCAATCACATTAGTGTTCAGTAAAGCTGAAACTGTACATTTTATTCTGTGTACTGCGTTTGTCAAAGCATTGGTATCCATTAAACACTTCTCCCACCTAAAGGAAGAAAGCAGAGTTTATTTGGATGTCAGTGGTTTTAACATACTGTTAGCTTCTGGCCTCAATCTAAATAAAACGCACTGATACCTCCAAATACCAAGTATATAAAATTCCAGTGTATTTTATTGGACAAGGAAACATTATGTTAAAAAAGCACTGCATTTTGAATGATTTCCAAAATATATTGTTGGATTCGAAGTTGTGAAATGTAATTGCTTCTACATCCTGACAGAACCACAGGATCTGGAGTGGCTTAAGAAATGTGAAAACCGAAGGCCAGATTCTCAGAGGCAACTTAGTCCCACTAAAATTAATGCAAGTTAGGCACCTAAATGCCTTTGAAATCTGGCTCCGAGCCTGTAGTTTTTGTTGCTGTTAATACTTGGGACGTTTTCTTTATGCCAGCCCTTCAGTTCAACTCAAGGAACAGGAGAGGGATTTCCTGTGTCGGTCAGCAACGTGCTGTTTAGCACTGGAGCTAACCCCAAGAGCAGGGCTGGGCAGCACTGCTCTGCGATTCGCTCTACATTAATATTGCTCTAGTAGGAGTCAAAGTTTAATTACCAATATGACATTTGACTCCATTCTGAACTACAAATAAGTTGTGAAGTAAGGAGGATGTCAAAGAACAATTTCCCCTTCTCTCCCCCCACTTTATTCCCTCTGGCTTGTAGTGTTCCTCCCAAGGCTTGTTTTGAGAAAAGAATATATATCCCAGCAACATGGGCATCATTGAACTGAGCTTACTGCGTAGTCATAGCTTTATTTTATGGCTAATAACACTATGCCATTTTTTAAGGGAGGAACAGTATTAGAAAAGCTGGAAAATAGCTAAAAAGTACATTTTTTTCCCCATCAAATTATAAAACTGTACCGTGCTAGCTGAAAGCACATAATGAGTAGGAAGTGCGCACTAATCTATTTGGCTCTGTCTGAACCTTCATATTTCTATTTATCTCAGTGGGAGATTTTAATATTCTACTGATGTTATTTTATATTTTGCTGACTTTCAGGTTGAGATATTGGCACTTAAAATCATGTTGACTGCCTGAATGCAAAATCAGGCTTTATGAGAATTAATATAATCATGCTATTATGAATCTTGGAGGTGGTACTAGCTGATATAAACGGTGTCTGAAAATGATTTAATGAGCTGGTTTTTCCTTTATTTCAAAGCTCACTTTGCAAAACACTTTCAAGTACAAGGAAAAGCTGTATGTATATCAAGGCCCAGATTCTGCTTACATTACTAGGAGAGTATCTCTAATTCATCTACCCAACAGAGCTAAAAGTACAAACAAAACTTCTTTTCAGCAGCTACTTCATTAATAGCAAATTACTTTTGTCCAGTCCCCAGTTTGCCCTCTGACTGTCACTGAATGCCTGCCTCCTCCCCACTGCAGTTCCAAATCATGATGGTTAGGCTTGCATTGGCTTTGCAGCTGGCTCAGCGAGATTTGCAGAGACGCTGGAGACACGAGCAAAAGCTGGTTTAAAGTTTTGACGCCTGAGGACACGCAACTTTGGGTTGTGTTGAAGATGCACAGAATGTGTGCTGGTGAGGAATGCAATGTATGAGCTAAGTAAATTGCAGTTCATCTTGATAGTTGTTCAACACATCTCGAAAAGTGGCAAACTGCTTAAAAAAACCCTTCAGATAGGAAGAGTGATGGGGAAAGAAGGGCGTGCGACCATCTCCTTCTCCCTTAGGCTTACAGTCTCACTGGATTTTGAAGGGAAGCAAGTTAAGAGGAACAGAAGAGTTTTAATCATATGGCTGTTCCTGAGGTCACTCAAGGTAAACCACGAATTTCTCCAAATAACTTACTAGGCTTTTTTAAAGATTTGGGAATAGAACCTCTGAAAATGTCCATGCAGAAGAGTGACTTCAGTCAGGCTGTCAGTAACACCTTATTGCTCAGTTACATCTTATTGCTGATAGAAGTAGAGGCTGCTGACAGATTTAAGGCCCTTAGTCAAGAAAGTGCTCAAGTAAATGGTTCAGCCTGTCACTACCCTTGAAAGCACTTAAAAAATGACTTAAAGAGCACTAAAAATACTGACATGTTTTTATGAGCTGAGACCTGTATGGACATTTTTTTGTCTTGATCCATTCTCAGAAAAACTTCAGCTAAGTTCATTATAGTTTTCGTCCACTACTCAGAACCAATTTGAGAGAGCTCAGTTAGAGGAAACTAGGACATACCTTCTGGTTTATCTACTGCTTTTCTCAATAATTGACATTTGATTAAGTATTCTTTGATTAAGGATTCATAATGAAACAAATTATGAATGACCAGGGAATCTTCTTCCAAGAGAGTATTTATAACAGTTGATTTTCAGAACTGTCTCTGTACTGTAGGTCCACAGAAAGCTTGTAAGATCTCCAGCAAATTATGAGCTTCTTTTTTTCTCCATTAAAGATAATCCTTCTACAAGTTCTCCAGAAGTTCGGTGATTGTCACCAGAACGGATTTTACAGGTGTGTGTCATTTATACAGCTTCTTGACACTTTCTCCTTACGGTAGAGGCAATAAAATGACTACAGGTGTTTTTGATGTCCTCCAATAGCAAGAAAAATAGTTAAAGAATGTATTTCTTGTTCTTTGAAAGTCAGTACCTTGGAGTTGAGTGCGTGTACCAAATTTCAGCTTAGTCTGAATGAATTACAGAATGAGTGGCTTGCTCTCTAGTATAAATCCAGATTTATCCATAGTACAGATAAATTAAGGCTAGTTAATGGTGACAGTCTTCAAGTAGGAGACACCTAGAATACTTCCATACCCAAGAGACCATTTTACTGTAGGCTAGCTGTGCTGTTTGTGCAAGGAGAATTCTGCTTTGATTTAAAAAAAACCACACACCATAAAACACAAACGAAAGAACAAACCACCTTATACATGTTTTAAAAACTGTTCATAGGTGTTAACCATATTTGTAGAATGTGAAGAAGCAAAAATATGATACATAATGGAAATACATTCCAACTTTTCGTAGCGGCAGTCAGATGGACAAATATTTCAGAGATGGGGATGAAAATGATTCAAAATGCTTAGTGCTTGATTATCCCTTGGTATGCATGCCAGGTTGCACCTGAAAGCAGAAGGCAGAACAAATGGAGAAAATGAACCCACTCAGTGAACAGTGTCTTATTTCACACAAATAAAGGCTGGATCTGCTCCTTAGTTAAATATGTATATACATTGCATAACTTTGAGTCATATTTCTGTGAATAAATTTTCAGAAGTTGTTGGTCAGTATTACTTGCATGTAAATCGCTGGAAGTTATGAATTCTTACATCTTTCAGAAAACAGTATATTGATGGTTTAGGTTTCTTCACTTTTTCCTACTTGGAATAGATTATTTCTCTCAGTGAAGAATTAAGATTATTTTTTTTTTTAGTGTGGGTTTGTCTGTATCTTGCCAGTGACATCTTTACTATGCAGGCATGCATGTTGGCCCGGTGGGAGTTTCAGTTCACTTCTGATTATTTCCCAGGCTTTGGACAGAGAATTTCTCAGGCTCAGATGGTTCTTAGTGATCATTTCAGAGCAATTCTCTTCTATCCTACACATCGCTGCCAGATTTTCAAGGATACAAACACAATATAATGTGGCTATAAATGCGAGGGACTAGATTTGGTATGCTCATTCCTGGAGCTTGAGGATGTGCCAGGTACGTTGGTAAATGCAGAACACATTAGGTTCATGAGTAGGCATTTAATAGAGAAAAACTTCAGGATTGTGTGCCCTTTGGATATTGCATGTATACTGTACGTTAACTAAGCACATTTCTGTCTCTGCAACTCAAATACGTGTATTTGAAAAGGCACGGGTTTCGAAACTCCCTGATGATCTTGGTGATACTGCAGAGAAAAATGAGTTCTTTCAACAACAGAGAGGGAGAGAGATGAATGTTTTAATCAGAAGAACAAAGAAAACCCATGTGTACTAGTCAGTAACTGGGTTAGTGGGGAGAATTTACTTTTTTTTAATTAAAAAAGTGAAAAATTAAATCTTGCTCTTAGACTGCTTGTTTCTGCTTCCAGTGATCTGGTGGCATCATTACTTATTAATCGATGCTATTTTCTATGCACAAGGAACTTATTTATTGTATTTATATAACACTGTCTAATGAATCATGTGGCTGCTTACAGTGCAGTAATATTGCAATAGTTTTAGTTATAAATATTTTTAATGTTCCCTTTGGTGATGGATGGATTATTCCTCGCACTGAAGGCAATGGCTCACCCAAGTCTTTTCAGAGAACAATTTGAGTGTCAGTTTCACAAGTGAAAAAAATCCTGAAAGGAAAAGGAAGCAATTCATTCACAACGGGACATGGTGCAGAGGAGGATAACCTGCCTTCAAAGATTTTTGTTTCGAGTATTATAATGTTTAATAAATAGTTTACTTCAAAGGCCTTTGCTGAAAAAAAAATAAAATAAAATAAGCAGCTTTCCTGCTATTCTTGTTCACTGGTCCAGTGTTGCTATAAGTAGCTCATATCCTGTCCTCTGTGGTCTCAGGTGGTTAGCTTTTGTTTGTGAAACTGAAGCTTCAACCAAAAGAGCTGTGCCACTAGTTAAATTATTAGGTAGCTGACAATATGTCTTAAAAATCAATGAAGCTCATTGTGGAACTTCAGAGGTTGACTTCTGCAGGGGGAGGAGGGGTGTCTGTATTATTTTGGGTGATGAGCAAAACCAACAGATCATCGGATTGTCTAAAAATAGAAGTTGCTAAGAAAGGAGTTTAAAGTAAATTCTTCACTTCCATCTTCCCCCAGCGTGCACTTTTTTCAGGCATTGTTAAAGTTTCATAGAGTACCAGATATATTGGGAGGTCATTTAACCTGTCTGCGGTGTCATGATTAGTAATAACAAAACCCACGCCTGTTTGAAGTTCCTCTGACCTGTTGTGTATTCATTTCTGTATGTCTTTGTTTTGTTTCTGCTAAATGTTGTGCTCAGTATTTGTGTGTTCCATTGAGTAAAGAAATGACTCAAAGCTTAAAGGAAAAGGCTTGGGTGTTTCCCAAATAATTACTTCTTAGGTTTTCTAGTTCTGGGCATATGAACTAAGCTACCGTTCTGTTTTCTTCCATTGTTTTCAATTCCTAGTCATTTCAAATCATTTGAGGGTGTAGTGTTGTGTTGCTGCCATCCTTCTAAGCCCTGTGTTCGTCTCCCTCGCTGTGAGTTCCCATCCTTGGGGGCACAGTTGGGATCTGAAAACAAAAACGTTCAATCTCTATGGTAAGGATCTTGAAGCAGAATTGCAAAGATCTGCTCTTCAATTTGTAGCCCATTGTAGCCAAAACTGTAAGTGATGTTATGTTGAATAGAGTTGAGCCCTAAAAGGAAACTGCTGGAGCTACCTTCACTTCACCTGTACTCTTAGGTGATTGAACATGGACTGCTTTTAACAGGGGGTTAACCCACTCCTCCCAGATAATACTTTGTACTGATATCACACCTGGCATTTGAGACCTGGAACATAACCACTAGAGCGTTTTTCTCTGATTAAAGATTTATTGGGATGAGTCCGAAGGCGGATGCACACCCTGTTTGCTTGGCCACATCCAAGTCAGAAATTTCCATGAGTAGTCAAAAGTGGATAAAGGATATCCCATGGATAACAAGCAACTGCTTAGTGGAAGAAAGAAATCAATATCCTGACTTTAGGAGTAGTATCTCTCTTCATGTGTCCTGCACTTTCTTTCCAGTTAAATGTTAGGTAGTAAGAATGATGGGGACTTGATCAATGCTTCCTCAAGATGAGATCCAAAATTCAGCCCCCAAGAACATGTTAAGAGAAAACTAAACATGTAAATGGGCAAAGTGGGACAAGCAAGATGCCTAGGGGTGCTCCAGAGACATAACTCCAAGCCAATGAAACAAGAAATTTTCTCCTTACATGTGATTTTGACTGAGGAAGATTTATTTGTCACTGAGGGTCAATGGCATAAGGATAAGACTGAGAGCAAGGACAAACAACTTCTCTGCAGAAGCAGAACTTTATAATCCTCTGTAGAGAGAGCATCAGATGGGCAAAGTACAGTCCTTCTCCACGGAAAGATGAAGTATGTAAGACTGAGCTGTCTCATAGTTTTTCTGGTCTGTAATTTATGATCTACAATAACGTCCTTGGTTACTCTGGTAGGAGGAAAGCTGTTTTTTACCAAACGGTCTGTATGCAGAAAAGTAGAGGTGGTTCTGAGTAGACTTTAGAACTTCACCAGTCTTTACTGGTGGACCATGCATTTTACCATGACTGTGAAATACTTAGTCCCCAGAACACGTCAAGGAAGCAATAACATCAAATCAGCTCTTGTTCAACTTAGAGATAATGAATAACTATTACGAACTAATCAGTGCTGTAATGTTAATTAGGAAAGTGGGTAAAATTACTTGAAATTAAAATGAGTGTACATATCTGTTTGGAATTCCATGTTGCGCACTGATTAAACGTTGTGGTGCTCAAAGCAGGAATAGTTAAACTATGGCCACTGGTCTACTTATGCTACCACGCCACTCGTATCCTTTGCACTTCAAGTAGTTGCTTGAAGGGAGAGGACACAAGGGTGATGACCAGGATAGCCAAGAAGCTAGAGGTACATTTTGGCTTGAGCAAACTCAACTGCCTCATCAGAAAGCCATGAAACTCCCTTCCAACTATCCACCAGCAAATCTATGTATGTGACTTGCCTCATTTTCATTTCTTCACAGAAAGGCCTTTTGTGAAGGGGTTGTTCCAATTATCGCCCTGAAATAAAACTCCATAGCTGCACTTCCTTTTAGAGGAGAGTGTAGCTTTGTTTTCCTGTCCCATTTGTCTCTTTCTGTTTTGTTAGTATTTCCTGAATAAGGGACAGCATTTTTTTCCAGAATTGAAACTGATACCTGCCAAAAATTAGACATCACAATCTGAGATTACTCCATCAGGAGAGAGAATCAGGTACTTCCAGGAGTGATTCTCTTCCACGTGCTTTTCTGCTTTGACTGTAAAGGGCTCTAAGTTCCCATGTCCAAACTTCATTATCTAACTTTTCATGCATGAAAAATACCCAAGCCATCCGTAGTGGGCTGACATCTATAAAGCAGGTCCTACAGGAGCCCTGCAGTTTTTACAGCATCATGAAGAAGCCAGATACCTTCAAACCAAAATGGCAATGCTGCCTGAACCTCACCCCTAGAGCTGGGTGAGATGTTACAGGAAATTTGTGAGAGCCTAGATCTTACTGAGAGCATTACCAGCAAAGTTTCCCTTTAACAGCTGATGTACTATCTAATAACTTAACCAAAGAGCAGCACTTCCTTGAGGATGCCTTTAAAAATGGCATTCTGTCATCTTACATGTATATCTAGTTATATAAATAGGTATATGTACACATAGTTATGTATATATAATTTGTACACATGGTATAGATTTATATGCATTTCATACAAATGCTGTTGTTAAAGACTAAGGTGTCAAAAGGGAAATGATTTAATGGTTTAAAGAAAAAAGAATCGGAGAATCAGATGATGACTGCACGTTTTGTGCTCAGATAGTAGGGTTCTGTACGTGATAGAGAAGTCTAGGTTTTTCCTTCTGTGTGTAACTTTGTTGGCGTGGATGTTAAAGGAATTAGTGGAATTATAGAACCAGCTAGTAACTGATGCTTTACTTGAAATACTGAAACTTCAGGAAAATGAGGCTACGAGGAATAAAAAACAAAAGAAAAAGTAACAGAGAAAAATTATTTGTTGGTGATTGCTGTTGACTGCTACACATTAAACTGCCTCACTGTCCCACTGGCAAAGCTTCAGTTTTGTGGACTCCAGCAGTTACAGTAGTTCTTCTGCATTTAGCATATGTTGTATCGATTATTGTCTGTCATTATGCACACTTGTAAATTATGGAAGCTTCTGTTTTAATACTTCAAGGGGAATAATTTTGCATGTACATTGTTAACTCTGTTTTGTTCGGTTTTCTCTATTTTGAATTTCTAATTTGAATTTCTAATTTTGAATTTCTCTAATTTGAATTTTAATATTTCTGCAAAACTAGATATAGCATTCATGCTATGTGGGGGAGAACTGAGGTAGATTATGGTTGACATAAGGATGTTTTTATGAAAAACGGGAGGAAAGATGGATGAAGCATGCTGCCTTGTATTTCTTTCGCAAGCACACATCAAAACACTGATAGAAGTTGTATACGATCAGAAAGGAATTATTTTAAATTTTCATGAATTCACACCTCTTTCCAAGAAAGCCAGCTTCGTTCTTAAAATGCATTAAGAAATAAACTGTGGTTCATTTCTGAAAGATGTGAGCTATAAGGACTGTTTATAGTTAAAATCGTCAGCACCTCTCTGTCAGTAAATATATAAAAATGTACCAGTGTTACTCCAAAGCATCCCGGCTTCGCTCTCTTATTTTTTACTCAATATTTTAATATTAAATCAGTAGTAAAACATAAAAGCAAGTGTGCTATGGAGTGTACTTCCCCAGTATTTGCTATGGAGTGTACTTCCCCAGTATTTTCTATGAAGTAAAAGCAGGATCACTCACTACATGTGAAGTTTGAGAAACTTACTAAAAAAAGAAAAAAAGTGTCAATACTGTGGTGCCTGGGAACACTATTGATACAATGTTACTTCAGAAATAGTGCAAGCTAGCATAAGTTACTATAGGAAGAATGAGGACTTCCTTAAAAAGATTGAAAAGCTGAAGGATCTTGGGGGACACATTTTATAAGGGATTAAGAGCAATCAGAAAACCAGTTCCTGCCGAAAGTCAGTGGTCAGGGAAACCTGTATATTTGATGTCTTGTAAAAGCTCCTTTTCACACATTTCATTTATGGCAATTTTTAAGTAAAATGATTTTGCCAGAGTCCTTATGTGTAGTTTTTTTTTTGAAGTTAACAGAGAAGATGTGTCAATCTTGGTGACATTAGGGTTTTTTTTCGAATGCATGTATTATAACTGAAATGTTTCTCTGCTTGTATTAACTAATATTACAATCATTCATTATTTCTAAATGAAAATTGGATGTCTTGGGATATCCTTCCAAGATCTATAGCTTTTCTGCTTTTCTTGTTCTGTTTTGAACAGAGCAAATTGAAATTCATGCAATGTGCCCTTCAAAATACAGTTTTCTTCACATGATATTCATCAAGATGATTTTAACATTAGTATGCCTTCATGTTGTATTAGTTCAGAGGTTACTTAACAGTTCAAACAATAATGTTTTTCAAGGAATGCTGAGAATCTCTGATATTTTTCTTAAGTTTTCCTTTTTTTTTTTTTTCCTGGTATCTTATGCAGTATAACCTTGTCAGAGGATAATGATGTTCAGTGTGTAATGGTGCTGCCTGGTAATTTTTCAGATGGTAGCTATACTGGTGCTGACTATGAAATCCAGACTCTTCTTATGTGAAACCTAAAGGAAGATCTGAAAAGACTTGAACAAAACTCGGTCTTCACTTTAGTTACAATTCAGTCATATGCCAGAAAACTCACATTTCTGAGTATTGATTGTGTTCATTTACCACAGCAAAGTGCATTCATTGATAACTACCTGCTGGTATTGAATCAATCTTATGTGAAGCACAGGGCATTATTGTCAGGTAGGATAAATAATATTGACTCTATTTTAAAATGAACACAGCATAGGAGAAATTAATTTGGTTCTATGAAGTCATTTAATTTTATTCTATTGACTATATAAACAGCGAAGTTTATGTGATAATATGATATCATGAGGCAAGTTACAGCTACAAGCTTTAGCAAGGTTACCCCTCCATAACGGCACTAAACAAAGTTTGTTTTGTTTTGTATTAAAGGAGGAAGAGAAATCCAATGCCTGTAATCAGACATAAAGTAGTAGTGCAGTTGGTCTCAAATTCTCTGCAAATCTGTAAGTGGAACTGGAATTGTTGTGTTTACTGACTGCAGCAAACCAGCTTGTTGGTTATGTTGTAGGTCAGCAAATTTCGAGGCTTCAAATATTATTCTGGCCAGTGTACTCTGCTCTCAAAACACCTTACCTTCCAAAACAAGCAAATAATCAGGAATAGCAGAAGGGAGTCGTGTTGATTATGCCTGATCATCTTTCAAGCTATTCGGTCTGTGAAAGGGTAGCAAGGAAGGAGAGCAAGTGCAACACAACTACCACAGAAGTGAGTGTGCTGTGGAGAGAGCCTCACAGTTGCTGTTGCATTTATTCCCCTACAGTGATAAGGAACTGTATTACCGTAAAGTTGTTAAACAGCAGCAACTGAAGCAATGAAACTGTGGAACACAGAACCCTTTTTGGATTACAGGCAACCACGCAACTGAGATTTAGTCATTGATTGCATGCACCCAAACGTCATCTTCACAGGCGATAAAGTTAATCTTCAAGACTTGGTAAATGAGAAAAATGAGTTATAAATTACCATGTGCCATATGTAAAGGGTAGGAGACACTGATAACTCTGCCAGCCTCATGTGACTCCCTTCTCATTTTAATTACTGAAGAGTGAATAATTTTAAGCCAGTTTGTAGCTGTTTGAACATCTATCTAAAATTCAACGCTCTTGAACACAGCAGTGAGGTCAAAAAACAAACGAACGGATTAAAACAGGTGTCTCTATTTGAAAAGGAGGCACAGGATGTGACTATAAGCAGTTGATATAATTTTGTTGTGAATGAAATTTGCCTAGAGAAAGTAATTCAAAAAGAAAAGAAAGATAGACAATTACCACTAGTCAGTTTTATAGAAATTGATATAAACCATGGTATGATTATAACCTTTTTTGACAACAGTAGTTTAGTATCATACATTCAGATATCCTTAGGCATCAGATCTAAATGTCCAGAGGGGCTCAAGTGCCTATTTTGGCAACTACCGCAAGATTCAATTGTACTTTAAGTGTCTGAGTCAGACAGTGATCGAGGAAACTTAATGTCCAGCAACCTCTGAAGTGTCCTCAGGACACCTAAAACAAAATAGGCTTCATAGCTGTCTAACTTGAGGCACCTTCATCTTCTTAGTGACCGTGGTCTGGGGAACTAGATATCCAATCTTCACTTATCCCCATTGTGCTGCTGAAACAAAGTACTCAAAGTCGTCTCAAGTCTCCTGAGAGAACAGTCTTCAGAAGGCAGCTAGCATATGTGTGCAACATTGAGTTCAGCCCAAAGCCTAGCTGCTGTGGTCGTATCTATCAAAAATCATAGCTGGAGAAGGTAGAGATGCTTGCTTTTTGCAGCTCCCCTCGCTATTAAGAGCGTGTTTGCCTAAAAAGGTGGAGGTAGGGGTTATATACTGACTTCCACGTGATGGGATTGCAATCTGTATTGCCAAATCTTAGTGAGGGACAGTGAGAAACCTAGTGGTCCTTTTGGTACATCCACCGTACTTATTCATGTGTGGTGTAGTTTTAGTTACCTACTAATGAAAGTCTTTCTTTACCACACAGCAGGGTTGCCTTGTCAGTCAGATTCCAGCCATTTTATAGACATTTAAGTTTAGAGAAAAGAGAATAGAAAAATATTTTTTGCAATTTGTTTCACTTTAAAATTTCATTTGTAATCAGTGTTACAAGACTGATCTGTTCAACTTCTCTCTTATCCCACAGTGAAACATTTTCAGTTCCATTTCTTTGCAAATCTGAAATCTGCAGACCAACCGGGAAGCTTTAAAGCATGAGGATAACCTGCAGGTCTCTTTCTTCCATTATACTGAGTAGTGAGAGCATTGTGTTGGATGAAATTAGTACTTGTTATTTCTAGTCTTAGAAACTTTCCCTCCTCTTCATCATCATTTTACTCTGCCCATTAATGCTCAGAAATTTGTATTTTGAAGCGGCATTCTTTGTTGTTACTAGTTTCTTTTCCTATTCCCAAAACAAGTTCATGGAATTACTGATACACAGACTTACTCAGATTGCGTTTTATGCCAAGGGTGATTAACTAGTATGTTGAAAATAGATCCATAGCTATGGATGTGTTAACCTACTGCGTTATTGGAGCTAAAGTTCTCTTCAGTTCATTGGTTTTCACCTTGTGGCCAGTGGATCACTGCTAGTCTATAGCATACTGCTTCTTGTAAGGCTGAGAAATTCACTGTACGATTAATAAACTCAAGCATGAGTTCAAGTTTCTTATGAGCAATGTTTTTGTCTTTTGAAGCTAAGAACCGTTGTTAAAGAAACTCGGCCAAGTTATCTGGTGATCAGGAGAAGCGTACTACAGTTTGCATTTCACTTTTTAAACCAGCAGAGAAATCAGCCTCGTGAACCTGGAAAATAGCTCTTGGGCCTAAAGCTACGAGTGTAATAGTCCAAATATACTGTAAGTTGTTGGATTACATGCAGTAAAATGCTAGCATGAGAAACAAAGTTTTTACATGTAATAAGATAAAACATATAAAATGCATCTTCAACAGAAATCTTATAATGGTAATTACAAACATATTTAGCATGGCATAAAAATGATTGTTCAGTAAGGTGAAGTGTAGGACTGATTAAATATTTATTCAAAGTTCATTGTCTTTGAGTTTCATTTGAATTTAAAGAAATATTCCTGGGTTTCTTTCTCTACTGTTCTCATGATGATTGTCTGAAACAGTTTCACACCATTCTTTAATTATTATGTGAAAAATCAAGAGTTGGAATCAGAAATGGAAGTACGGATAACAATATACACCATGCTCTAAATTTATTACTCACAGAAACTTAGTCTGATTTAAAATAAATAAATAAATACTGAGTCACTTTAACCAACAACTGCAAAATGTTGCCCCGAGGACAGAGGTTAACTCAATTGAGAAATAATGGCCAAAACTCACACACTAATAACTTTTGGGGGGCTAAGGGTAATTTAGCCCTTGAGAAAACTCCATAATTTAATGTGAAATGCTTGGCAGAAAGTGTTGTAGTTTAGAGGCAGGCTCAGTGGGTTGTAAGAATTGAAAAGTCTCTTGTACAAAGGCATTTATATTTGCGACTTTTTTTATCTCCCCAAAATGTATGTTGTTATAAGTAAAAATTTTAAAAGCACTCAGAAATTTGCAGCGTGAAGTACATTAAAGTTCATTTCAAGGTTGTGTCCAATAATACAGAAGGTTGCGTGGGAATACTTTCTAAAAGTGTGGTTTATTGAAAAGTGGAAGGTGGAGTTTTCCAAATGCATGGAAGAGATTTGAGTGGACAAAATACTGCAGATCCATCTTTCTTAGTTTCTTAGTCACTTAACATGAAGTTCCCTAATGCTTTTAGCAAGAGTTGTTAAATGGGGTATTTTTGTCTTATCTCCATTTGCACGATTGCATTCTGCTGTCCTGTCAAGTGTAATTGGATACGGTAACGTTCATCACTTCATCCCCAGTCCCAAATCCACTGAATAATGTTGCTGTTTAATGGTAAATGACTCCCAGGACTCACTTTTACCTGAGCCTCTTACATGAATGTTACGACTTTTGGGCTAAGATAGCTATGTCATAAATTGCTGAAGGAATGTTTTGGAAAACTTTATATTTGTGTGAGTGAAATATTTATAAACCTGTTTTTGAAATAGGTACTCCAATTCATTATCACACTTAAGGAATATATTTAACTACACAAGTGCTTAAAGCTGACAATAAGAGGCTAGCCTTTGAGAGTATTTTTTTTCCAATTTTAGCATCCATTTGATCTCAAATTTTCTGCTTTTCTTTCTGTCTGCTCTGCAATATTTTATGTATGATATGCAATGTCAGTTTAATGAAAAAATGGTCCCCGAAGCAGAACTGGACCCTACTTTCCTGATTTCAGGGTCGTATCTGGGCTTAGGGAAGGACGTGGCTGATCGCGTGGTCCTGAGTTGGTGCAGCAGCAGAACTCTAAAAATGTATTTTGATCCACAAAGGAGGCTAGTTGTAAGCACCTTCAGTGTTCAGTGACAGACGATCAGGGGTTTATATTGCCATTTTGGATTTAGGTGCTTCAATTCTTCCTAAGTGTCCTGCTTCAGATATATAAGTCTTTTATTGGGTCTAGCCATTAGATATTAAGATTGTCATGTAAGGCCTGAATTATAAAAGCAGTAGTCTGTAATGTAAAAGAGCCCCATCCTGCAGAAGATGGTAGGAAAGAGGGATTCATTTTTCAAACACGTTTTCCAGGCAAACACGTCCATGTTAGTGGGCAGCGTAGCAGCTCAGTTCTTACTGAGCCGAAAGTTCTCAGCGAAGTCTCTTGGGCAGGACCATGAAATCAGTGGGACTATTGACAAGAACAGTCCAGGACAAAAACAGGTCCAGAATTTAAAGCCCCTTCTGTCTTGAACGTGAGCAGTCATGCTACTAAAACCCCCGAATCGATAACTGGGCTGTTTAATTGCTATGTAGTTTGTCTGACAGAAAGAGGTACAGCAGAGGTTATCACACAGTTCATGTAAAGCTGCACCATCTTAGATGGTGTGAGTTCTTATAAATGTAGTCACTTCTTTCTCTGTACTTCTCCTCACAACTGGCTAAAGACTCCTGCTTTGAATTTTGAGTTTGCAACAGCCTGAAAATGCATCTGGGCTTGCCCAGGTTCATATGTTAACTTACCTAAATTATCATACTTCAATCCAGAGGGCTTCGTAAACTGAATCAAATCGTTGTAAAAGGGCCCTGGCTTCCTACACACATTTTTCTCCAGTTGTAGATGTCATTGTGCTACCTGCTGTATAAAACAAAACAGAAAGATGCTGTGGTTTACCAAGTAGTATTTGGAAGCGCTCCAAGGCAAATTAACAGACCAAGCTCTAACCAGTGCTTGCCCAACCACTAGAAAACTTTGTAAGCCGTAAAAGAATGTAGTTTGCTCTGTAACTCTCCTGGTATAAAACATATAGACGAAAAACATTTTTGCTGTCTGTGCAATATGAGACCTATCTAAATATTCTTTATGGCACAGATACTCTCACAGTGAAGGAAAGGACTCTGTGCTTGGCTTTTTCTTCCATTCAAGCAAATGCCAAAAGTAGAGCTGAGCTTGAAGAGATGAGGATTCAAACATTTATTATTCCATGGCCACCTAGAGGGGGAAAACATGGTGTCTGGGCATTAAGCAGCATTTTCTTGGCATTTCTGTAGACCGATTTTGCTATATGTTTTCTTTTCCTAGAGAGGGATGTGTTGTGTCCCAAATCAGATAGTACTTTTCAAAAAGTACTTTCTTACCGAACGTACTGAGTAACTTATGATCTTGTAATTAACCAAAATAAACCAGGCTGACAAATAGTAAGCATCCTATGGGTGTAGGGTTGCTACGTAATTGGTACTGTGGTTTCGAGCATCTCTACCATTTTTTTTCTTTTTGTAAGTTGTTATCTTAGTCACTCAGGCCTCTAATTATATCAAGGCTTAAACACACCAGGCTTAGTTAAACCAAGCTCTACAGGCTACCTTTGCAAGCATTTTCACAATGGACTTGCTTTTTATTGTTGTGAAAATGCATTACTCTAACAAATTAAGCAAGATATACAGGCAACTTTGTAGTCATCTGTGGCCACTGCAGTTCATTGCAATCATTATTGGCTGTTATTAGCTATTAGATCTTCTCCTCAGACAGGAAACTCCAGGACATGGGAACTGAACTTCTCTCTGAAAGACGTTTGTAGGCTTGGTGTTAAGAACAGGAGGAGGACAAGCGGTTACCTGTGAAGCACTCCAATTTTATTTCAGAATACTGAACCCTCTGAGCCATTTTGTTTATGAGACATTTGAAATCTCAGTGAGCAAATGTTACAGTTGCATGTAGGTAAAGGAGGTTCAAAGCATCAGCACACTTTATCTTGCCTGCTGCTGCTTCTGAGTCTGCTCCATCATCTTCTTTGCAGCTAATGCTGTAGTTTGTCCACTGCTGCACACATCCTGTAGCAGGGGTCATTAAAAGTTGATTGCTTTTGTTTGTTTGTTTGGAAAAAAAAAAAAACATTTTGCAACCAACTGCTGTTCTCTGCTACACAATGAGAAGAGAATTGCATGGAACTCGTCAGTGGCTACATTTTATTGTTACAGAATAAACAGGTCAAATGTTCTTGCTTATTTAAAATAATTGCAAAAATCAAATCAGGAGTTTTTAATTAATGTATGTTAAAAAGTACTGTGCTGTTTAATGGGGTTGGTCATGTTTAACCACAGTCTGTACCCAGCTGATCAGATATATTTTTTTCTACTCCAGAATATATTGCATATTTAGTGGGTTTGATTTTGTAAGCACTTAAGCGTGTGCTTTGTCTTACGCTAACAAGTCCCGGTGGCTACTGTGGGCCTGGTTACATATGAAAAGTTAAGCAAAACCTTGTAGGATGGGGACTCGTTTCAGAAATCAAGTAGTCAGAACGTTTCAGAAAAAGTAGCTGATTTTTCTTGCGCAGAATTTCCAATATATTTTTATCAGAGAAATCTATATTATTCCTAAAGGAGTTTACAGTGTTCTGAGACAAAACCCAGGTTGCTAATGCTACAACTAAACCATTTTCACAAAGTTGTAAGTGTCGCGTCAGGAACCTATTTCTAACTGAACAGCAGATCAATCGAGGTAGCGTTGTGTGTCGTACGTATGTTCCACACATGGTGCTCAAGGCAGTTCTCACTGGGCTTTTCATTAAATAGCAGATATTAAGCGAATGTTTTAAGTATAAGTTGACCGTATTTGAAGCCATAAGAGTGATGAAAGTGATGCATTATGTCACTGTAACATATTGACATTATCAATTATGTGTTATTAAACAGCTTAGGTAACTGAATGATTTACCTTGTGTTTAACTGCCTTTTTCAATTAAAGGTAGCAAATGCTGTAGAACTGGGGCACAGTCATAGAAACCATATATTTTCTCCTGTTAACACCAGCACTGCTGACATGCAAGTGATGGGAGTGTTGGCATTTTGCTGCAGGCTCTAATGGGCTAGTTTAAACGGTCTAAAAAAAAAAAGTGATTAATGATTAGGAACAGGACTGTTACACAGCTTCACAGCTCTTTCCCTCCGTGCGTTTCCATTTATGTCAACTAGCCGCACACTTGGGAGGTGTTATTTCAAAGTAGTCAACATAGAGTTGTTCTTTTTTTTTTTTTTTTTCCTACTTCCATTTGTTTCTATTTCATAGGTCCCTTCGGTTGGCCAGATATAGCTAATGTTTCCTTAAACTTATAAGCTTCAGTGACAAAAGAGGATAATCCACCAGCTTTATATCTGGTGACCAAAATCTAAACTGTTGAACGCCAGCATAATTTCTAAACAGTGAATGCTGTCCTTAACATCACTCTGTTTGCTCCTGTTTGGTTTATTGTGTTGGAAATAATTTAAAGGTTCCTCTCAAAGTAATTGAAGCACTTTGTCAACCAATAAATGATTCTCTTCTGCTATTCAGTTGATATTGCAGCAAGCAGTAATTTGTACATTAGTACTGCTTTGTTTGTAACTGGTAACTGTCCACCCCCAAATCCTCCCATATATACATGGATACACATATACATATATGGTTGTTATGTGTATTTCGTTGGGAACAGAGGTCGACAAACATTACTATGACACTTTAAGCTTCAGTAAGTTTGGAAAATCCGATATATCATTCTTTTTAATTACCCTTAGGACAGTGAGATACTGGTAGATACAATGCATTCTCTTTGCTCTTTTAAGCTAAGGCAATATCGTACACTGAAGAACAGCAGGGATTAAACACTCAAGTGGAAGACACCTTGTATTTTGGGGGAATTTTATTTTATTTTATTTATTTTATTTTATTTTACTGGGATAAGATCTTAGAGCACATCACTGAAAGGCAGCATTCACCCTGAAGTGTCATGTTGCAAAGAGTATTGTTTTCATGGAATAGAACATCGAATAGCATTTTGGTTACTCTCATTTTGTCTTGGTATTTTATTAGCAATCAAAATATGAAGCTATTAGTGATCACAATACGAAGCTAAGTCGTAAGTTTTCTGAACAAGATTTTATGAAGTTTTCTGAACAAGAAACATAAGAAAATAGTTGATATAATAATCTAGCAGCAGATGTGAGGCGTGAGATGATTTATAGTGCAGTGGTGTTACAGAATAGGATGTTGTGGGATAAGGTGACCCCTCTGCCAAACAGATTCATGTGTCTGTAGAGGAAGAAGGCAGGGCTCATTGGTGAGCACCTCACCCAATTGGCTTGTCCTCCTTGAATGGGATGCTCAAGATGGCATTGTAGCTCATCTTCCTCGTGTAATGCTGTTTCTAGGTACCTTTGCCAAGAAACCAAGGCTCAGGCGGGCATGCTGTTGACTCAGTTGATAGACTTCAGCCAAAGGTAGCAGTGGGAATGGTCCTAAAAGCATTGTGGTCCAATCCATCACGTGTGACCAGAGGAGGAAGCCGCAACTCTGTATGTACGGTAGGGACATGTGTGGGCAGAAGACTGGTCAAAGTCACCATTTATTTGAGAGAATCTACAGAGGGCAATGCAGTTATGAATGGCTATAATGCTTTTTTTAGAGATGACAGACAGCTCCAAAACCAGTCTGTGACATTTAGTCCTGTACTTCTGTTAGTCCTGTTGCAGACAGAGCTACGTGTTGCTTCTGAGAAATTCACCCCTGTTGCTTGCACAGTGTATGGGAGGGGATTTTTGGGGGGGATTTTCTTGTTTCTGTATAGACACAGACTAGAATATGTGTAGTTATTACTACAGGTGTGTAAAGCTGCTTCCCTTCTTCCTCCTAATTAGGACGTTTAACTTATCAATAGCCACTTGAATTCTCTCTCTCTCTCAAGAGAAACATTTTCTGTTTAAACCACCAGCATTTCTAGCCTGCAGATGGGTCAGGGGACCATCTGCTCTGGGCAGTTTGCGAGTGTTATTTATTAACTCGGGCCCCCAAAATCTGGATGGTGGGGCGACTGTTCCCAAGGCACGCTCTGCCTGTTCCTTGTGGTTTGGAGGCATGTGTTGAGGTTCATTGCACGCAGTTACCCTGCACTTTTTTCTCTTTGCCTCGGACTCGTTACTACGGTTTTCTTCTTTAGCGGTGATGGTAAAATCCATACATTTTCCGAGGGCATCACTCCAGCACTTTCCCCCCGTAGTTCACAGTGGCACTGCTTGTGGGCAGGTTTCAAAGGAACCTCATCTCCATATGGTTTTACTCGATAATCCTTTATCCACCATCTTCAGCTCTCATTCCGTTGCTTTCTTGCCTGTGGCTACGTTTCTATCTCTGCATCAATTAGCACAGTGATTTATACAACAAGCAAGCAGTTTAGAGGTAATGGTACACAATTAACATCTCATTCCACCATAAAGGGTATGCTAAATACCCCAGTCACTGCTTTCTCTGCCTGGAATTGAAATAAGTGTTTGTCCTAATTCATATGCTATCTGATGTGAAGTGGGCCTGCTTTGTACAGCACTACACCATTAATCTAATTATAGATAGCTGCAAATGAAGTGCCGTCTGAGCGCCGAGGCTGCAGAAAATAGCGCTTTTGTCGTTTCGCATGACTCCGTGAAGCAGGATCGCGCTGTACCCGGCGCGGTGGCAAAATGGAAGGCCGAGCACCGTGGCCGCCTGTTGCATCCCTTCTAATTACGGCCGCGTTGTAAACACAACCGGGCGCCGGCGTAAATACAGCCGGAGATGGGCTGGCAGGCGGCTTGCAAGGGAAAATCCTCAATGCGGCGGTGTATGAAATCATACAGCCCCGGACCCGGCCCTCGGGGCCCGGCCGTCGGCCCTCCAGGCCCGGCCTTGGGACCTCTAGGCCCGGCGCTGGGCCCTCCCCTATTGCCGCTGCTAAAGGCTCTTGATTTTTTTGTGGCTGCTTTGTGTGTGTGGCTTCATTATTATTATTTTCATTTTTTTTGCTCCATTAAACCGAAGGTGCCGCCTTTTTTTTGCGCGGCTGTTGGGGCCAGTCCTCGCCACCCCCGTGTGGAAATCGGCTCCTGAACTCGGAGCTCGGAAAAAAAACCCTAAAACCTCCGAGATGTGCAAAGTGCTGTGTAGGTTCTTCATCTGGAGTAGGAAATCCTGGGCTCTAAAAGAGGGTGGTGCCAGACACCCTGAAGTAATATGGAATAAATACATCATTTTCCTGTTTAGATGCCCTGGTGGAAATCTCAGCGAGGCCACGGGCGGTCAGTGTGTCAAAATGGGTAATGCTTCATAAAAAAGGCAGTGTGCTCGTTGTATTCAGCTCAGCTACACTGCTTATTATTGCCATGAGTGAATACTGAATAACGTATTACACGTGAATCTGGGATGGTCAAACTGCAGGCCACAACAGTTAAGTGACTTGAGATAGGATGCTGATTAGAGATGTTAAAGGGAAATTACGCAACCGCAGTTAATAAATTTCGTTGATTCCAAAAATGACACTGTAAGGTTAGCGAAAGTAATTAAGATGCACAGCAGTTTCTTTACTGAAACCTGAGCTACGTAGGATTTTCACCCTTCTGACCACAAGAATGACAGACATTTGAAAAACATGGTTGAACATTAAGGTAAAGCGCTCTGAAAATCCACATCTGGTCGGCAGTCCAAACAATGTCGTAAGTACCATATGGGTATTGATACATTAGATTGCTCTATAAAATCTCCAATGGAGTTTGAACATTTACAGCTTCTGGGGACATGAGTTTCAGGTGTACAGGGAAGATTATATTTAATAAACTAATGTGAGTTGTAACAGAGTGCAGTCATGAGCATGATACTGAAGGTACGCAGTATGCAGTTGCAGCCAGTAAGGGAACCGTATCTGTTCAAGCTACAGAACTTGTTTTTAAGTAAAGATGGGGTTCAGGTGTGCTGTGGCCACCTATTTAGTAGCAGCTGGTCTACTTCTTGTCTGCTGACTTGAGAGATCAGTACTGTATATGTCTACAAAACAAAACAAAACCTACAAAACCCAAGGTATAATTTTCAATGTGACGCTTTCTCTTTTCCCCCCACCTAATCCTTTGCACTGCTGTTACTACACCTTTCTTTCTCCCTTCTGTTTTTGTCACAGAGGTTTGGTCGTAAGCGGTAGTTTGGCATTACAAAAACATCCAATTCATTTAGCAGGAAAGTTAGGATACTGTTACGCTAAGAGAACTATTAAGTAACATCCCCTTTCCCTCCTGTAATTTTTGTCAACTGAGTGTGGACTCCAGCAGTCTTGTGGAAAAGAAACACCTGTTTTATACGCCATCAGAAGCTGTATGGTTCCTTTCAGGTACTTCTCTATTAACTTTGCTTTGGCTGGAAGAATTGGGCTCTGAAGCCCTGCGGAGCGGAGCAGTGGCTGGTGACAACCACTCCTCAGCGCAGGTCTGATGGCTAGCAGCTTTCATTGCGCCGGGAGTCCGCCGCAATCTATTTATGACTCCAACAGATGTTTCTTCTGTTTTAGGCCAGTGGAAACCTTCTGGTCTCTATTTATAACCCAAACTTTACAGCCTTCCTCAATTTACGCCCCTTGCTTTCTCCCATCTCCTCCTCCTCGGGAAAAAGGCGAAAAAGCCGAACGCCGTCCACACTCCATTTGTATAAAAACTTCTACTTCATATGTACAGTGTTGTCCTCACATGCTAAATCAAGGGCATAACAGCAGTGTTAATCATCCTTAAAAAAACAAAATGGGTATATCCTTAATCATCTTTGTTTTAGTGGCATTGGCAGGCATTGATTTGACTTCCCCAGATCCTTGTGGGTCTCCCCAAGCCACGGGCAGCTTCCCAGCGAGGTGAGCGGCCCCCCCTGCTCCTCCTGTGCAAATCTCATCCCCCAGAGATGAGAAACAGCTTTACAAAGGGACGCTTATGTGGGTGTTTAGTGGGGTCCAGGCGGCAGCAGAAATACATCAAAGGTAATCTTAAAGAAGGAACCTTTCTTTGCTGCTTTGTCTTTTTATATTCTGAAAGGTCATTTGTGAACCAACTGTGCCAAAAAAGGCCCTTCCCTGAGAAGTTTACTGTTGTTATTTTTTGCTTTTTGATTACAGTAACTTGCTTATCCCCCAAACAGACTAAAGAACAATAAACAAATACAAAAGGAAAAGGAACAGCTCATCAGTAACAAAGACCTGCGTTTTAAAGCTTTGAGTGTACTGGCTCTTACATCTCACTCCAAGCAAAGCAGGAGTCCTGCAGAGAAAGGAATCTAAAAGATACGAAAATTATAAAGATAGTAAAAACAATGTTTGGTTGGGATATTTTAACTTGCTGTGGAGAGCTGAGCTTTCAAGTGCAGCACACTGAGGAACATGGTTTTCCCCCACTGCTGTAAGCTGTGAGTGCATAGGGAATTGTGTGTTTCAATCCCTGTGAAATGCCGTAACTCAGATGAATGCAGAAGGTATAGCTTTCACTTGAAGTTTAAATTTTGAAATTGGACAGCTCAGAAGTGTTGATCTCTCTCTCTGTAAGTGGCTGAAAACAACTAAATGGCATCTAAACCCAATCCTTTGAAATCCTATCAAAATAGTCGCTTGCAAGAGGCAACAATACAGTCCACAAATCTAACTTCTGTTTTCTTCCTTGTTTCTTTTTATTTTTTTTTATTTTTTATTTTATTTTCAAACTCTGAGTACAAAGAAGACACTAACCATGGATACTGAAACTGTGCAATTTGGTGTAATTATATTCCCCCCCATAGATTTAATGAAGGACTTTTAAGTACAATTTATCTTTGATAAATAGTCCCTCTGCACAGAATGTTTATTAGATTGACAGCAGAATACACTCTGCAAGCTTTTTTTCCTTGCCACTTATGACTCAGACGAATTTTAATAGGAGTAAAAAGCTTTTATTTGCACAGTAATTTCACTTAAGGATCATATCCTTCAGAAACTGGCAGACACTTGTATGTCTTGATTGCAAAACAGACACTCAGGAGCGAAGAAACATGCACAAGATGTTATTATTTGACTTGTCACACTGCTGCAATTCTGTTTGCAACTTCTGTCATCAAATCTCCTATAGGCATCGCCTCCCCTCTCCCCTCCAGCACACATGCAAGTGTGCGCACGCTTCCAGAAAAAGAGACCGCAAGGAGCCCGCTGCCTTGAACGGCGTTTCCTTGTGTGCAGAGAAAGCTAACTGCGTTTTGGTTTTGAGAACGTGAGCGCCAGAGTCTTAATTGCCACGACGATGCCTGCAGGAGGCTTGGAGTTAAAGCAGCTTTTTGCATACAAAATGGTGCTGGTGTGCGTGTGCCACAGCGACTGTCGTGACCAAGGCGCGCGTTTGGGAATAGGTTCGGAAATCTTTGGGTGCCACTTGCAGCTTCGGGAAATATCGTCGTGGCGTTTTATTACATTTACCCGGGGTGTGGAGGGGAGGGTTGGTTCACTCAATCATTTATTTCCGTGTACTTCTGATGAGAAGCAACATTTCTAACCGAATGGCCACGCTGTTCTTTGCACATAATCCGCGTGTGCAAGCGCCATTTGTGGAGGACGATGATCCTCCCTTACGTTGTTTCAATTTGCCTTTGAAAGCTGCTTTTTAAAGATGTCATTGCCGAGTTAATTACCTTTTGCATGTATTCCTAAATACCTTGTTCTACTCCCTAGAGAAGCAGAAGGTAGCGTCCCCCTTTACCTTTGCCATAAGGGGATCGGATTTTTTCTGTCTGTGCAGAAATGAAAAGTAAAGACATTTTATTGCTAATAAAACAACAGCTAATTGTTTTGGAAGAAAACATACTGTTCAAAGCAAGGTGTTGAACTTTCCATCAGCAAAATACACATTTGAATTGTAAATGCACTTCATCCGACGCTTATTATTAAAACCTTTGTTTAAATTATTGATGAAGTGTGGTGCTGGTCTTCGCTCAGTTGGCCACGGGGAGGAAGGAGCTTCACGCAGAGACCTGCTGCCATCTACTGGATTTTTGCATTCATTTGCAAGTGTACTGGGACAAATTCGAAGGCCATCTGTCTAAATGCAATGAATTGTCAAAGGGATTGCAAGTTTTTAAAAACTAAAAGCCTGGAGCTCAGATTAGTGTATGCATGTAGATGTTTTCAGAAAGGTTTTGTTTGAACCGATGCTCTTAGGCATTTGAGGTTCACCATACTCTTTTCCATTTTTAATCGTTATAAAACATAATAGAGAGAACATTTTTTTTTCCTTAAGGAACGTAACAGCTGCTGAACAGTTTTTATTACAGTTAAAATACGTTCAATACAACCAAATTATTCCTTTTTTCTGCTTGTGTATGAAAAATGGAAATGAAATTGTTTACTATGTTCAAATTGCAAAATCTAAACAAGCTATTCTCTTCAAACATTAAATGTGATTAAAATAAATGTTTAAAAAGTAAGAGTAACACTTAAAATTAACCATGTCATTGAAAATGTGTCAGACTTTCCCAAAAGGTCAGTTTCTAATTCGGCACATTGATGGGAATAAATTTCCAGTACCTCAGTATTCTTTATCCACTAAAAATAATTTGCAGTAGGCATAAGGATATTCGTGTTTTTTAAAATTTGTATTTCCCCTGTCTAATCCTATTTTTTTAAAATGAATCTGACATTTCTTTACTGTACTTGATTAGTTCCTTTTATGTGCTCATTGCTGCAGTTTAGGGTCAACATTTTTTTTTTTCCTACATCCTGAAAATGAAACTGAATAAGGATCTCAAACAGTGATTTTTAGGCAGTCGGCAAAGAATAGATAACAGATGTATTATATAAAAACGTAAAATAGTGCAGATTTTTCACTGGAATTCACCAAGGTGCAGTATGCTAAAACATTCCTCTTCCTATTCTTTAGTACAAATTGCAAATACTGACGAAGGTTGCAGCAGAGCTGAGCAAGTACATGCCAGAGAAAGCAGCAGAGGACACCTCCAGCATTTTGAGATCTCCCATGCCTGGAGCAGTGGTGGCAGTTTCTGTCAAGCCCGGGGACATGGTAAGAAACGTGATCTATCTATCTGCATTTTCATTATCTGTTCCACACAAATTTCTCCTTGATGCAACTGAAACTACAGGTCACAGGGTTTTTTTTAACCTCACCTGTAGAGTAAAGTGTGCTGAAGGATGTGTGCTGCTTTTCATTTAAATTGTAAAAAATAATAAGGAAGCACCATTCAGATTGAAGTGGGTTTAAAGGGAATGTGTTTGTCTGCTTACAAGTCCACAGTTGAAACTCAACCAATAGCTTGGTTTTGTGTCAGAAGTGCCTTGACAAGGGAAAGAAATGTGTGTGTGTGTAAATATATGTAAGTAAATATATGTTGTTAGTGATAGAAACAAGGGGTTGTTGGTTTTCTGCCGTGAAGTAATGAAAGTGTAAGTAAACACAAGGGACATAGGGTAGATACTAACTTTTTTTTTTTAGTAGCATTTCACAAGACACATGACGTTTATGAACTGAGAATTCAATGCTGGGACTTCCTATTCTCTTATGGGAATTCTCTTGTCCTGCATGAAGGATAAACTTGGCATACAGACGGGCAACAGAACATGCCAGTGCTGTTCTGGGTATTTCCAGTGTTCCTTACCTGGCGTTGAGCTGGAAACGAACATAAATACAGTGTTTTAGAGTTGCATGTAAATACTTTCTCGAAATCAGCTTTTTATGAAATTCTACCACATTGTAATCAAACGTTATTTCTGAGGTCAGGGCCCTTAGGTGGATCTCTCAGGTTGTGCAGATTAATTTTAAAGTACTTTGGTACTGTTGCTGATTAAATGATGTAATAAATGTGCATGTGGCACTTAGAAAGAAACAGAAAGATTTAGTCGCAGTGTTCATAATTTATGGCAGCATCACATTTTATGGCAACGAAATCTAGATTTTCTTGATAGATGATTTAAGAATGGGGTAAAGATCTCAAGTCCAAAATTAGCACTGGACTTACTATGTGACGGTCATCAATTGTGCTGGTAAAGAGATTTGTTTGTTTACATTTTTCTGCGAGATGCCACTGTTGTTTTTAGAATATATGTATATTTCTGTCTATTCACAAAGAGAAAGGAGTCAACGTGTTAATACTTAAATTTGTAGGTGCAAATGTTCATATTAACGAAATAAGGAAATTTCTGAGAAAACATTAGTAAGCACAGCTAAGTAAATATTAGCAAGAGATGAATTCCTTTAGATCACACTTAGCTTTCTGGTTTTGTGATATATACATGCACACACACACCGTTTATACCTTTAAAAACATCAGTATTCAATTAAAATTGGTCACTAAGGCATTGCATGGAGTGAGAAATGTGTGATTCCTGTATAGGCAGTAAGAGTGACTGACTGAAGGAGACCTTAAGCAAATACTTTTTCCTGTGAAGAATGAAGGGAAACATTTTGAAGGGAAGGATTCTGAGTCTTTTTTAATATTTTTAAATATTTTGTTGAGAAGTTAATTCTGCTGCATGTTACAGCTTTCTTGTGTGTGCCTTGAAGAATATTTCTTGTTGTCTTGAAGGAGTAGAACCAGTGGAGAAGGAGACCAGAGCCAATGGGATTTAAAGTAAATAAATAAATGAATCTCCCCCCACAAATCCACAAGTGGTGCAGTGCATCAGAGCATAAGTTGTTAAATAATGTGTGGAGATTTTTTTTTTCTGTTTTCATCTCGTGCAGCTTTTTGCTGGAGGCATCGAGTGGCAGAGCGTTCGAACAGCGTAATCTACGTTCTGCTGACCTGAGCTTGTCAATGCTAATTGTGTGGCTTTAATTGCAAAAACACATTTGCGTTATTGAAAAGGGTTTAACTTAAATCCTTCCTTTTCAGGACTAGTGTCAAAACGTTAAAAAAAAAAAAAAAAAAAGGCAAGTGAGGGAGATGAGGGTAGCATCAGCTATCTGCGCTGAAAAAGCAGTGGGATGGTGTGATTCAGATTACACGTCTTGGCTGCCCGTCAGAAACCAGCTCACTCACTACAGCTGTTCAAGGCGTGATGGGCAGGGAACTGTAGCTCCCCGATAAATACAGCTCCTTTTGTTGCACTGCTTGGGAAAAAAAAGAAAGAAAAGAAAAAAAAAAAAGTCTGATTTCTTTAATCTGCTGGAGAAATGGGAACCTAAGCAGCTTCGGTTCTATAGAGCAAGCTCTGCGTTTGCAGCGGTGCTTGGCAGTTCAGATTTTGCAGCCCGTGTGGAAACAGCGGAGCTGAAGACTAGCAGAGAGTGAGGTAGTTGTCCTTTTTACCCCACTCAGGTGTTGGAGGCTGCCTGGTTCGTAGCTATCTGAGGCTGTTTTCTCCTACCCCGTGCGGGCAGCAGAGGTACAGCTTGGTCCCTGCGATTCCAGAGCGGCCAGCAGCACGGGGAGCTAGGCTGTGTTACCTCCTTCAGAGGAAACTTTGCAATAGGGAAGCAGCAACTCGTGAGGGATGCATCGCCTTTGTCTGAATAGCTGCGTTTGCAATCTCTTGCTCGGTACCTGCAGCTCAGCTATAGGGCATCGCACCCAGCCAGGTAAAGCATATGGTGTTTGTTAGTCCCTCTCCGTGTGCCCTTAGCCAAAGGAGAAGGCGACGCTGCTCTCTCCGTTAGTTTTCCTCGCATCGTTGCGATGCATCATTGTTTTTACTTCACGAATAATGTTCTCTTTTGGCTGCTGTTGGTGAAAAATACTCGGGGCCGATGAAGCCCGGTAGAAGATTGTGTGAGCATCCTCTCTCCAGCTGGTCTGATAAGCACTTTTCAATTCGTTTTTGCCAAAAGATATTGCCTATGCAAGGAATTTATTTTCTTTTGTCTGTAAGATGATCTATAGATCTTAGTAACACAGTGGGGAAGTGCTTTTTGTCATTCAGAGAGAAGCAGAACTTGTGACGCTGCCAATTTTTTAGCTTTTTAGTTACTTTCTACTTTCTTTATTTTCCTTCATGTGATCAGAAGACTGTAATTAGTTGTCACTCAATTATTCCTGGAAACACAATGAAGCCACTCAGAAACATAAAGCAACACAAACAACAAAACAATTTGAAATCTGGCTGAATAGAAAGAAGGTTAATATTATTTAGGGAAAGAAGATTTAAATTTAGCTTACATTCTTCGTGACAGCACAGTTGTGTTAGATAGGAAATATCCATCTGAGGGGGTGTTTGGGTGTTTATTTTTCAACTAGATTGCTAGAGATGAGTATGCATTGGGATGAAATTATGTTTGGGAGAGTCACTTTCTGGTTCCCCATGGTGCTAAGGGCAAAAGGAAGAGCTGTGCTTCGAGAGTCTGGACGGGGGACTCGCTCTGTTTCTGCTGACACCAACACCACCGCAAGCCAGCCCTGCTAGCTCACTGTCTCAACAATATTTTTGTGCCAGAGTGTGGAGATGGCACTGCACCCGGTTTGAATCTCACCACAACTACCACAAAAACACCATTAAAAACTGCTACAGCTGCACGGATTCTCTCCTTCACTTAGAGGGCAGGGATAGGCAGACGCTTGCACGTATTTCTCCTTGATTTTTGTGCCCGTAGGATTCTGTGCACTGAGAGCGCAGGAACAGGGCAAGCCCAGGGTCCTACTGTTTGAACAGGTAGAGCAGTGTTGTCATGGCCCAGCTGAAGAAAGCCCCATGAAGCGCTCCCACAACGGATTCTGGGTCGGGTTGTCTGAACCGTACGCAGCCACAAAAAGAGATTTTAGCTGTCCTGCCAGCTTTGTTGTCTGTACTAAATTTTAACCTACGATGACAGTTTTTGCTTATTCAGTTCTGTATCTGTCAGAAATGCAAAGATGCTTTTCTTTTAGCTGTGTGTTTTTATTTGTTGTTTTTCTTTTGCAATTGAATTAGGCAGAACAGGTGGCAATACTACGCCAAGCGTTGGTCAATAAGCTGACACTGGTGCTGGAAGCACCTTAATGATTTTTTTTTCCTCCTCGAAATAAATATATAAAAAGAAAGCACCTTAGATAAATGCCCCATCATTACTTAATCTTTGCAGCTCTACAGCTGAAAAAAGACGGCAATTAATTATTATGACCCAAATTTCTAAATTTCCTTTCTTCCTGCCAGTAATTACCCCGTGTTTTGGAAGTTATCCCTACTCAATCCACTTTATATACAGACTTTCGTCTATTTATCAAAATGTCTTATGATTTCGAATCGATGCTGCTGTAGCCATAGCTATTGATACTGCATGGGATGATTTCTTGCTACCCAGATATCAGCTAATAAATGGATATGCTGATTGGCTCAGAAAGGTCAAAATTAGGTAACTCGAAGGCTGCTTTTTTACCTGTATAATTTACTGAACACAGTAAATTCCTGTCAGTGATCCCACATTTTAAAAGCAACTGAGGAAGATGTTTTAAACTGCATTCAGCTCCTTTTCCAGTTAAGTTGCATGTTAGCTGGTTCAATTTCTCTTGTTATTCTTTAGAAAAATAGTAAAAAATGCCTTCTCCAGAATTTTCCATTTCCCAAGCCTAGGAAAGTTTCTTGCTATGGGAAAAGATCTGTTTCACTTGACCTCTACTGTTGAAATGCTCAGTACTGAAGAACAAGATAAAACAAAACAGCTTCCTAATTTCTGTTTCTCACTACATTGTTCATTCTTGGGAAAGAGAAGGTGGAGTTGTAAAGTTGCCTGTTGCCGTCAGCCAGGTGTGTGTTCTTTTAAGTCATATTTGCCCTTCAGACCTCAAAAACTAAATAAAATCCCTCTTTCTTACCTTATATCCATAATTAAAGTGGTTGGAATTTTTAACAGAGAAACAACAACCAGGCAAAACGGTAAAAATTGATTTAAGTAACAGTTTTACATTTGATAAAGACAAATATGCTGTCAATAATTTAGCAAGGTGTTCTTAAAATGAAATACGATTTTCTGTTATGTGTGAACATTTTTTTTCTTTCGTTGCTGTGTTTTTCCTTTTTCTTTCCCTTGCCACCCTTCATCCCTCCTGTTCTTCAGCGATCCCGCTGCAAATATTAACTGCATTTTTATGTTAAACGGAGTTTGTGAACTTGACCAAGTGTGTCCAGGAACCTGTGTAATTTTTATAATTCTGTGTGTTAAATATCGGTTTCTTTGGGTATTTTTGTAGGGAAAAAAAAACCACAACAACTATCAGTAAACAGATTAAACCATTTTCACAGTTTTGAAATACCAAAAATGAAAGCATTCAAATATTTCATCATTCTTATAACTCAAGACTTCAAGTTATAATTATGTTTTGGTTGCAAAACACTGTATTAATTGCTTATAACATTTATGTAATTTTTGTATTTTACAAATATATTTTTCTTCTATATCTATGCAATCTAAGATTTCTGTTTGAGTGCAGTATAATTAAGAATGAAATCCTATTCTTATGCAGAAGTACAAATAGTCAATATTATTAGAGTTTCTTCCTAGGGAGAAAAAAAAGAAATTAGAGTTTCTTCCTTTTCTGTCTTTTGAAAAGAAATTACAGATTTTTATTTATTTATTTATTGGTCTGCTTTGCCGTTTCGGATGATACGCAGCTTTTTAGCCATTGCTGAAAACGTTGACCGATAAAGCTTTCTGTGATAGAAACTCTGCTCTGACTTGGGCTGACTAGCAGCAGAATCACCCACAGAAGCGCTCTGCCTCCGTACCGTTTCCCCTGGTGCTCTGGGATCTCAGCAGCAGCTGGGGAAGTGTGTTTGGGATAAGTGGGAGTGCAATGACCAGCTTGCTTGTTGCTGCCAGGGGGACATCGCTGACCTTGGGTTAATCAGAGGTCACAAAATTTGGGATGTGCTATCTTCCGATTCATTCTTTAAAGGAGTGTGGCAAAAAAAATAAGAAGTTTGATAATGATTTGTCACGTGCATTAATTGCCGCTAATTGTATTTTCAACCCTGTAGCTCCTGTTTCAAAGTTAATTTGGAAAGAAGGGAAAGCCTGCGCTAATTATTTTGCATGGCAGCGGACAATGTTAAGGAATTTCAATTGCTGCTCATCAAATTCTTCTCAATTTGTTTTCGTGTTAGATGCTTGCTGCCAGAATGCCAACAAGTCAGAGAGAAAAAAATCCGGAAAGGCAATGATACCAGTACGGACCAAGATTAAACAACAAATAAACACACACACGGAGTATTTTCATAAGGGGTTTAGAAAGTGAATGCATGCTTAATTACTGTTCAGTGGTTTTGCACAAACATAAATGAGTTCTGTGATTATTTTGCAGAAGTCTGCAAGACAGGGCAGCTGGATTTCGTGGGGCATGGTCTCGTATTGTCCCTTCTTACTCAGAAGACTCTACAGAGACACAAGTCTCAGCAAAATGGAAATCGCAAGGGCTGTTTTCTGGTGTCTCCCCAAAGCTGAGAAAGGAGATATCAATAAAACCCAATTCTCACTTTGCTTTTAAGCAAATCTAAGATCCTTTTTGCTTAGGGCTGTAGTCTTTTTTATTATTATTATTATATTATTTTTTTCCTTCAGATCTGAGAGCTTTAAAATGTTACGCATCCAGAGCACCTGTGTTCCAAATATAATGGACTTAAAAATGTAATTGAGGGATTTCCACTTTTGTAGGCAAATCAGCAGGGTTGATATTGATCCATCTTTTTAGGGAGCCACAGTGCACCAGAAGGTGATACTGTAGAGGGCCCCGTAAACCCTCGGAGCCTTCTGTCTAATTTGGCAGAAAAACACAGAATGTCGGACAACAAAAGAGCGATCCGATTCCATAAGAAATCTTCATCCCTCCCACCCCCTTTTCACAAGACTAAAAAAAAAAAAAAAGAAAAAGAAAAAAAAGACTTAATTTTTTCAGCTGCACACAATGATTTGGTGCTCACTCTTGCATTGAAACAGTTGCTGTCAGAACAGGCAGGAAACAGTTTTCTTTTAATTGCTGAAATCATTCGGAAGTGCTTCATGCACGGCTTCTATACAGCAGATGCTGTGCATTAATTGGCCTGTGTAGGGCTGACCCAGGGTTCCTTGCAGCGGGCCCAATTTTAGGCAGAGGGTTTAAATAGCTTATTTCTTATTTTGTATAACCTGGCGTACATTAGGAGTGCACCCGCACGTGGGGTATTTCATGGTCTGCAGTTTCTAATGTCATGTGGGTTTCAAAACCTGTGTTTCTCTGGTAATGTACTAGCAGCAGGTAAGCTCTAAATACCATCCATCAGGAGCTAATTTTTTATCCAGATACTCCAATGACTGATGAACCTGTCTTTTGTATGAATGTTCAGCACAGGAGAAAGCCATATGCCCCTGGCACTGGTTCCTATGCATTCTTTACAGTTCGTGGCGAGGAGATTAACGAAAAACCAAACCCTTACATTTACACGTCTTTCATTTATTTAGCAGTTAGCACTTTCTAAAATAGCTCTATTTTTTCAACAGAGAAAGGAGATTTAGGTCTCTTAAAGCAATCTGACTCCCACTACTCGCTTTCTTTATCAGGAATATTACCGCACACCCTTAATAGGGAACCTTGTTTTGCTACTCCCCGTCTGTTCAAAACAGACCTTAGCCCATTAGAAGGTCCTCCCTTGTGTGGGAAGACCACAGCTGTTACTGTAAATCTCATCCAGTAACTGTATCACCCCCATTTTGTGGCTCTGAAGGATGAAATTGAGAAATGGAATACTGTGCAGTCATCCTTTACATCTCCAATTTTAGGCCTTTGCACATCATTTTCATGCTTTTATTCCAAATCAAACAACATTAGTGAGCAACACCACCCTGTGCTAAATGTCTGGTGTCTAAGGCAGCGCCCACGATCTTTGTTTTTGGAGGCTTTAGGATTTGGGGGGAAGTTGGGCTTTTGTTAACGGCGGATTTTTTGTTCTATTTTTTAATTCCCTCTTCTCCCTCCTCCCCTCCCCCCACCAGATCTTTCCAAATCGTCAGGATTTGTCCCAAACCAGAAACCCAGATGGTAGCAAGGTGCCTAAGATGGAGGACACTCGGTTGTGCCTCCACAGAGGAAGCAAGGGCTGGGCGCAGTTAACAAACGCAACTTTAAAAAGGTTTCTGTTTCTTTAAATCCCCGTGAATAAAGTGGATCTAACTTCTTATGAAGGATATTGGGGGCTTTAATCAGAAATAAGAAGTGGTTTAAATCATTAGCACAACAAAGCAAACTATAAGCTTGAAGATAAAAGTCTCAGGGGAAAGAGTCCTCTGAAAATAAATGGGACTTGATAGATTTCCATATCATTTATAACTTCCCTTAATTACACTTGGAAGACTTGCCAGTAAAACTGGAAAATTGGCAGCCTATATCCATTATAGTAATTTTGCCGACCATGGCAAGCAGCTGGCTTTACTGGATTTTATTTCCCATCACTCACAATTAATCATCAGCTGGAGATGTCTGAAACTCCTCAAAACGTCGCAACACTGTGTGACACTCAGGCCTCCTTAAAATGCTAAAATCTGCTGAGTAAATGGGCCGAGCTCCCCTTCCAGCGAACTCGTTTTGGTGCGAGGCAGGCTGCCGCTTAATGAGTGCCACTTTGATAATCGGATGCGAATGTGAACCCTGACCCCGTGTCAAAGGAGAGGACGCGGCAAGCCGGATAAAAGATAGGGGACTCAGACCCACAAACTTTACACCAATTAGACGGGGAGCGGGGAAGTGCATCAGCGCCGATTGGGTTTATCAGAAAGACTTGGGGGCCTTGCGACCATTTTGTACGCCTAGCACCGAAGACGTCCTGTCACAATCATTAAGTCTTCATCAGGCGACGCACACAAGCCTGAGAAACGTGGACTGTGTTCACAGACATCCCTCGCCAGCACTGCCCTCAGATGCATGCTGCCTTTTTTTGCCTCTCTGCATTTTAGAGAGGCCCGGCTGTAAGCACGGTCACTCTCTAAGTTCCTCCTGCCTTTAAGTTCCTCCTGGACTCTTTAAGTCCCTGGGTTATTCAGGCAGTGCTCTTGACTGTTGCCAAATTCACGTCTGAATTGTCAGCAACATCAAGATGGTAGGTCCCCTCCTCTTCAATGATTTTATTTTTTTCTTTCTTTCTTTCTTTTTTTTTTTTTTCTTCTCCTTTTCACTCTGTGGAGACCAAAACCTGAGCAGATGCTTTGAACAGAGCTGTGCAGAAGTAAACTATTAAACTACAGAGTGCAGGTCTAACAGCTAATCACTCCTTTATTTTGATTTTGCAAGCAATGTGAAGGTAGATTTGTCCGTGGCATAACTGAGAGAAGTGTAGAGGAGTTTTGCTTCTTTCAAGAAAAAGAGCCCATCTATTTTACCTGGCTCCAATCAATCACATTTTTTGTTTGTTTTCTATTTGCCAGTTTTGACAGATTTGGGTCATCACTGAGACCTCTATAAATTGAAGTATAAAGATGGTGGTTTACACTGGTTTACCATCCACTGAAAGAAAGAAGTCATACGAAGACAATACAGCATAAAAAATAGTCCAAATAAATCCTTGGATAAGTTGGAAAACAAGAAATTGTACACATCACTGTGGTTTTCATTTGCAGGCTAAATAACAGGCAAAAGGATACGTGCAATTATGTCATGAAAGAAATTGGACAATGCCCAAAAGGCTGAAAAAGAGAAGAGACAGATACAAGTGCCTAATTTTAGGATTTGTTGCTTTGCAACACAATGAGTGGGGCTGTAAAGGTTTAACATAAGAACAGTAATTAAACTTCTGTGCTTAAGTGACACTTTCACCAAGGTAATTTTGAACAAATTGCACATCATCAGAAGTACTGACACAGCATTTTAACACGTGGTACGTACTGAAAGTGCCTCCTTCCTTCCAAATTAGTAAGACTGAGGGATGTTGACTTGTTACTTTGCCTATATATTTTGTTGGCTGTGTGGATTATTTCCTACCCAGACACCAACTCCTTTGCCATCAACCCAGCAGGCATATATAAAACACAAAAAAATATTTTTGAGAAAGGTGGAAAACTGAGGAATTCAAATTTTGGACATCTCCATAATGCTTATGGGCATTTTACTGCTGTACTTAAGATCTACAGAGACAACTCTGTACTTTTTGAGTAAATATATTTTCATGACTTTGTTTAGACAATTGTTAAGAGAATTGTGCATCTTTTTTTTTTTTTTTTTTAAACAGAAGTGGATATTCATAGCTTCCTCTTAACCTTAGAAATATCTGGAAAGTTCAGAGCAGATGGAAGAAAAGCTGAGCAGTGAGATAGGGAGAGGAAGAGGAAAAGCAGGAAGGAAAGAAGGAGCTGCTGGAGAAAGGCCCCAGACAGGGCAGCAGGTGCGGAAGGAGAGAGACAAAAGACGGGGAAATAACTGGGGACAAAGTGCAAGTCTTTGACACTATTCACCGAATTTGACACTGCTAATGACTTAAATGCTCACCTGAAGCTCAGGATGGCATTTCTGCGGTTGAAGTGTTGGGCGTTGGTTATTCTTCTGTATCCGGTCATCGCGCGGTGTTCCCAGAGCAAACACGTTCCTTATTGACTCCAAAAAGCCTATCACGGCGTTGTCAGAGAAATAGCTGTAACCATTTTTTAATGTAATGTCTGTCGTTCTGCCTTGTTCAGAACCCATAGGCAGCCATCAACACTTTCTTGAAATTAGACCATTAAAAAAAAAAATTCAGACCAATTAAGTCTCTGCTTAAAACGTATGGTTAACATTAGCCAAGAGTAGGGCTGGAACAAGCTTTGGAAATAAAATTTTATTTAAATCTTTGGAATGTACTTTGTGCAGCGTGCATTTGATCTCTGACTTAACACCTATTTGTTAGTATATTCCCCTGAAGTGGAACACACTTGTTCTTGAATATATATTAGCGTTTTACATATATTTATATACATATTTATCTATAAGAACATATATATATGTATATATACATACAAATACGTTCTGTGGTGAAAACTATCATTTTGTCTCTGTGATCCCTCCCCTGTGGATGTGGTTTGGCATTTCTTCTCAGGCACGCTTCCTTCGGTCAGTCGGTACAGCGCGTATGGCAATGCAAAGACCAGATCTCCGCAGGTCTCGAGTTACCCTCTTCAGTGAAATGTTGACATTAGAGTGAAAGTTTCCCATTTTTGCCTACATAATGACAGAAAGGCAGATTTCCATGTCCACAGAAGAGCTCCATGGAAAGACTTGCCGTGGGCGCTCGGAGAAGCCACCTCAGAGAAGCGCATCCGTACCAGTCCTAAACACTGGAGCATGCCAAGTGACACATTTTTGTGACACGTCTGGGTGATCACTGGGTTACACGAGGGCTAAATGTTGAATCGTGTGCTTTTCCCTCACCCGTAGGCAGGCCCCTGGGCCATCGTGAAGCCCTGAGGGGCTGGTTTCCAGCGCTGCGGGGTGAAAGGCCTTGGAGGGAGCACCCGTGTGGGGTCCACGGGGAGCGCGCAGCACAGGGGCTGGTTTCCCTCGCCTTGAGCTTGCATGTGCCTTAGCAGAGGGCATGAAGAGGAAACCTAAGTGTTTCCCTTTAAGATCTATCACTTGTTGTGAGGAAATTTATCATTTTGCCTCCCTGCTCCCTCCCCTGTGGACGAGGTTGGGTGTTTCCTCACAGGCCCGCTCCCTTCGCTCGGTCCGAAGCCGTCAGCCGCCGCCCGGGCACCGAGGAGTGCAAAGGTGCTGCTCAGCATCAGCCTGCTGGGTGCCGTCGGAGCTCCCCGCCCGTGCTCCCCAGGACCGGTGCCAAGAAACTCTGGCTTCCGAATCAGGATTAGCATCCGTGGGATCTGCGCCAGGGAAGCAAAGCAAAGGCTCCGCAGCCAAAGCTGCGCAAATTAAATCTCGGTCTGGATTTAATTGATGTCGAGCTGTGGTGGATGTGAAATGTGAACTGTGAAAGTTGGAGCTGAGTAGATGGGGTGGGAGAGGAGCCTTTCAGGTTCGTTTAGGGTGATGTTTTTCCGTGGGTGATTCCTTTTTCCCTGTTTTGTTTCCAGTTTCTCAAAGGCAACTGTGGTTCGTGTTGTGACTGTACGTAGCTGGCTGACTTGACTTGTGCCATGAAAGTCTTTTTAGCATTTAATGAAATAATCCCTTTATTTTCCAGAAGAATCATACACACTTAGAACATTTTAAATCCTCTCTCCTCATTTTGTACTGCTTTAATTTTACCAGGTTTCAGAAGGTCAAGAGATTTGTGTAATTGAAGCAATGAAAATGCAGAACAGTATGATTGCTGCTAAAACAGGCAAGGTAAGCTACCTTGGGTCACTTAAAACCATATGCAACTTGTCAAATAGGATAGAATTTAAAAAGGAAAAAAGGAGGATTCTGGTTGTTAAGGAATTAAGTCTGATTGTTGTAAGTCTTTCGAAGTGAGGTGTCTTTAATTTTTAACATTTACATCTGCTGTGAATGCTGTTAAGTAGTTCCGAGCTGTAGATAGCACAGCAGGAAATAGTTTTACTGGCTTCAGAAATTCATATAACTCTTTTTCTCCTAAGTGATTTGTTTTCTGTGATGTTACAATGCCAAGTTGAATTGAAAGACGTTGCAAACCCTTTTTTTTTCCAAATTCCCTACTTCCAAAGATCAACTGAAGAAGAGAGATCTCTCTGCCAGTTAATTCGTTAATGGCAAACAATTTGACACTACAAAACCACTCAGAACAAGGCATAGAAAGGATTTTTGCAGGAAGAAGGGAGAGGCGATTTTTTGATTATTGACTGCGCTCAGGCTTCTTATTTAACATGAAGCCTGGATCTGCAAATGCATTCAGACTGTGCATTTTGGAATCTTACTTCTTTTGGGGGCGGGGGATCAGCATAGCAGCCCCTGAGCTGGGACTGTCCTGCGGTGCAGGATGTACCAAAACCAGCCCTCTGAGCGGGGAACTGGTTAAGCTTATATGACAAGGAGAAACCCCATCTGTTTTGGGGACTATCAGCCCCCAGGTCAGAGCCTCAGAGCATTCCTGTGTCAGATTATAACGCACAGCCTGAAGCCATCACCTAGACACAGGCCCCCAGTTCATCCTTTTCAAAGGGAGAGCAGAGTCACTTTCAAGGAGATCTGGGTTTTTTGTTCTCCTAATCTCATATTTCCTAGCAGGTCCTAGCCCAGCTCTGTCTGGGACAGAACTCTGTGCTAAAGAAAATAATAATAAAAAAAATGTATTGCAAGATTCATTAGCCCAGGGGGAGGCAGCAAGGAGCCTGACTCTTCAGGGCAGAGGCTGGGTTAGGCATTGGCAAGATTGGCTGGGATCTGAAGATGGGTGTCTATGCCAAGGACTGTTTGTGTGTTTACAAGAAAGGATTATTTGGCACAGCACTGAAATTGTCACCAAGGCTTGGACCCAGGTCTTGCCTCTTCCAGTACATCTAACGCAAAATTGGGTCTTGAGGGAAAAAAATGTAGGGAGAGTGAGAATGTACCTTCTCCTGTTGCTCTGACATTGGCGTTTTATTATTTTCTTTCATGCATTAATTCCTATATAATTTGTTTTCTCACGTGATTAATATTTTTATAGCATTTATTTTTCGTCTTTGCTTCTTTTGTTTAACCCCTTATTGCTGCTCTTTGCATCCACTGTTTTTGACCAGTGAGTATTTGAAATTAACATGCCATTGCCATCCCCCCTCTTTTTCTTTTTTTTTTTTTTTACTCTAACCTTTCCTTCCCCACCAAGTTGTGCTGCAACCCATGGGCCTATTCCTTAAAATCCTGCCTGCACTTCTCCAAATAATAAATACCTCCCACCATTCTGCACAGATGCCACGTAAAAACACATTTGGTTTATTAATCTTTCAAAGTGGGATTTGAATGGTGCAGGGACCGTTCAGTGGGCCTGATGCATACCTTACAACATCCCCTGGATGTCTCCATTTTAGTAATAAGCAGATTTTTTGATTTTTTAGAATTTTAAGAAATTGAGAAAGCAAAAGTACTTTGGAGTTGTGTAGAAATGAACCTGATGAACAGAAGGTTTTTTTGCATCATTCTGCAGTGCGAAGCCACGGCTGAGTGCTGAAATAACTTGACTCCACCGCAGGAATGAGCTGGTTGCTGTTGGCTGCTAGTCCACGTTTTTATGCCTTAAAACCGTGTTTTGAAACTCAGTTCCTTTGTCTTCAGCTGGAAGATGTCCATTTTCATTCCCGTCTGAATTCCTTTTCTGCCTCACCCCCCCCACTCTTCCTGTTTGCAATTGTGAGAAAAGTGGCTTGTTTTTATCTGCTTTGAATTTACCCCAGTTGCAGGTGGTCAGCAGTGAGTGAAAGCTGCAGAGGGAGCCGGGAGCCTCCTCCCTCGTATGGGACAGCTGTACGTGGGTCAGGCTGGGGAGCTGGCCGTGCTGGCTGCCAGCACATTGCAGAAATAACCAGGGAGCTTGAAACACTGCTGAGCTACACAGTTTTCTGAACCTTGACTTTGTATAAAAAGAACAGAAAGAAGTAGAATAGTTTTCACACTGCTTTCATTTCCCAAAAGATGGGAGTCTCAGGGACTGGGGAGGCTGTGTAGGTTTAGAAATAAAGCCCTTTCTTGTACATTTTATGGTGTTTTTGCCTGTCAACAGCATTCAGCTTCATTTCTTGGGCAATGCCCTGGATATGTATGTGCGACAGATCCAGAGATATGCCTACAGCTCATGTGGCATAGACTGTCAAACTCAGACGTGGACAACAGTGCAGCCACAGTAGCCTGACAGTTAGGGTGTGCCGCAGGTTTCCTTTAGGAGCCTAAGTTGACGTTTGGGTGACTGAGCTAAACTAACTGCTGAAGAAAGCTTTGTCCAGCAGTTTGGGCGCATCAGTGGGAGCTTTGAATTAACGTTGCAAACAAATTCTAGTACGGAGCTTCAAATATTGTCTGGCGCTCCATGTGCTAAAAGGGAATTCAAACACATGTCAGCATTTTATAGAGAAAATGAGGGACTATAGTGTATATACTACATATGTATATATACTTAATGTATAAGCTTTATGTGTTTTAAAATTCAGGAATCTGCACAGGAGTATAGGGTTCATCTACAAATGTAACTGAATTTATTTGACAACTGTAGCCCTTTGCCAAGTTCAGTTACTTGGAAGGATTTAAACTCAGATTTGAATTGATTTATCTCAGCATTCTGGGGATTAAGGAAAACCCAGCTTCATGGCTGCAGTCCCAAAAATCAGTAATACTTCAGATCTGTTATCCAAGAAATACTGGCGTATTTCATTGTAACGTCCAAGCATGAATGAATGTTGAATACTCAGATTATCCTCTAAAATACTTAGAATTTCAGTAGGAAATTAACAGCAGTGCAAATAGGTGCTTTTTATTTTTTAATATATCTTTTTAATGATTTGACATTCAGAGCTTCAAGCACCCAACTCACACAAAAACCAGCGAGTGGTAGGTTCCTAGATATCTTGCTGGAGCTGGATTTGGCCAAGCCCTGTGGCAGCCTGCCCAGAGGTGGTGGAGTCTCCATCCTCAGAGATACACAAAGCTCAGCTGGGCTCTGAACCTTGGAGGTTGGGCTGGCAACATCTCGAGGCCCTCCCAGCATAAACGTGTCTGTGATCCCTGTGGTGGTTGTAACGTTATACAGTGGCCGTTTATCCTGTGCACGTACTGTGCACGCAGATGTCATCCTGCGTATGCGCAATGCCAACCAGAACATTTATTTAACCATGCCACTGAGGAAGATCTGAAATTATTTCTGTTTCTGTACTGCAGGTGAAAGCTGTGCACTGCAAAGCTGGTGATACTGTTGGAGAAGGAGATCTGCTGGTGGAACTGGAATGAAGGTTGCCTTCCCACTGCTGAATTACCTAAGCCTTTGTTGTTTCCATCCATGAAGTAAAATGAAGGCAATTCAACACAGAAGATGGACAGTCCTACACAGAAGATTTTATACAGTCATATTTATTGTATCAGTGGTTAAGACAGCAAACACAGATACTAAACCTTGGCAACAGATCCCAGATTTTTACTTCCAGAAACACTTGTACATAACCTTTGTAATTCTTTGATTTTTCAGGATCATATAGAATCAATAAAATACTATTTCTGCGTTAAAACAGAAAAAGCCCCTTTTTTAAAAAAGGAAACAACAGAAGCCCAAAGCTGATTAATCTTCTCCATGGTTATATCACTGGTTTGAGGCCCCAGACAAATGTACAGAATGGTTGATGAGTGAGAAATTAACCATTGAATGAACCGAGCAGTTTCCCTTAAACTCTGTGTAAGCACTGAACAATTACTGCCAATGGCTTAAATTCTGGTCAGATTTATTGTAATAATTTGAAGCCTTTGTACAGACTAGCTTTAAATTTCGGGTTAGATGCTTTATTTTACTAGTGCAGACTTTCCCCACGTATTTTCATTTGCAGTTGTAAGGGAATTTTCTTCTTTTATTCAGACTCCATACTCAACTGCCCTCCCCTTTATCTTCTTTCTATTGATTACTGGATGCAAGGCCTTCCAGAAGGAGCTGGCACAGTCCTCGAATCCCCTTAGCTGCCCCAAGGTATTGCTGGAGGCACTTGCTGGCCCTCAGGCCAAGCACGCTGCCTCCTGAACGCCTCTGGGAAAGAGAGACCCAAGTGCCTGACCTTTTGTTGTGCAGAGGCTCCTTCTAAAGACTCTGTGAGGAACAAGGGCTGTTCATAATACATGATTATATCCTACTGGAGAGCTGTGGATCTGGTATGGGAAACCAGGTAAGGCCCGGAGAAGAGGAAGATTTAAGAGACATAAACAGAAGTGAGAGGGTCTGGCGATATATATGTATTTTTTGCATTCGAAAGCTTTGAAAAACTACTGTTAAAAACTGTTTTAAAAGCATCCATCATAAAAGAGATGCAGGTCCTTTCTTAGGCTGTAAAAGTACTATTACTACTTATTTTTAGGTTTTCTGTTACGGTTCCTTCAAAGACGGAAGCACCATCACTTCTGTCTTGCACCCTTGTGCCCTGTACTGCAGTGACTTTGGTCACATTAAACAACCGTGTATTTTTCTTTCTGAGCTTGGGAACTCAATGCCACAGGCAGGCGCAGATACCAGAGGCTTACTGGGTTCACAGTGTTAGCGTGTGGTTATCCGAGGGCTCTTTCTTCCATTAACCCATCCAGGCCCAGGTCAGCAGCTGCAGCCCCCCCCCAGGCGCAGCGGTGCCCCCCCAGTCCCCCAGGGCTCTTGCTGGGGCCCCTGCTGCTGCCGGGGCTGGAGCCAGGCCATGGGGCTGTGCCTGTGGCAACCTCAGCGGTCCTGCTGTGCCTTTAGCACTGCCTCAGAGAGGAGGGGGCTTGCCAGTAGTTTCTTGCCTAGGATGCACAGGGTCCTGCTAATTCCCAGAAAATGAACAAAACAAAAAACAAGCAAACAAAAAAAACCAACTCTGGCCAGAGACAGGCCCTTTACAGGAAGATGAAAGAAAGAAAACAAAAACAAAAACCAGTCTGTGACAGGGCTGGTGACTCATTTTTTTAACCAGAAACGTTCATTCTGGTTGAAAAATGATTGACAGTGCACCGAGTGCATTGGCCGTGTCATTGAAAAGCTTCTGACTATCATATGGCCAAGGGGGGGAATAATTTAGCACAGAGATCTGCTTTGTTAATCAGTTTACATATCTTTCCGATGACTAAGGTGAGTGTTTGGGCAGTAGCTGACCCAAGCACAGCATTGCTTTTGCAGTTGGAGAAACTGAGGCACAGCCCCTGCAGCCTCTCCTAGGAACATCCATAATGCCAGCTTGGGGCACAGTTCAGACAGCAGGCTGCCCTAAACTAAGGAAGGGAAAAAAAAAAAAAAAAAAGAATATTCTACTTGAAAGGTATTTAATTTGCCTACTGCAGAAACAACACAAGCTGTTCTGTTTTTCTACTTGAACTGCAGCAGTGCCTATTCCTAATGAAGTTTTTAGGCAGATTGCTTACCCTGGATCCCCGCGCTGACCTCCTCTGGCCATCCCAGAGCTACTGGCAATGAAGCAAAGGACAAGCTTGTTTGTAATGGTCTCCTCAGTACATTTCATTGTACCTTGGCTCACTGCACAGCACACAGCCCTGTCCCTTCGGCAGCTTTGTATTTTGTACAATATCTATGCCCCAAACACCACAGTTGAAGGAAAGACAAGGCCCAGGAGAGCAACAGCACAAAGCCACAGTTTCCCCAGACTGTACAGAAACCAGCACAAGTGGTTGGGTCATGGGGACAACAGTCTTCTTTTTGTCTTTTTTTTTTTTTTTTTTTGTACTTTAGATGTTGCAATAAGCACATACAGGTCCTTTGGGGATTTTTTTTATATTATGATTACATGAGTAATAATCTCCCTCCCAGTAAAAAAATTCAGTCTGCATATGACTGCAAGTTCTGCATTAAAGTGCTTGGCTAAAAGTCACCTGGACTCTAAGTGCTCGCCCCAGCTGCAGGTGGAGTAGTGTGGTGGGCAGCTGAAATCAGGTTTGCTTTCTCCGGCCCGCAACTCCCAGATCCCCCAGTCCCTCAGTGAACTGAAATAGTACCTAAAGTGCTGAGGATGTTAAATTAAAAATACGACTTGAAATGTAATTCTCTTTAATATTTAATATTTCTTTAATATCTCTTCTCATAAAACTAAACATGTTTTAAAAATAATCATCTCCAGTTCAGAAAAACATGGCATCACAGAGTATGAATAGGCATCGTTAAATTCTCTCCCCTCTATTTCTACATCAACTTCAGATTTTCCTTGAAGTGCAGGCTATCTGTATGGTCATTTCTCGCCCAAGACACAGTTGTTTGCCCAGTTTGTTTACATTCAGTAGCCTACCAAACACAAAGCAATATTAAATGTGAGGTGCGTTTTACTTGGTTTGTAGATACAATTTTTAAAAATCAGTTTGAGCTATTAGTGCAATAGCATCATTATCCCGCCCGCCTTGAAGAACACACGTGATAAATTTATCAGTTCTGGTAAGAAAAGAGTGTGTGTTCATCTGCCTTTTCACTCACCTCAGCCCTGCACTTGAGGCAAGGCTGGGGGTGGTGGAGGGTAAAACCCAAACCCCCAGAGGGGTGCGCACAGACAGATATGCTTGTTTCAGGCGTCATGCGAAACCAGTTAGGCTGGGTTAGTGGGGGCAGCGGGCTGTGCCTAGCCGGGGCTGCGTGCCAGCCTCCAGGCCTACAACACGCTAGAGCCAACGTGCCCAGGTTTGGGAGGTTACACGAGATCTCGGGTTTTAATACAAGGGCATTACGGGTTTCCTGGAAGGGCTACTGCGCTACTGCTTCTTCAGCAGGGCTGCGCCGGCTTAATCCCTGCTCTCACGTAGCACGTAGGAGAGGCCGTGAGTCCCGGAGGAATCGTAATTGTCATGGTAGGGCAGCTGGACCCACTCGGGCTGGTAGGTGGTCGTGCTGTACACAAAGCACTCCATCACGCTGCTCCCGGCCGCGCTGCTTTTCCCTTCCCACTCCACCACCTCGATTCTCATCGTCGTGCGCTGGTACATGTCTGGGCAGCCTTCGAATTCGTCGAGGAACTGCAGCATCTGGTCGTCCACGGTGTAAATCTCCCCGGCCACGTGGTGCCCCGTGCCCGGGATGTTCAGCATGAAAGGGATGTTGTATTTCCCTGCGATCACCAGAGGGTACTTCTCCACGGTGCGGCCCCTTCCTTGGTATTTTGCTATCCCCTTGGCAGTGTTTATCATGTGCTTGTAGTTGGGCTGGCCCTTCTTAAGCGTGCCATACACAAAGACACGAGCCATCGTACCTGCAAAAGCAGCAGAAAGGTGGACGTTACACACGTGGCTAGCTGAAAGTGCAGCACGGACCAAAGGAATGCATGCACGCCGAAATGGATTGTACATGCGAGGCTGTTTGGGCACATGCAAAATCGATCTCCTACACCTCATTTAAAAAATCGTGCTAAATTCAAATTGGTCCTTAAACTTTTCAGTCAGAAAACGTAGAGAGACCGACAGTGGGGGAAGGCCCTCTTGCAGCTCTTTGCTGTAATCAAATGGCATCCCATTGTTTCTCTAAGGATGCCACAACAGCAGCCAACACAGCGCTGAGACAGAGTAAAAGCTTCAAGCCTTTCTTGATTTTTTTTTTTCCTCCCTCTCATGATTATATTGGAGCCATGCTGCATGCAGTAAGGATGGTGCCATGCTCAGTAACGTACCTAAAGGAACCCAGGGAGCCATCCCAGCGATGGGAACAAGCTCCAGTTAGCACACCCTAAAACAAAACAAAACAAAAAAGGTTCAAGCACCTTACTATATTGCTCTCCTGCATTTATGGTTTAAGTAGCCCTGCTCAATCCCAGCTGTTAAAACTTGCAGGAGTGTAGCCACCGGCTGATTTCCCCCCTCCTTGTCAGGGTGGTTGGCTTTAAAGCCTGCACTGAGGGACCTTTCCCGGCCCCAGGTCTGTGCAGTCCAGCACAGCTCACCGTGGCAGTACTCGGGATTTGAGAAGCACCATTTCATTCAGCGACGGACGAGCCTGGCTGCAGTTCGGAAGTTCGAGTGTCTTGTTTCATCGTTAAAAAAAGTGCAGTGGCATTAATCAACCAAAAGCAAATAAAAATAAAAAAGAAGGGATAAACACAGCCAGAAGCACGATGCTTGTAGCTGCAGGAAGCTAACGCCGTGCAAACCGAGGCATTGCCCGGCCCGACAAAGCAGCCGCTGGCCATGGAGGGGAAGGAAAAGCCTTGAACGCCAGGCCCGAGGAACCAAGCGCTGTGCTGCCCAACGAGGCGGCCTGGCAGGGGAGCGGGCTGGGGTCAGCCTGCTGCGGAGGCCTTTCAGGGACACACCGAGGGCTCCCCGAGCCCTGGCGCTGTGGTCCCGCCGCTGGCTGAGGCGGACAAGGCCGCGGGACACCAGCATCGCCCGGGGGAGCTGTGGCGGCTGCCGGGGTCACCCCCGGAGCCAGGCTGGGCTGCCGAGCTGCTGTCACAAGCACAAGGACACGCTTGTCTCGCCCGTCCGGGGAAGGGGGGAACACCAGTTTCTCCTCGGTGCCTTGAATGACTCCTCGCTGACAAACCTCGCTGGCTGACTTGACGAGGCCGGGCCAGGGGATGGTGTCGGCACAAGCGCCCTCACCCATCTTGTGGGTGAGGGGGATATATACAGAGGCGGGATCCCATATTTCAGTGATAGCAAAACCGTAAACGATGGCCGCTGGCAGAAAGGCCAGGTCAGAGCCATGCCCAAGTCCTTTTCAGGTACCCCAAAGGGCCCCAAGCCACCTCTGCCTGTGGCCGCTGTTTTGCACATATGCCAGCCATCTCTTGAAAACATACCCCGAACAATTTTGTTCAACGTTTATCTAGCAGCATAAAACATTCAAAACTGGTTTAAGTGGGGTAGAAGACTGGCCTTCCCGAAAGACAGGAAAAAAAAAATCATACCTTCATAGTTCCTCATCTGATTTTCACCCTGCCCTGTTCATCCTCCCTTGTTTCTGCACGGCAAATGAAGTTTTTCCCGAATTCGCCCTCAGTCAGTACCTGCTCAGAGCCTGTCTCAGCTTCACCCCCCAGGGCAGCCAGCCACCGCCCACCAGAGGAGCACATGCGGCTCCATTTGTTATTAAACAACATCCAAAGTTTGAAAAAAAAAAAAAAAAAAAAAACAAGTGGAAGAGGAAAATTAATGTGTTTTCAGCTATTTAGTCCTACTTTAATAAACTGCTAGACAGCTAGGCTATCAAAAATGGTATGTTACTGGCCAGGAGGAATGTCATTTAAAATAACTAAGCCTCTTAACCAGTAGCAAAGCAATTTCTCCCTTGGTGAATAAACAGTTTTTCTCTGTAACAGAATACAGTTTTTCAGTAAAAAAAAAAAGTAAAAAAAAAAAGTGGTGTGTGCCTTTATTTACTGGCAAACAGCTTTCACTTCAGGAAAAAGACTACACCATTTCTCCCCCCCTGTATTTTATCAGATATACTTCAGGGTAATTCATCCTTCATGACATAAATGAGTTTTTTTGGATGCAGCTCATTCCCTCACAATAAAAAGAACATTAATATTCAGTTGGTCTGACTCTCTTCTATAAGAAAAATCATTACCTTTCAGATTGTGTTTTGAATAACAAACACAGATCTTTCAGGAAGAAACTTGTCCCAGTGGGGATTGAGAAAGGATCAGAGTTAAGCACTGAAACATGCAATTAATTCCCATTAGGGGATTAGGGCACTCGTGTTCACTTTGAATCAGAAAAATGAATTGTGAATTAAATTGTTCACAACCAAGAGGTTACTTGTCAGAGTTAATAACTTAAAAAATAAAAAGCTAAACGTAAAACGCACATAAAAAGCTCAATGCCGAGTGGGGCATCTGTAGGGAAAAGATATGCTTCATTTCCATTAAACTAAGGATCTCTCCCTACTGTATATCTGAAGATAAGCTTCCAAAAAGTTTTCAGGGAAAAGTGTGACAACTCCTGAAACTGGTGAAAACGAAGTGCATGTTTCTGACTGCGCAGTGTCCGGCTGTTTGGAAACGTTTCCTTAACAGGGATTTACAGGAATGCACCTGGCATACGAGTGCTGGTCCCACGAAACTCAACAGTGGCAACAACGAAACTCACTAGCCCAGGTTTGGGTAAGTGTTCCTGTTCCAACATTTAAGTAAATGAATTCACCAGGCAGGATAAACAGAGACTGAGTAGGAACTGGAAGTTTCAGTCCCAGTCTGTGCAGAGTTGGTGCTTTCCGAGCCTCAAATTTGCAGCACTTCCACTGTTGTGACTTCAGGAGAAGGCTGGCGGCTGAACTTCCCTCACCCCTTCATGGTTACTGATATTCTTCCTGTCATCTGCTTGGGATAAGCAGATCACACTGACTTTTCATTTAGTTAAGAAACAAAACACGAAACTGAGCCCGAGCTAGGAAGTGAGCGAAATGAAGAGTTGGTAGAAACGTTTTCTGAACGTAGCTCCCGATAAATAAAATTTATATAATTTTCTGTGTAATAAATTCAATCTGCTGCATGCTGTGTATTGAGTTCTGGGCAGGCTGCTCCAGGCATCCGCATAATTCCTAGCACTCATATCTGTGCTTTCAAACCATTTTTGGCCACCTTGTGGCAAGGAGAGTAAAGAGCAGAATTTTATTTTAGGGTCATTTCACAGACTTCCACTGAGCAGCTGAAAAGAGCTCCAGACAGCATCGCTTTGCTGGATAACCTACAGTGCCAATGAAAAGTTGCCTTTTCTCGCTTAATCCGGTTTGACACTTCATCCCTCTACTAAGCTACTTTAAAGAAAAAAAAAAAAAAAGAAATAAAAATCAGACTTTACACTGAGTATTAGCTGCCAGGGCAAAACAAACCCATTCAAAAAGTACTTTCATGCAATATTCATGCTGGAATCGTTAAAATTTAATGACGCGGGGGAACGTGAATGAGATCTGTGTCGCCTCTTCCAGCTACAAAAGGCGACCGGCCGACCCGCTCGTGGGCTCTGTTGCTGCTCCCTTCGCTGGGCGAGATGCAAAGATTAGAAGATAAAGTAACAGCTTTAGGACGGCGAAGGCAGAAGGTGCTGCTGGGTTAAAATAAAAGAAGGGGTGGCACAACCTCGTCGCAGCAGCCGCAGTGGGGGGGCTCCTGGTCAGGGCTTTTTTCCTCCCTCTCGCTGCCCAGCCACTGTTTGTGTCCGACCATAAACGTCCTTTCTGCCACGACTCGGGTGACTACTGGGTCCTACCAGCTTCTTCCAAAAATAAAGTGAGAGGCACTACGTGCGTTACGCTGGCTCCTGGGCCCTTTGTGATTGCGGTAACGGTGGGTTTGGGTTTTATTTTGCTGAGGCTTTTCCTTGCAGCTCAGAAAGTATCCATTTCTCTCCCTCCATACAGTAACGTTATTTTCCCTTGAGAAAAATTCTTAGCGCTGGCTCAGTGACCAGATATAGTTACACATTAATTCTTCAGAAGTTTCTTAAAACTGTAGGAAACAGGTGAAAAAACAAAATGCCTTGAACTTTAAACTTGAGCCCAGTCTGTTTGAATGAAGCGAGTTTTAAGGTCACTCTTCACTCAATGCTAACTTTCAAGCAGGACTAACATGCCAGAGAGGACTCATGGGACTGCATCCTGTTGGTCCTTTGATGCTTTCATTTTGTTACTTGCTATTTTCTTTATAACACAGACAAGGGCTTCCTGCCCGGGCCGACCCCTTTCCAACCTTGCTGAATACCTCGGAAAAGTTTATGGCAAGACACCTTTCTTACATTAACCACAGAGGCAGCAGCGAAATGATGGCTCCTTTGAAATCCAGAGGTTACGGTCTCCTCGCAGCAGTCGTTCGCTCAGAAACTATGAGGTGCTGGTTTGTGAAAACAAACAACGGTATTATGGTAACCAATGCCACGTTGGACACTACCGGGCACTACCTGAGACGGCACTTAACCTACTTCACAGAGACTTTTCCTTTCACCCTCAGACAGCTTATATCCCCAAACCAAGAAATGCGCCTGCACTTGAGTATCCTGATGATGTTTGTCACCGGGAGCCAGCGCGCAGAAGCCCTCCCTCCTGACAAGCATCAATCACACCGCTGCTCGAGTTCCTCGCACCGACTCGGCACCAGGGCAAACATTTGCTTTTTATCTCTTTGGAACCGTTTCCAGTCACTTTCAGCTCTATTGCACTGAGAAACCTCATATATATATATATCAGGTTTTCATTCATTTTTTTTGATTCATAATAGTATATATATATACCATTACTGGAAGAGCTTCATTCCCAAAGTAAATGCTTAGGAGCTGCTAAAGAGGGCTCCAAGTGGCAATCAGCTGAAGCCACCATGCACAAAACGATGCTGGGACATGCTGCAGAAACACCCCGGATGCATTTTTTGACCAATTAACATGCTAAATGTTAAAGTGCAGAGATGGGAGGGGACTGGAAGCACGTAAGGAGGATGAGAAAAGGAGGATGAAAACAATGTAAAGTCAATGGACGGGGACAAACTGTGCTGGTAAAAAAAAAAAAAAAGTTGCACACCCATGATATTAGATCAGTATTATTGACTGTTTTGTCGTAGAATTATTATTATATTATAATTATATAAGCCTCTAACAGATTATCACATCGAGTTTTTGACACCACAACTCATACACTTGTGGACTACAGAAGTAGTTACACTGAGCTCAGGGCGGAGCATGGAGAAAAGGAGCCCACAACTGTTATTTTGGGGCACAGCCAAACAAGTGGAAGTTGCTAAGCTTGAACAGGAGCTAACGGGGCTCCCGCACATCACCGACAAACAGAGGTAGAGGTTTTACAGAATGGACCATTAGTTTTCCACGTACACAAACAAACAGCCAGCCGTAATTAACTTGGACATAAACAGCTTTCTAGTCATACAAACAGACGGGACATAGGAATGACCACAAGAAGTCACAACAAAAATGAGCCAGGTATCCCACATGTGATACTGGTCAATAGCAGATACCCCAGCAAGAGCGTAAGAACAGGACACAAAGACGGTGCTTCGTTTCCAGACTTTTGGTAAAGAAGCTTTCCAAGTCAGAAGCAATGACTTATGGTACACACAAGACTTCTCCTCCTGCAAACTTGCATAGCCGCTTTTGTCAATGTCCTGAAATCACAGCATTTCCATCGTATTTTTCTCCCCCTGTTCTGTTGAGGAGGAGTGAGAGAGTGGTGTGGTGGTGCTTAGCTGCCCATTGGTGTCAAACCACCCCACTAACACAGAGGCTTAAACTGTTATATCTATACAAAAGGAGGCAGAGGAAAGAAAAAGAGCATTTACTTTAAATGCCATATCACCATTACAGAAAAAAAAAATACGTAGACAACAACTTCTGATAGCACAGCCCCGTTATGCTAGCTCTGCTCCCGGTAGAGTTTCAAACACCACTGTGAATTTGAAGTGGTTTCTGTAATTGACATGCAGGGCATACCGCGTTGATTCAAACCGCCGACATCCTGAGGCTCAGAATACAGTCTGAAGCTGGGACGGGTTTTCCCAGCGAGGTCAGCACACTGATTTACATGCCAATGCCCAGAATGTTCAGTTAGTTGTTTTGGATCGGGAAGAGCATCTTAGCCTGCGAAACAGCAAACACTCTGAGTACCTAAGCATGGGAACATATTTTTCTGTGCTGAAAAGATGGAGAGAGAGAAAAATGGAAGGGAGAAAAGATCAGGTCTGTGCTAGATCGCAAGGTGCCTTTCCACAAAGCGGTGCTGGAACGGGACGGGGAAACCACTGCACAATAATGCTTTGTAAGGAGTAGAGAGATGCCCAGCTGGTCACGGCACAGACAAATCTGCTCTTCGGAGGTTTCCTTCCCCTGGTCCCTCAGGGACGTGGCTCGGCCTGGAAAGGCGGCTTTCAAGCAGCGTTCAGCGGCCGTGGCCTCCCCCAGCAGGAGCCGGCTGCTCTGGAGGCCCTTGCACGCCTTCTCGTTGGCCCCGTGGGAGGGATGCTGAGAGCCCCCGGCTGCCCAGGTGGCACGCAGTGACTTCTGCAAGGGTCCAGGTGATGCCACCTCAGGCCTCGCAATGAGGCTGGCGGGGCAAGACAGCAGTGAGAGGCCCCAGCCTGGCAGCTGGAGGCCGCTGGGGAAAGGAGTTCCTGCACCAGCTGCAGAACCCAGGAGTTGGGGCACGTAGTACTGAGCTTGTTGGTTTTTTATCCTGGAAACCACCTCCCTGTACCAGTGTAGGCCAGTTACAAACAACACAAACCAACTAACCCGGCAGAAATGAAACACGAGGAAACCCCGACAGGTTGTTGTTTCAGGCTATGATTCCTTGGGAAATGATGGGCGACTTTTAAGGGCCAAGGAAAGGTAATTCATACACTTTTATAGCATTTATGTATATACATAAAATTTCTATAGAGAACCGTGCTTTTCTTGGAAAATGTCAGTGGCCCACAAAAAAGGAGAGAGAAAGATTAAAACCAGCTGTACAGGAGGAACCACCAGAGTTAAATGCAGACACTATTTTAAAAACTCAGCCAGGAAGCGTACGGACAGCATGGGGCGATGGCCAAGCATGTTCATTCTGAAGCAGGGTCGTACAGAAGGGTTGTGGATAACATGTTATATGCACACTCACAAGAAGATATAAATGAAAACCTATCAACGTGAGTGTATG